>NC_080546.1:79227089-79558756 GCF_028640845.1 Ahaetulla prasina | reverse complement strand
TACCTGCATCCAAAACGGGCCACGTGGGGACTCCTGGGAGGGGCGGGATGGGGTGGGCGGGGCCAGCCAGTTGTCCTTTGGCACAACTATGACCTCGCTGACCGAGAATCTCTGCAAACATTGTTACCAATCTTTTTCTCTTATTTATACCCCATTTCAACAAACCTTGAAAGAAGCATGGTAAGAGAAGGTGGTTAATCTGAAAGACAGCCAAGAAGTTTTAATTATCTAATTCCGCCCCTCCCCCCCCCAGATTTGTAGCTGCCACAGAATTTCACAAAACGAAGAAAAAGATTGCAGAACGGGAATGAAAGGATTTCGATCTATTTTCTAGTTGCCGTCGTCATCATTTCTGTTTCATCAGGAAAAGTGACACTGCGGTTTCTTTTCCTTTCTTAATCTCCTCTTAGACACAGACAGCACAATAGAGGCAATGTCTGAAAATTCTTGCAACCCCAATCCTCAGAAGAAAAAAAAAGCTAAGTCCAAACCACCATTGATGAAGCAGTTTATAATATCCCACATAGTACACTTACGTTACAGTATAAAAAGCCAACAGTATTAGAATTACCTCTGAAAAAGTCCATTTGCCTTTATTGGGGTCTTTGGGACCCCAATAAGAATTCCATAGTATCATGGAGTTTATTTTCTCCCTACTTCTGGGATAGGAAACATGTGACCATCAAGTGTTGCTAAATTTCTAGCCACTGTCAGGATGGGGTGACCACCAGCAAGGGCATGGATTTAAGAGCTGTAATTCAATTGGATATCAGTTCTTCGTCCCATAATGAAATAACAACAGAATAACATCAGCACAACATCCGGCTCTCTCAATTCCTGGCTAATAGATGGGGAAGAAATGGAGATAGTGACAAATTTTATTTTCCTGGGCTCCAAGATCACCGCAGATGGGGACTGCAGCCAAGAAATTAAAAGAAGCTTGCTCCTGGGGAGGAAAGCTATGGCAATTCTAGACAGCGTACTAAAAAGCAGAGACATCACCCTGAAAACAAAAGTGCATATAGTCAAGGCGATGGTTTTCCCAGTTGCAATGTATGGCTGTGAAAGTTGGACCATAAGAAAGGCTGAGCGCCAAAGAATTGAGGCCTTTGAACTCTGGCGCTGGAGAAAACTGCGAGTCCCATGGACTGCAAGGCAAACAAACAAGTCAGTCTTAGAGGGGATCAACCCTGACTGCTCCTTAGTAGGTTAGAGCCTGAAGATGAAACTCAAATACTTTGGCCACCTAATGAGAAGGAAGGACTCACTGGAGAAGAGCTTAATGCTGGGAATGATGGAGAGCAAAAGAAGAATGGGACGACAGAGAACGAGGTGGCTGGATGGAGTCATTGAAGCAGTTGGTGTGAGTTTAAATGGACTCCAGAGAATGGTGGAGGACAGGAAGGCCTGGAGGAATGTTGTCCATGGAGTTGTGATGGGTCGGACACAATTTTGCAACTAACAACAACAAACATCAGCAAAACAGAGAAGAATCTGATTCAAATTATTCATGGCCCAATTTATATGGGGGCCACACATTGGATCTGATGTTTGCCTTGGGTGAAACCATAGTGATCTGGATTTTGGAGAGCATCAATATTAGGCCTGCCATGGATGGACAGACCATTCCCTTTTGTCTCTAGAGTTCTAAGCAGCTGTTTCTCATGACAGGGAAGTGCAGTCTATCACCGTGTTTTCCCAAAAATGTGATCTACCCCAAAAATAAATCCCAGCTTGATTTTTACATGTGCACCCAATATAAGCCCTACCCCAAAAATAAGCCCTAATTAAGTCCCCACCCATTCCGGGATGCATGGGGGTGAGGTGAGGCGCATGGGTGAAAATTAAGCTAGGTTGGGGATGGGGTGTATGTAGAGTTTCCCTACTTACCAGGCCTCGTATACTCCGACATCTGCCTTACCTTGCCAGCCCACTTCTTCTGCAGCTGCTTGCTGCCGCTTCCGTGCATCGTCCCGCAGCTGCAACATTAGCCATTTCAAACCCCTCCAATCCATACATGCAGCAAACTGACACCCATATGAAGATGTAGCACGACCACGACCACGAAGCCAAACAACAGCAATGCAGCTCACCAGCTCAAATCCCCCTGCAACTCAGTCTAATCTGAGCACAACCAAGCCCCCACTCAAACAGGACACACCCCTATCCAATCAGAGAACAACCTCCCCCATCCAATCAGAGCACAGCCAAGCTCCCACCCAATCAGTTCAAACCCCCACTAGCAGTTAAAAAGGAAGAAACAGCTGCAATCACACATTGCTCCCAGAAGCACGGTTGAAGTTTGAAGATGACGAATGAGACTTCGAAACGCCGCCAAGACACTTCCAATTTTATGCGGGAGAAAACCGAATAACCAATGTAGGTCTTTGGTTATTGGGTTTTCTCCCGTAAAATTGGAAGTGTCTTGGTGACGTTCGACAAGTTTCTTCATCTTTATTCGGGTTTTCTCCCACGTAAAATTGGAAGTGTCTTGGTGACGTTTCGACGAAGTCCCATTTGTCATCTTCAGGATGGTGTTATCAGCTTCGTGCTTCTAGGAGCTGATAACACCTAGCCTGAAGATGACGAATGAGACTTCGTCGAAACGTCGCCAAGACACTTCCAATTTTATGCGGGAGAAAACCCGAATAACCAAAGACCTACATACAAACGCCCGCAAAAACCTCAGAAAATGTGTGTGTGTGTGTGTGTGTATGTGTATGTGTATATATATATATACATATATAATATATATATATATATATATATATATATATCACATACACGCACACACACACATATATATATGAATGACCGGGTCTTATTTTTTTGGGGAAATGGTAGATCAGTTCACTCCAGGCTCCAATGGCCAATTCAGTTTCAGAGACACCTTGGAGATCAAGCAGGAGACTTTATACCATTCTGGGCAAATGGCTGCCCAATCTCTTCTTAAAAGAGCTGAAGTAGTGCAGTGGTTAGAGTGCAGCACTGCAGGCTACTTCAGCTGACTGCTAGCTGCAGTTTGGCAGTTCAAATCTCACCAGGCTCAAGGTTGACTCAGCCTTCCATCCTTCCGAGGTGGGTAAAACGAGGACCCCGATTGTTGGGGGCAATATGCTGACTCTGTAAACCGCTTAGAGAGGGCTGTAAAAGTACTGTGGAGTGGTATATAAGTCTAAGTGCTATTGCTATTGCTAAAAACTCCAGTGATGGATCACCCAAAATTCCTGGAGGCAAGCCATTCCATGCAGTGATCAGGAAATTTCTCCCTAGTTCTAGTTTTGGATCTTTGTGTGTCTTGTGCCTAGCATGACTTGATAGTTTTGAATCAGTAATTATGATGATCTATTTACTCTTCATTTAATCCACACTGAATTATCCCAATCAGCGACTCTCTGTTTGTGTAACACAAACTGTATTGCCCAGTTACGGCATATCAAATTTTTCAACTTTCAATTTCCAAACATTAACGTAAAGATAAAGATTCCCCTCGCACATATGTGCTAGTTGTTCATGACTCTAGGAGGTGGTGCTCATCTCCGTTTCAAAACCGAAGAGCCAGCGCTGTCCGAAGACGTCTCCATGGTCATATAGCCGGCATGACTAAATGCCAAAGGCGCACGGAACGCTGTTACCTTCCCACCAAAGGTGGTCCCTATTTTTCTACTTGCATTTTTTATCTGCTTTCGAACTGCTAGGTTGGCAGAAGCTGGGACAAGTAACGGGAGCTCACCCCGTTTTGCGGCACTAGGGATTCGAACCACTGAACTGCCAAACATTAGGGGTGCTCAAAAGTTGTGACGTGCCTTGGGGATTGTGAAGATATTTTGGTGACTTTAACATAATGTATATGTGCTTGGTAAGTAACTACATAAATATCATAACGTTTTAACATTTTGTTTGTTTTAGGGCCCATGCACTTGAGAGCGAGTGGTGACACTGGAGGTATCCTGTTTCCTTCTTCGAGAGGAGTTTGTGCATCAGAGTGTGTAAATTTAAGCACAAAACCTTTGATTTCAGACTGTAATGGTTGTTGGAGCGGTTTATTTCTCCACCTGTGTTTTATTTTGTTTATCCCTGCCATATTGAAGCATAGGACATCTTCTGGGTGCAGGTAACACTTCGGGAAAATGTTAGGAGTCTGTCATTTGCACCTCTATAACTGCCTGGTTTGGTTCTGCAACCTAGCAAGACAGACACAGACTTCAGAGGATCATTAGAACTGCGGAAAAAGCAATGGCTACCAACCTGCCTTCCACTGAGGATCTGTATACTGCACGAATCAAGAAGAGGGCTGTGAAAATATTTACAGACCCCTTGCATCCTGGACATGAACTGTTTCAACTCCTACCCTCAAAACGACGCTATAGAGCACTGCACAGCAGAACAACTAGATGTCAGTGTTCCAGAAACACCCTCCTGCAGAAAAGACTCCGAAACAAACATCTTTTGAAGTTCTTTTACTAGCATAGGTAAACTGGCAAAGTTGGTTGAAATCCGAATCTGGGGATCCGGGTTCCTCCCTCAGTAATACAAACTCCAAAATCCCCACCCTCATGACCGCTCTGCCGATCACATGCTCCAATCTTCAACCGTCCCATGTCGAGACATCACTCTGGCCACTCCTTCTCCAGATGTGAGCTCAGCCTGACCTTGACTGGCAGGAAGAATGTTGTTATGTCTAATAATCCCTTGTACCACCACCCCCTTCTCCTACTTTCCCACAGGAGAAAGTGGCAGCGTGTGGAAGCCTTCGGCCTAGCATGGCTTCCAAAGCTGACACTAGACACAAGAACAGTTTCTTCTCGAACGTCATCACTCTGCTAAACAAATAATTCCCTCAACACTGTCAAACTATTTATTAAGTCTGCACTACTATTAATCTTCCCATCGTTCCCATCACCAATCTCTTTCCACTTATGACTGTATGATTTTGTTGCTTGTATCCTTACGATTTATATTGATATTGATTGGTTCCTGATTGCTTATTTGTACCCTATGACTATCATTAAGTGTTGTATCTTATAATTTTTGACAAACGTATCTTTTCTTTTATGTACACTGAGAGCATGTGCACCAAGACCAATTCCTTGTATGTTCAATCATACTTGGCCAATAAAAAATTCTATTCTATTCTATTCTATTCTATTCTATTCTATTCTATTCTATTCTATTCTATTCTAATGTAAGGCCTCCAGGAATAGAACCCAGCAACCTATTAGCAATCTGCTTCAGATCTGAATTTTGTTTGAGCATCAGGCAGCTTGAGTTTGTCTATCTGAATTTTATCCATGACTCAGTGCCTCCTGGCTGGAGAACAAAATCCACAGGAGTGTTTTCTGTTTTTTTTTCCGGTTAACGACTCCAACCTTCTAAGAATCAGAAGCTGAGAAATTGTGGCTTGCTTAAAGGCCCTTCATTAACAAAAAGGTACCTTCGGTAGCTGACAAAATTATAATAAAATTTCGAAAGCAACCTCAAACCTGACAAATGTGCTGCTAAAAGGACATCATGAATTGGAAAACCCACCACAAGATTTTAAAGAGCGGAGGAAGCAGAGATGAGGGAATAGAAACTGCAAGGCAAGAATTGTGCTAAAAGCCATAGCGTGTTTTCAAAAGCCTGGGAAAATAAAAAGAAATTGGTATTGTGGAGAACTGGTTCTGTTTTCTGATGCTGAGAAAACACCAAGTGCCAGACAGTTTTCTCTACAAAGATCATTTCATAGTAAATGTATAGCCCAGGGGGGGATAAATAAAATCTTTCTTTTGATTACATGACAACACCTTTGAGTGTAAGTTTTTGATTATCAACTGTCTCAACCTCTTTTTTTATTCCAAGCCTTTATAACTTCCTTCCTTCCTTCCTTCCTTCCTTCCTTCCTTTCTTTCTTTCTTTCTTTCTTTCTTTCTTTCTTTCTTTCTTTCTTTCTTTCTTTCTTTCTCTTCCTTCCTTCCTTCCTTCCTTTTTCTTTCTTTCTTTCTTTCTTTCTTTCTTTCTTTCTTTCTTTCTTTCCTTCCTTCCTTCCTTCCTTCTTTCTTTCTTTCTTTCTTTCTTTCCTTCCTTCCTTCCTTCCTTCCTTCCTTTTTCTTTCTTTCTTTCTTTCTTTCTTTCTTTCTTTCTTTCTTTCTTTCTTTCTTTCCTTCCTTCCTTCCGGCTACGCCACCCACTCCGTTTGACCCTGCCCAGGAGACATGGGGAATATATGACCCGTTTGAAAGTTTCCTGGAGGCAACGAGCTACAGGGAGTCTCCGACAACCCGTAAACGGGCTTACTTCATAAGCCACTGTGGGTCCGCAGTCATCGCGCGTCGCAGAAGCTCTAGCGGAGCCAACACCGCTACACTCCGTGTCGTGGCAGACCCTTCAGACCCTCCTGAAGAATCACTCGCACCAGCCCCGTCCAAATACGTTCGCACGTGCAGGTTTGGGGCGCGAGGCAACAAGAAGGAGTCTATCAGCGACTACATGGCAGCCCTGAGACAAGCCTCCAAGCATTGCGAGTACCGCGATCTGGACGAAGAGCTGCTGGAACAACTTATACGGGGTCAGAGACATCCGTTTGAGGAGACGGTTGCTAGCCAAGAGCAACCTGACATTGGCAAACGCTCTGGACGGCCAGAGCCCATGAGATGTCCAACCATGCAGCAGACACCTTACAAAGCGACTCACGCCGATGGCGGGCGCAAAGCCGAGCACAGTCCACCACGAAGAAACCTATCGTGAGTCAACCAGCGAAGAGGAGGAAGAAGTCCACTACACGGAAAATCGACAAGGGAAGACCCGGAGGAATGCGGAAGTTGCGGGCGACATCAGCGCCAAAGATGTAAGTTCAGGGACGCCATTTGCGGTGTGAAAGGAAGGGCACCTGGCTCAAGTCTGCCGAGCACCCCAACCTTCCGCCGAAAATTCAAATCGGCCAATCAGAGCGGCTCTGAGTCAGAGATGCAAACCCCACATTCCCGCCGAAATTTCAAACCAGCCAATCAGAGCGCGAGATCGGCGAGGCGACCCGCGATTGGCCAGGAAAGAAAGAGCGCGAAGTCAAACCGAATGACTGTTACCATAGACCACGCAGCTACCCGCATCGAAGAAAAGATCTTCACAAACCCGACAATTGAAGGCGTACCGTGCCGACTGGAAGTAGACACAGGATCAGCTATCACAATCATGTCCTGGGACACTTTTGTGAAAGCCTTGCCGCACATCGCAAAGCGCAAGCTACAGAAACAACGGCTCCGGGTGCAGGATTACCAGGGCAACCGCATCCCTGTTCGAGGGACAACGACCGTCGAGGTCAAGTACGGGACATACGAAAAGACCCTGCCCATCACGTTAGTCGAGGGAACCTTGCCAAGCTTGCTGGGGCTAGACTGGTTCCGGCGTTGGGAATGGGGTGACTGGCGTCCACGGACGGATGCAACCTGCAAAACGCCCTAATGGAGGAATTCGCAGACGATTCGAGGACCGTTTAGGCAAGTACAAGGGACCCCTATCTCCTTCAATTTAGACCCCAAATAGCTCCCATTAGGTTAAAGGCAAGGAGGGTTCCTTTGCACTCAAACCTAAAATCGACAAAGAGTTAGATAAATTAGTCAGCCAGGGATACTAGTGCCAGTTGACCATGCCAAATGGGAGGCGCCAATCGTCACCCTATAAAACCAGACGGGTCCATAAGAATTTGCGCTGATTACAAGGCTACCTTGAACAAAGCATTGCAAAAGCGCCTACCCAGTTCCAGTAGTGCAACACTTATTGCACTCACTAGGGCAGGACAAGTTTTCGCCAAATTAGACTTGGCACAAGCGTACCAACAGCTACCGTAGATGCTAGCACAGCTGAAGCCCAGACCATTGTAACGCACCGGGTGCCTTTAAATGCACCCGGTTACAGTTGGGTGAGTGTGGCCCCGGGCTATTCAAAATTTGATGGGCGGCTCCTACAAGGGTTACCGAGTCGTACCCTATTTCGATGATGTGTTGGTATCAGGGAAGATTTAAGAGAACTGGGGAGCGATTAAGGAAAGTTTTGGCCATTTTAGGTGGCAGGATTAAAAGTCAAAGCAAGCAAGTGTCAGATAGGGGTCGAATCTGTTGAATTTTGGGCTATAGAATAGACAAAAAGGATTCACCCCACTGAGAGCAAAGTCAAGGCGATAAAGAGCCCCAGCACCCAAAAACAAGACAAATCCGAAGCATGTGTAAACAATAGCTCCTTGATGGTTTGCTTTCTTTTAGTTTTTTTTTTTTTGCAAGGGAACATGCCATTTCAGTGTCTCATCTTGTCATCTGTGTTGAGCAAGTTGCAACTTGACTGAGTCATTGTCAAGAATGTCATAGCGGATTTGCATGCAGGCCACATATTGTTGGGCTAATTAGAAGCAAAGGAGGAGGGTGAAGTTGCCAGCGATAGAGAAACAAGGCTGAATTTTCCTAAAGCAAGGTGGCTTTGGGCAGTGCTGAAATCTAGCCGCAAGAGCAATAGCACTTAAGACTTATCTACCGCTTCACAGTGCTTTTACAGCCCTCTCTAAGCGGTTTACAGAGTCAGCACATTGCCCCCCAACAGTCTGGGTCCTCATTTTACCGATCTCGGAAGGAGGGAAGGCTGAGTCAACCTTGAAACACCGAGAATCGAGCTGCTAGCAGTCGGCAGAATTAGCCTGCAATGCTGCGTTCTAACCACTGCGCTAACACGGCTCTTGCAGCCGTGATGAGGAAAAACGTGGGACAGTATCTGTCTAATGTCTTCTGACTGCTAGCATCAGCTTATTTTCCAAAGCACCTGAAGGCCAGACAAGAAATATTGGATAGAATAAAGTTCCTGCCACAATTTTTCCTTTTGGGAATTATAACGGATTGTACAGGGATTGAGACTAAATTGATTTTGAATTTAATAACAGCAGCAAGACTGTTGATTGGACAATACTGGAAGAAGGAAGAGATACCTACAATAGAAGAATGGATACTGAAAGTTACTACCATAATTTGGCTGAGATGGCTAAAATCTCAGCTTTTTTAAAAGACAATACGCAGGAAAGATATTTAATTGAATGGGAAAAATGGATTGATTATCTACAAAACAGATATCAGATTAAGAAATATCAGATTGCCTTTGATTAATTAGAAAGTTATTTTATGTAATGGGGAGGGGGTTGGGAGATGAAAAGCTGTGGATGTGGTTATTTGGATTGGAAGGGAAAATTTTATTCTATGTTTGGTTTATGTATAACAATACCTTGTGATTGACCCGGGAAGCCGGGGGGGGGGAGGGAGGGGGGAAGGGGGTTTTGTTATGTATTCATGTTTGTGCCTTTAAATATTTGAGCGGGAAATCAGCACGTTGCTGATTGGACGAAGCCTCCAGTAGAACTGTATAAAAGGAGAGGTTTTCCTCCCAGCCAGTTGCTGGGTTCACCCTATATTAAAGAGCTGTTGTCACTACCCTGGTCTCCAGCCTCGTTACTTCCCGAACTTAACATTGGCGACGAGGATGGGATATCGAGGCTAAGGAGAACCAGAACCGAGCTGAAGCACGATAGACCCGAACCCAGCAAACTCAGGGCAGAAAAGCGGAGATGGCCAGTTACACTCCGCCCGCACCGTTTGAACCGGCCAAGGAGAAATGGGGAACGTATATGACCCGTTTCGAAAGCTTTCTAGAAGCCAACGAACTGCAAGGAGTTCCAGATAACCGAAAAAGGGCTTATTTCTTAAGCCACTGTGGTCCGGAGGTCATTGATATCGCGGAAGCCCTGGCAGAGCCAACGCCGTTGCAGTCGGTGTCATGGCCAACTCTACAGACTTTACTAAAAACCACGCCGCTGCGCCGTCCAAATCGTGCGGCGGTTTGAATTTGGAGGCGAAGGCAGATGGAGGCGAACCCATCGGTGACTACATGGCCGCCCTAAGAAAAGCGTCCAAGGACTGCGGATACCGCGACCTAGACGAGGTGCTCCTCGAGCAACTCATCCGAGGCGACAAAGACATCCGTTTGCGGCGACGGCTGCTAGCAAAGAGCAACTTAACGCTGGCCACCGCTCTGGGCGAAGCCAGAGCACATGAAATGTCCACCCAAGCGGCGGAGACACTGCAGAAGCCTGTCCCACCAAAGGCGGCGCGAAGGCAACGGTGCACCAGGAGGAGGTTCAGACCGAATCCGGCGGTGAAGATGAGGAAGGGTCTGCCGAACGGAAAGCGACAAAGGGGACAGAGATGAATGCGGGAGCTGCGGTGGTCAACACCAGCGCAACGCTGCAAGTTTAAGGACGCGACCTGCCGGTGTGGGAAGAAAGGGCACCTAGCTCAAGTTTGTCGGCGGCCCAACCTTCCGCCGAAAATTCAAATCGGCCAATCAGGCGCGGAATCGGCAAGGCGACCCGCGATTGGCTCAAACAAAAAGGCGCGGATTCCAACCAAACAACTGTGGTCATAGGCGCGCCTCGACCAGTGGAGAAGAAGATCTTCACCAAGCCAAAAATAGAGGGAGTACGGTGCCGGCTTGAAGTAGACACGGGATCAGCGATCACCATCATGTCCTGGGACACTTTGGCGAAGTCACTGCCGTCTGTCGCGAAGCGCCACCTGCAAGCACAACGGCTACGAGTCCACGACTACCAGGGGAATCGCATCCCTGTTCGAGGGACCACCTCCGTCCGAGTCGAGTACGGTCCACACAAGACCCTGCCCATCACGATCGTCGAAGGAACTCTGCCCAGTCTGTTGGGACTAGACTGGTTTCGTGCCCTGGGCATGGGAGTGACTGGCATCTACAGGAGTGACTGTAACCTGAAAGACATTCTCTTTAACGAGTTCGAAGATGTCTTCAAGGACTGCCTGGGCAAGTACAAGGGAACCCCCATTTCCTTCAACTTAGACCCCAGGTAGCCCCATTAGGCTTAAGGCGAGAGAGTCCCTTTTGCCCTAAAACCAAAAATCGATAAGGAGCTGGACAAGCTCATAACTCAGGGGATTTTGGTGCCAGTCGATCACGCAAAGTGGGAGACGCCAATCGTCACCCCAATAAAGCCGGACGGGTCAATTAGAATTTGCGCTGACTACAAGGCGACGCTTAACAAAGCCTTACAGAAAAGCGCTTACCCGGTTCCCGTGGTGCAACACTTATTGCACTCTTTGGGGCAAGGGCAAGTCTTTGCAAAGTTAGACTTGGCCCAAGCCTACCAACAACTGCCCGTAGACGCCCGCTGGCGAAGCCCAAACGATTGTAACGCACAGGGGGCCTCCAAGTGCACCCGATTGCAGTTTGGGGTTAGTGTGGCACCAGGGCTGTTCCAAAACCTAATGGAACGACTACTGCAGGGGCTCCCAGGGGTAGTTCCCTACTTCGATGATGTCCTAATTTCAGGGGAAAACATGGAGGAATTGGGGGAGCGGTTAAGAAAGGTTTTGGGCATTTTCCGGACAGCCGGATTAAAAGTCAAGGCAAACAAATGCCAGATAGGGGTCGAATCCGTCGATTTCTTGGGCTACCGGATAGACAAGAAAGGAATTCACCCCACTGAGAGCAAGGTTAAGGCAATTAGGAAGGCTCCAGCGCCCAAAAACAAAGCAGAGCTGCAGGCATTCCTGGGATTGGTGAATTTTTACGCGGTCTTTTTAAAGAACAAAGCAACCGTTGCGGAACCGCTGCATAGGCTCTTAGGAAAAAATACTGTTTGGTCTTGGGGAAAGTCGGAAAATAGGGCTTTTGAAGCAGTAAAGAACCTGCTCTCAAGTGATAGCCTGCTCATCCAATATCACAATTCATTACCCCTAGTGCTGGTTTGCGATGCCTCCCCTTATGGGGTGGGAGCTGTACTCAGCCATAGACTCCCAAACGGCACAGAAGCCCCTATAGCTTTTTACTCTAGAACGATGTCCTCCCCAGAGAGAAACTACAGCCAGCTAGATAAAGAAGCACTAGCCATTGTGTCAGGGGTTAAAAAATTCCACGAGTATGTCTTTGGGCGGAATTTTGAAATCGTGACTGACCACAGACCGCTACTAGGAATACTGGCTGGCGACCGCCCAACGCCTGTGGCACTTTCGCCACGACTGACCCGATGGACTATATTCCTAGCCGCTTATTCGTACAAGCTGCAGCATCGACCAGGAAAAGAAGTGGGGCATGCAGACGCGTTAAGCCGATGCCCACTACCAGGGGCAACCGACGACCCCACTCCGGGGACGCCCATTCTACTTATTGACTCTTTGGACTCTGGCCCAGTCACATCTAAGGAAGTGGCTCGGGCATCATACCGGGACATTGTGTTAAGGACTGTACTCGGTTGGGTACAGAGAGGGTGGCCCGCTGCGCCGGGCGAACGGTTCAAAGAATTTGTTAAAAAACGAGATGAGCTCTCGGCTCAAGGGGGGTGCCTGTTATGGGGTGATCGTGTAATAATTCCTGATAAATTAAGGGGAAAGGTATTGGACCTCCTCCACGAGGGTCACCCAGGGATCGTAAGGATGAAGGGGTTGGCTAGAAGCTATGTGTGGTGGCCACTCATGGACGCAGAGATTGCTGAGAGGGTAGGGAAATGCCAGGCTTGCCAAGAGTCCAGACCTCTACCCCCAACGGCCCCAGTCAGGGAATGGGAAAAGCCCCAAGGGCCCTGGTCAAGAACCCACATTGATTTTGCTGGCCCCTTCCACGGCCAAACGTTCCTAGTGGTTGTTGATGCATTCTCTAAATGGTTGGAGATCATACTCATGAAATCCACTACGGCCGAAGCGGTAATAGCAGTCCTGCGCCACCTATTTGCAACTCACGGGTTGCCGGACACTCTGGTGTCCGACAATGGGCCTCAATTCACGGCAGCCCAGTTTGAAGAATACCTGGCAGAGGAGGGCATCCGACATGCCCTCTCTGCGCCTTTCCACCCTGCGTCGAATGGCCTTGCAGAGCGTTCCGTCCGGAGCACTAAGGAGGCATTGTCCAGGCTCAAGCCAGGTGACTGGCAAACAAAGATAGACTTTTTCCTAGCCGTCCAGCACAGAACCCCAAGCACGGCCACCGGGAAAAGCCCAGCCGAATTACTAATGGGACGGAAACTCCGATGCCCACTTGACCGTTTGAATCCCCATTACACACCAGAGGGTTACAAGGGGGAACTAGAAAAGACAAGGGAAATGAGCATAGGCGACCGAGTGTGGGCCCGAAACTATGGGGACGGCCCTAGTTGGTTCGCAGGACAAATAATAAAGATAACCGGCCCAAAATCGTACGTGGTAGAGCTACCAGACAACCGAGTGTGGAGGCGCCACATAGATCAGATAAGGAAACGAATAACTGATCAAACCGAACCAAATGAAACAGATCATGACCAATACCAATTTGAATTCACAGCTGACAATGACCCAGGGGAGGCGCAAGACTTAGCTGAGGTCCCAGAGTTCCAGCGACGCCATCAGGTTCCCGAGGCAAACAGCAGGGACAGTTTCAAAAATAATCCAAGGCCGGATGGCCAAGAAAAAGAGTCGGCCAATAATCCGGAGCCCGTTGGCTCAGAGAAAGAGCTGGGAGGAGAAAACAGCCCCTCCGACCAGCTCAAAACACCACCCAGAACTGAACCGCGCAGGTCAGAAAGAACTAGGAGACGCCCAGGTTATTTGCGTGACTACGTCGAAAAATAACATGTAAATAAATATGTAAATAGAGGCAAAGTGTTTTCTGGGAGGGGAGGAGTGTTATGTATTCATGTTTGTGCCTTTAAATATTTGAGCGGGAAATCAGCACGTTGCTGATTGGACGAAGCCTCCAGTAGAACTGTATAAAAGGAGAGGTTTTCCTCCCAGCCAGTTGCTGGGTTCACCCTATATTAAAGACCTGTTGTCACTACCCTGGTCTCCAGCCTCGTTACTTCCCGAACTTAACAGGTTTTTTGGGAGGGAGGGGGGAAAAAAGGGGGAAAAATGTTTTTGTTTTTTAAAACTCTTTCAATAAAGAAATATTGGATAGAAACTAACCAAGGAGAGAAGCAACCTGGAACTGAGAAGAAATTTCCTAACAGTGAGAACAATTAGCAAGTGGAACAGCTTGCCTTCAGAAGTTGTGTGTGCTTCATCACTGAGTCTGAACAATTTGTTTGAAATGGTATATAGTCACCTGCTTGAGGTGGGGGTTGGACTAGAAGACCCCGAGGGTCCCTTCCAACTCTATTAATCTGTTATTTTTGTGTTGTCTCTTGAGTGTCTCCACTACGCTACAAACATGCCAATGCACATCTTTGTATTTTATAGACACACAAATGCACATATTCATTCTCAAAAGCTTGTATATGAAAAGCAACTGCAATGAATATACGCAGTATATTTTCAAAAGAGGATTGGGAGGTTAATTAAGGGTTAATTGCCGCCAGATATTGAGCCTCTCACACCCAAGAAAAGTGAGCTATGCACTTAATTTTGCTCATTAAAAAAAGTTCCTGGTCTATTGTCATATAACATTCTAGAAACTGTGTTTGTGATTGTTCCAGTTCATTGTGTTGATTCCACAATTTTCATTTTAAAAATGCAGTAATATCTCAATCCATTTTTAATAAAGTATTTGTACTTAAGGCATTATGGAAGAAGGAGGAGGAGGAGGAGGAGGAGGAGGAGGAGGAGGAGGAGGAGAAGAGGAGGAGGAGGAGGAGGAGGAAGAAGAAGAAGAAGAAGAAGAAGAAGAAGAAGAAGAAGAAGAAGAAGAAGAAGAAGAAGAAGAAGAAGAAGAAGAAGAAGAAGAAAAAGAAGAAGAAAAGATAATACTATTGATTGCTCAAAATACAAATTTATTTATTTATTTATTTTTATACTTTTATACCGCACCATCTCCCATAGGGCGGTTCACAGGCATATTAAAAATACAACAATAATAAATAAGCAATTTAAAACCCAATTAAAACAAAATATTTCAATCGCCAAATGACTAAAACGGTAAAAACCGGTTAAAACCCATTTAAAATTAACTAAAATATTTTATTTCCTGGGCTAGTCCAGCTCGTTGAAATAATAAAGTCTTCAGTTCATGCCTGAAGGTCCGGAGGTCTGGGAGTTGCCGTAACCCTGGAGGAAGCTCGTTCCACAGGGTCGGTGCTGCCACAGAGAAGGCCCTCCCCCTGGGGGTCGCCAACCTGCATTGCTTGGTCGACAGCACCCGGAGGAGGCCCGCTCTGTGGGAGCGCACCGGTCGTTGGGAGGCTATCGGCGGCAGGAGGCGATGAGTGATCTAATTTTATCTACCAGCTATTTGTTGCTTGCTAAACGCTAGCCTGACTTTATTAATTTAGCAATAAAAGTAAAGTATACTGTACCATTATTGAATGTTTTTCTTCTGAAATTTATGAGCTTATACAAATGTTTCCATCTGCAGAATCTACAGTTTACTCCTATGAATAAATATCACATTAAAATGCAATAGAAAAGTCGTATTGTATTCATGGCATTTTCTAAATGCCTCAGCAAATGAAAATAAAACATTTGCCTTATAAGCTGGAGCACCTGGAGTTAACTACACTAGTCCATTCAGGAAATGAGAAAGTTCTTGGTAGACTGTTAGAAGTACCCACTTACTGCCACACCATTCTAGACTGGAGGCAATAATGGGAATTTTTGAAATACTTTCTCTAAGCATCTTCTTTTAAGGTTGAAAACCTTGCATTAACACATGTCAAATGACTTCCTGCAATAAGGATGTTCTAAGACAATATAATATATTGATGTTTGTGCCTAGTTTCTGATGTCTGACCCAGATTTCAAGGTGCTTTGACATTTAATGTCTGTGGAGGTTCTCCGTCATCCAGCTCATAGTTGTTGTGGTCCACCAGCAGCTTGCAGAGCTGGCAGCGAGTCGGACAGTGAGGAGGCTGGGGAGGATAATGGGTCAGTCCTGGAGTTAGGGGAAGGCCCAGACAAGGGCTCTGCGTTGGAGGCAGAGATGAGGCTAGGGCCATCTGGGAGTGATGCGCGGACTCCAGAGCCTCCAGAGGCGGACAGCAGAGAGGCAGAGGAACAGAAGGAGCCTGTTCCTAGTGCACGCATGCGAAGAGCTGCCAGAAGGCAGCTAAAGCAAAAAGGACGACTCGGGAGTAAGGCCAGGAGATGATTGGCCCCTCCCATAAGGCTTAAAAGAGCAGCAATGGCTCTTGGGTTCTTTGTAGGAAAGCAATGCTACTACAATTGTTTCTAGTTGGCATTTCTTGTTTATGAACTTCTTGGGGCTTTCCCAAGAAAAGCCTTTGGCACGGTGCCAAAGAAGACATAGGTTTGTGATAAGGCCGAAGGACTTTTTCTGAAGGATTTGTTTTGGATTTAATTTGGACTAAGCTGAGAATGAAGTAATTCTCAGCTGTTCTAATAAAATATGTTCGTTTAGGATTGATTGCGCCTGGTAAGAACTACTTGGGCCTAGGTCACAACAATAATTGTCTCAAAGGACCTTTTTTTCAAAGGTTTTTTTTTCTTCTCCCTTGAGGAAAGAAGAAGACATTTCACCTCTCATCCAAGAAGCTTCATCAGTTCTAGCAGGATGGTGAGGGGCTGACCTCACCCTCTCTCAACAGAGGGGGAGGAATAAGACACCATCTGTCTCCTGTCTACAACAATGTCTTTTCAGCAGTTCCAAAAAGATTTCCCTCCCCAATCAGATGACCCTGAGGGCACAGATAAACCCTCATGTGGCCTCAAGAGCTCTCAGGGAGAGGATTAACAACCAGATGACGGCAAAGAAATGTGATCCTTCCACCACAACCACCCCTCCCCCCAATCCTGTCAGAATTAACCCTTCCATCTCCCCCACCATCCTGCCAGAACCGATGAAACTTCTTGGCTGAGAATCGAAACGTCGTCTTCTTTTTCTTCCCCGAGGGGGGAGACAAAAATCCAGTTGCCTTTTGAAAAAAGCACCTTGAAGACAGCTTTGATGTGGAATTTTGTGGTAATCAGCCAATGAAAGCTGTAAGTCAAGGGTGTCAAACTCGATTTAATTGAGGGCCGCATCAGGAGGACACCTTGGGGGGGGGGCTGGGGGAGGCGTGGCCAGGATGGGGTGGGCGTGGCCAGGATGGGGTGGGCGTGGCCCTCTACCAGCAAAAATGGTGCTCACCGTTTTCAGCCAGGACAGCCTCCTGCAGCCTCCTGCCAGCAAAGGGCCTTGAGTTTAACACCCCTGCTGTAAGTGTTCTTTCACTGTTATATATGAGTACAAGTATAGATAAGTTAAGGGGAAGCGGTGGCTCAGGGGCTAGGATTTTGAGCTTGTCGATCGAAAGGTCGGCAGATTGGTGGTTCGAATCCCTAGTGCTGCCGTGTAACGTGGTGAACTCCCGTTTCTTGTCCCAGCTTCTGCCAACCTAGCAGTTTCGAAAGCACATAAAAATGCAAGTAGAAAAAATAGGGACCAGCTTTGGTGGGAAGGTAACAGCGTTCCGTGCGCCTTTCGCGTTGAGTCATGCCAGCCACATGACTACGGAGATGTCTTCGGACAGCGCTGGCTCTTCGGCTTTGAAACGGAAATGAGCACCGCCCCCTAGAGTCGGCAACGACTAGCACGTATGTGCGAGGGGAACCTTTACTTTATAGATAAGGTGACCAAATTTTTTACAATGAGAAAGAGGACACAAATAAATCGAAGAAAAAAAATATCGTGAATAAAAGAAACATTTTATTCATTGCAACAATAATACAGAATACACTATAATATGATAAGTGCATAATAAAAAACATTTGTAACAATAATATTTTATATTGTAATCACGCTTAAATGCCTATTAATTATTATTTAAATGGGTACTTTTCCATTGAATAAATGTTGGAAGAAATGTCCATCTGGGTTCAGTTCCAAGTGGGGAAAAAGACACTGGAAAATATGGAGACTGCTTGGAAAGATGGTTTAATGGTGGACAGGATCACATGGTTTGAGTTCCTGAACAGAAAAGGGCCGAGATGCTGAGCGCGCCTTGGTTTTATGCCCTCTCTGAGCTTTCAACTTCCTGGGGCACAGGAAGTGTATCCTGATTGGTTGTCAGACTCCCAGGGGGTGGGGGTCTTAGCTAGCCTTGCGGGCTGATGTAATCTTCCCAGGTGCCATGTGGTGAGTTTCTGTTGCTAGATGGGTCCTATTGTGTTGCAGATGATGGTTCATTGACAAAGGAGGCAGGAAGGTGGGAGCTTCTTTGTCTTTAAAACATGTTTCTCCATTTCTCATCCAGGGAAATATAATATTCTGCCTTTTTAATATTTCCCAAAATATCTCATTCTTCTAGGAGAGGGGTGGGTGCTAACTTCCTACATAAATAAACTTGTAAATAAAATTATACATATTTGGAAATTATTAAATAGATGATGAATTAATAAAACGTGAATTATTGTGCTCACCTGTGTATGATTGACTATTCACTGAGAAAGAAGTGAGCCTAATGTGTGCGTGTGAGCCATGTCGTGTTTCGGTAAGAAGTAAACAAAGCCACTTGCGCGCGGTGCACTCTTGCGTGTGATGCACTCTCTCAAAACAATTCTCCTATGCGGAGCACCTGTGTCTCATAATCGCATCTCGCTGCACTGTACTGAACCTTGACGAATCGCCATGTCAAATGCAAATACGTCACATCACAAGCAACGGATTGGATCGGCATCGATAGAATACGGAGATTTACAGATTAGTCTTCAAATATCGAAAAGGAGGACATGTAGGAGGATATTTTTCGAGATAGGACAGAACTTACAAAAGAAGGACTGTCCTCCCTAAAGGAGGACAATTGGTCACCTTAGTGAAAATGAGATTGTTGGGGGCAATATGCTGACTCCATAAAGCCACTTAGAGAGGGATGTAAAGAACTGGGAAGTGGTAGATAAGGGCTATTGCTATTAGTGATTTCAATGGAGCCCCCTAAACCAACCCTATTCGCTCATAGCCAAAGACAAGAAATTCCTAGTCTTTTCCAAATCGGTCCCAGGCTTTACCAAACCCATCATCCTCAGCCAATGTGATCAACGGCCATGCCATTTTAGGGGTGGAGTCTGTTGTAATCCAGTAGATTAGAGAGACTAGGTTTGAGGAAGTCGCCATGACTAATGGCAAGCTGTAGCCAGCACAACCTGTATTGCTTAGCAGAGGTGTAAATAATTTACGTCCCTGCCTCTTCTCTGCCCTCGAGTCATAATCTCATGTCATGTTTGCTTTTCACCACCCATCTGAATTAATCGCATGTATTTTATGCATGTCGTGGCCCCGTAATGGGCCAGGACTGACAAAACCTTAACTTTCAGTTCTCTTTATGCATGTTCCTTGGCCCTTAGGAGCTTTAGACACTTAAAACTGAGATCATTTTATTTTCACGTGAGAGTGGTATGGAAATATAGAACAGATTAGCATTTAGGCATGTGACTTTGGTGCCTGGCCTGGCGGTTCACATTATCCAATGATTCTGAAGATTACTTTCTCTGAACTTCTAGATCACCTTCAGAAGAAACCCTGAAAAAAACCCCAAATAATTACTTTACTGAATTAAAAAAGTTTATTAAAGACCAAGCTTCTTTTAAAAAAAAAAATGGCCAGCCTGTATTTCATCCACATAGTATTGTCATGGACAGAGGTGGATTTCAGCAGGTTCTGACCAGTTCTGGGAAACCGGTAGCGGAAATTTTGAGTAGTTCGGAGAACCGGTAAGTACCACCTTTCACTGGCCCTGCCCCCATCTGCCTCCCAAGTCCCAGCTGATCGGGAGGAAATGGGGATTTTGCAGTAACCTTCCCCTGGAATGGGGAGGGAATGGAGATTTTACAGTATCCTTCCCCTGCCATGCCCACCAAGCCACACCCACCAAGCCACACCACGCTCACCAAGCCACGCCCACAGAACCGGTAGTAAAAAAAATTGAATCCCATTACTGACCATGGGTCAATAATAAGGGTTCCAAAGGAATAAGAATTAGAACAACACAATTTGTGGGTGCCTTACTCTCATAAAAGAAACTCCTTCTGATTGATATTTTTGATTAGTATAGACATGGTTGAAACCTCAGTACAAAATAGTTCTTGGCTTACAACTGTTTGTTTAGCAATGGTTCTAAGTTATGAGGTCTCAGAAAAAGTACTTCACAACCTATGCTCACGCTTATGACCATCACAACACACACACACACCAAAGTCATGTGATCACAATTCAGGTGCTTGGCACAACTAAACCGCATTTACAACCAGTTGCAGCATCCCTGGAGGATTTTAAGAAGAGATTGGACAACCACTAGTCTGGAATGGTATATGGTCTCCTGCTAGAGCTGGGGGTTGGACTAGAAGACCTCCAAGGTCCCTTATTTGGTTGTTCTGTTATCTCAGCATCCTGAGGTCATTTGATTGTGATTTGTTACCCTTTTTTTTTGGCCAGTTTTGGGCAAAAAAAAAAAATGTCCATTTTGGAAGCTGGATTTGCTGAACATCCATGTAATCTGCTTACACAGCAGAGTGATTCACTATATGACTATTGTAACAGTCATTGTAAAATCAGGTCTGCTCACGTGATGACTCGAACCATGATCACACTAAATTACAACTCAAATTCCAGTCCTAAATGTGGTTAAGGACTGCTGTATTCAAGAGTAAAGGGAATATATTCAATATTTTAAAATTAATATATCATTATCATTCAATCAAAATTGAAATTATCCAGTTACAGAAAATTATTTAACCCTTAAATGCCTTCTCAGAGAGAAGTTGAGATATTCAAGTAATAGTTGCCACTCGGTTATTATTATTATTTTACATAACATTAAAAAATGATGCATTTTTCTTCCATAAGGCCTCATTTAATTTTGTCTGGAAAATTTTTTGTTCGGTCTTGTTTTCTTTTGTAGAAGTGTGGAAGCCAACAAGACAGGGGTGAAGTGCTCCTGGTTCAGACCGGCGATCCGGTAGCGATGGGGGAGGGTAGTTTGGAGAACCGGTAGCAAAAATCCCTGCCCATACAGCCCCGCCCATGCCCACCCAATCACCCGGTCCACACTTGCTTACTTTATTGATTGATTGATTGATTTGTCAAACACAACAGTATATATAAGTATAAGCATGAAATAACCATACGAATTGGATACAATCAAAGGGAACATTAGGACAGGAACGATAGGCACGCTGGTGCTCTTATGCACGCCCCTTACAGACCTCTTAGGAATGGGGTGAGGTCAATAGTAGATAGTGTTTGGTTAAAGCTTTGGGGATTTTGGGAAGAGACCACAGAGTCAGGTAGTGCATTCTACTTGGCAGCTTGCTGCTTCTTTCGGGCTCATCTTGCTTCGGCTGCTGCAAACAATTGCATCAGCTAGCAACTCAATCTGCCTGCCTGCAATCCATCTCATCGGTGAGCAACTCAATCTGCCTGCCTTGTCCCTTGAATTTGGTAAGTAACTGGGGGTTTTTGGGGGGAGGGGAGCTTTAAAAAATAGTTAATTGGGGTTTTTTTAAGGAGGGTTTTTTTTTTAGATATAGCAATTTAAAGTTAAGGAAGTTTTAAATTTAGCTGCTTTTATCTAAAATATAAATAAAATAATAAAATAAAATATTTGTGCAGCTTTGTGAGATTTGGCGTGTTTCTATAGTGTTTCACTCTAACTACACAAACACATCTAACTACACAAACAAATCTCACAAAGCTATATGTGGCATTGTGTGTGTGTGAGAGAGTCAGTTGTGTCGTGTTGTATGTGTGTAAAGTGTGAAAGTTGGTTTTTGAGCTTTTTGTGGCCGTGTGAGCTTCCTGCTTGTTGCAGGGGCCATTTTGGGTGAAGTACAGCTGCTTTTATATTGTGTGTGAGTCAGTTGTGTTGTGTTGTGTTGTGTGTGTATGTAAAGTGTGAAAGTTGGTTTTTGATACCTCTTATTGTTTTGTGTACTTTGTTTATTATTTTTATTATTTATTGTTAATGGCCACGCCCACCGAGTCACCTGACCACCAAGCCACACCCATCAATTAAGCCACGCCCACAGAACCGGTAGCGAGAATTTTTAGATTTCACCCCTTCAACAAGAGGACAAAGGAAATGGATACTGCCTTGTTCATATGATTGTGAAACAATATAATGACAATAACGATAGAAGGACAGAAGGATAATCCGTCTCTATCAGTTACAAAGCTGTCTGAGAAATGTTATCTTTTTCTATGTTTGAACACGTTTTCTCTCACTGGAAGTCTCCACTGGAGAACTGTTGAGGAATCTGATCTGCTTAAGTATTTTTTATATTTAATTTTCTTTTCTTTTTTCCTGCCAGGGAAACTGGCTTAAATTTAAACAAATAAATACATGCTATATTATGAACATATGTGTAAGACTAATTTAGTAGGCTAAAAATGGGGTTTGTCTGTGCAAACTCATCCTTCATTTATTGTTCTTCATTCTTCCTCGGCCAAATAATAAACTCAGGCACAATAAACAAAAATATATTAGGTTTCAATTATTTGATTTCTGCAATAACTATGATTTATTTATTGTACGACACATGGATGTAATCCATGTAATACATGGATTCGAATTGTCTCCACCTAACCACTAACAAATCAGGACTTGGAAAATGGTTCAGAATAGAGAAATCAAAATTAAATGTACAGAGATACTTACCTGGTGTGTCAAAAGCTCCCTTGAACATAACAGAATCACAGAGTAGGAAAGGGACCTTCGAGGTCTTCTAGTCCAACCCCCTGCTCAGGCAGGAAACCCTATACCATTTCAGAGAAACGGTTGTCCAATCTCTTCTTAAAACCTTCCAGTGTTGGAGCATTCATAACTTCTGGAGGCAAGTTGTTCCACTGACCAATTGTCAGGAAATTTCTCCTTAGTTCTAGGTTGCGTCTCTGCTTGATTAGTTTCCATCCAATGCCTTCAGGTACTTTGGAGAATAGCTTGACTCCCTCTTCTTTGTGGCAACCCCTGAGATATTGGAATACTACTATTATGTCTCCCCTAGTCCTTCTTTTCTTTAAAGTAGACACATACAATTCCAGCAACCATTCTTTATATGTTTTAGCCTCCAGTCCCCTAATCATCTTTGTTGCTCTTCTCTGCACCATTTCTAGAATCTCAACCAGGGGTGCTATTCAGCAGGTTCTGACAGGTTCTGGAGAACCGGGAGTGGAAATTTTGAGTAGTTTGGAGAACCGGCAAATACCACCTCTGACTGGCCCCAGAGTGGGGTGGGAATGGAGATTTTGCAATATCCTTCCCCCAGGAGTGGGGTGGGAATGGGGATTTTTCAGTATCCTTCCTCTAGAGTGGGGTGGGAATGGAGATTTTGCAGTATCCTTCCCCTGCCATGCCCACTAAGTTACGCCCACAGAACCAGTAGTAAAAAAAAATTGAATTCCACCACTGATCTCAACATCTTTTTTACATTGTGGTGACCATGCCAGAAGTCTCTTATTGGGTCAACCTGTTGAGGTCTGCCAGCAGCCTGCAGAGCTGGCAACGGAGTCGGACAGCGATGAGGCTGAGGAAGAACATGGGCCAGTCCTGGAGGTTTTGGAAGGCCCTGATGAGGCCTCTGCGTCGGAGGCAGAGGTGGGGCCAGGGCCATATGGGAGTGATGTGTGGACTCCGGAGCCTCCAGAGACTGATAGTAGTGAGGCAGAGGAACAGGAGGAGCCTATTCCTAATGCATGCATGAGAAGAGCTGCCAGAAGGCAAGAGCAGTTCAAGCAAAGAGGATGACTCGGGAGTAGGACCAAGAGATGATTGGCCCCTCTCATAAGGCTTAAAAGACCAGCAACAGTGTTTGGGCTGTTTGTTGGAAAACAACGTTGATAGCCTTGCACCTTGTCTTGATGCATTTATTTCTTGTCGGCGTCTTCTGCTTTTGAACTTTTGCCAAGAAAAGCCTTTGGCAGTTTGCCTAATTAGACCAAGGTTGGTGATAAGACTGAAGAATTGTGTTATGAAGAATTTGTTTTGATTTAGATTGGACTACGCTGAGAATGAGTTAATTCTCAGCTGTTCTAATAAAGTCTGTATGTTTTGAACTGATTGCGTGCAATACTACCTACTTGGGCCTGGGTCACAACACAGCCTAACTTAACCTAACCTAACTTTACCTTGCCATTATAGTTATACATTTACATTACCTTTGTGGCCATTGAGTTCCTCAGAGAGTAGAGCACATCAATGCTCTATTCTCTATGCTCTCTACATGGGGCTCCCCTTGAAGGGTACCCGGAGGCTTCAACTGGTCCAGAATGCAGCTGAGCACCGCAGTCTGTACTGGCTCCTGGTGGTCTTCCGGGTTCAATTCAAGGTACTTGTTATCACCTTTAAAGTGCTCCATGGCTTAGGACCGGGGTATTTACGGGACCACCTACTGCCACCAGTAGCCTCACACTGACCAGTGCGCTCACACAGAGAGGGCCTCCTCCGGATACCATCAGCCAAACAATGTCGGCTGGCGACCTCCAGGAGGAGGGCCTTCTCTGTGGGGGCTCCCGCCCTCTGGAACGAGCTGCCTCCGGGGCTTCGTCAACTCCCCAACCTCCGGACCTTCCGCCGCGAGCTGAAGACGTTGTTGTTTCGACGTGCAGGACTAGCTTGAACATAGTTTTAAATTGGGGTTTTGAATTAGGGGTTTTAAACGGTGTTTTATTGTATTTAAAAATTTTTAGGCCATTAATCGAATCAGTTTTTTATATTGTTTTTAATTTGTATTATATGTATTATATGTATTTTGTTGTTTTTTACTGGCTGTGAACCGCCCTGAGTCCTTCAGGAGAAGGGCGGTATAAAAATATAATAAATAAATAAATAAATAAATAAATAAATAAATAAATAAATAAATAAATAAATAAATAAATAAATAAATAAATAAATAAATGTCATCTGCTAAAGGTAAACATTTCAGTGTATTATGATCCTTGGTTAAAAAAAGCTCTTCTAAAGTTCAGGAGGCAACTATTATAGCATCTTTTAGGTCCTGTTAAAAACTGCATAAGGGTCTCATTACTGAACTCTGCACATTGAACGAAAGATTTTTTTCCCCTCTCCATATTTTTATTTAATAGATTTTATAGCGTGTTGAATGTGATGCCCCCTGTATGGCTTAATAGCTGCCATACTACTAAGTTAGACTCAATGACACCATGAGGATTATAAGCAGATGTATTAAAACCGCTCTGACTTGCTGGCTTCCGGTTCTGAGCCAGATAGCGCCGCCAGCTTTACGCAGGCAAGATGCACTAGTGAGAGGATACAGAAAAATTATGAGCAATTCCCTCCTAACGGTGACCGCCGACCTTCCTCATTTATCAGCAGGAAGACTCAAATCCCACTGGCACTCGCACATCATCATCTGCCCAACAACTTTAACACTGATTCCCAATGGAAAGCCAGATGAGTCACTGAACCCCCAATTATAGGAAGACGTATCAATGACCCCACAAAAAAAGGTGCCAGGTTTTGAACTAACAGGCTAGCAATAGAGAATCCCGAATAAGATTCGCACCTCACACGCCTGTATAAATGGGGCCTAGTATCCTCCCCTCATGGGACACGGTGGCTCAGGGGCTAAGACAGCTGAGCTTGTTGACTGAAAGGTCGGCAGTTTGGCGGTTCGAATCCCTAGTGCTGCCGTGTAACGGGGTGAGCTCCCGTTACTAGTCCCAGCTTCTGCCAACCTAGCAGTTTCGAAAGCACGTAAATTGCAAGTAGAAAAAATAGGGGCCACCTTTGGTGGGAAGGTAACAGCGTTCCGTGCGCCTTTGGCGTTGAGTCATGCCGGCCACATGACCACGGAGACGTCTTCGGACAGCGCTGGCTCTTTGGCTTTGAAACAGAGATGAGCACCGCCTCCTAGAGTCGGCAACAACTAGCACATATGTGCGAGGGGAACCTTTGCCTTTTATCCTCCCTTCAGTGCGACTGCGGGTTCCCACATCCAACTAAGCTGAGGGAATGTAACCAGTCCAGTATCTGATTTTTTTAAAAAAATATAACTGCTGCTGCGCTCCAATGGTTAGATGGCCTAGACCAGGGGTCTGCAAACTAGGCTCTTTTAAGACTTGTGGACTTCAACTCCCAGAGTTCCTCAGCTAGCAAAGCTAATAACACTTCGAGTGGACTAATAATGTATTAGTCCACTCGAAGAATAACAGTGACCCAGCAACCCTCCTCCTGTCCATTTGATTCCAGAGTCCTTGCCAAGTAGAAAGAAGGCAGGGGGTTGGACTAGAAGGCCTCCAAGGTCCCTTCCAACTCTGTTGTTATGTTATGTTATGTTAAGTCGGATATGGAAAGGAGATGCTGAGCTTTCTATCAGTGGAATCAGACAATTCAAGTAGAATTTCCCATAATGCCGTGGGTGCTACTGACATAATATGAGTGGGTGACATTCACAAAATTCGGTAGAGGTTGCAACAGATGCGTTGCATCAGACATTCTTCTGGAGAGACCTCCTTTCCCAGCAACAGACTTATCTGCATGACCTACTTAGGTTGTATGTAATTTATAGTCACAACTTCCTTCCAAGAATCACTGGACTTTTAGCTTGAGTTTATATGGCTGCCAAGAATCCCCACTAAGAGATCCCTTATGATCCCCCGCCACCTGGAAACACAGAAATATAATCCCGGAGGAAAAGAGTTTGCTTTTTCAACCATCTATAATACTGATAAGGCTGTCACTGAATAAGCAGGAGAAAACTTGGTGGTTTTCACTCTTGCCTGTGAAATAGATGGATTAAATAAGAAGACACATTCCTCCAATGCTTTATGGTATTCCATTTTTGTGACAAATAATTCACAGGGCCTTTATGGTCCAGCACCTCAGTTAGAACGACCGGATCTGAAGTTCAAAAATCCAGAAACACACTCTGGAGAAATAGAAGAGCTTCGAATGCAATAATTCACTCATCTGAAATTTTGCTTTTCTAGGTGCAAAAAAGCCTTTTTTAAAAAAAAAATGCATTGCTTTAAATAAAGGGGGGGGGAGAAACAAATCAGCAAAAAGAGAGCAAATAAATCCATGCACATATGGACAATAGATCCCTCACACGGAGAGATCTAAAACAGGGCAGCTTTTAAACAAAGCACTAAGCTTGGATCACACAGAGTTATGCTGATCATTTTTTTCTCTTCTGTCAATAAAGGGTTTGTTTCAGAGGTGGGTTTCAGTAGGTTCTGACCTGTTCTGGAGAACCGGTAGCGGAAATTTTGAGTAGTTCGGAGAACCGGTAAATACCGCCTCTGACTGGCCCCGCCCCCATCTATTCTCTGCTTCCTGAGTCCCAGCTGATTGGGAGGAAATGGAGATTTTGCAGTATCCTTTCCCTGGAATGAGGAGGGAATGAAGATTTTACAGTATCCTTTCCCTGGAATGGGGAGGGAATGAAGATTTTACAGTATCCTTTCCCTGGAATGGGGAGGGAATGGAGATTTTACAGTATCCTTCCCCTGGAGTGGGGTGGGAATGGAGATTTTACAGTATCTTTCCCCTGCCATGCCCACTAAGCCACGCCACGCCCACCAAGCCACGCCCACAGAACCAATAGTAAAAACATTTGAAACCCACCACTGGTTTGTTCATAAGAGAAAACATATTATTATTATTATTTCACCATAAAAAAGTTATCTTTTTTTTGTTCTCCCTGGGTCGACAAACCCATAATTTGATATGTTTGAAAAGTTGCTATGCACACTCAGTTACATTCATGTTATTAAACTGCACACCTCTTCCACAAACTGTATTAGCAAACCAATGGATATTAAACTCAAATGGAAGAAGTCCTGGTTCCAAACAAACACATTATACAAACTCTTATGTATAATTTTCCCCATCATTATTTTACACTTCCAGCATAAGGGATAAAATGAAATCAAGTATTAATTTTAATCATAGGCCAAGCATAAAATATAGCCAGGAAAAAGTACAGCCATCATAATGTAGATGACATCTAGGCTTTTTAAAGCTACCTTAATAAACAAGGGGGGAAAAAGAATTGTTGGATTGATCTCATTTTAAATTACAAGAAGAGTTCTCCATTCCTCTGAAAACAATAGAATACCCTATCCCACCAGACTTGAAATCCTAGGCTTAGAAAACTTGGAACTCAGTCGCCATCGACAAGACTTAAGTTGAACTCATAGAATCATCTATTGTAATGTCCTTCCTGTTAAAGACTACTTCAGCTTTAATAGCAATAATACAAGAGCAACCAATAGATTTAAACTTAATGTCAACTGCTTTAATCTAGATTGCAAAAAATATGACTTCTGTAACAGAATCATCAGTGCTTGGAATACTTTACCTGACTCTGTGGTCTCTTCCTATAATCCTAAAAGCTTTATCCAAAAACTTTCTACTATTGACCTCACCCCATTCCTAAGAGGACCATAAGGGGTGTGCATAAGCGCACAAATGTGCCTACCGTTCCTGTCCTATTGTTTTTCTTTTCTTCTTTCTATATATATGCTTATACCTCCTTATATTTACCCATATATGTTTATATACTATATAATCTTTTGTATGATTCCTACACATATTGTTGTGACAAAATAAATAAATAAAAATAAAATAAAAATAAAATAAACCTACGACATTAACTTTGTTAATATGGAGATTCTAAATCTTTATTGCACACTTTGGAAAGAATTGACGTGGACTTTGAAATAATCTGTAAAAAAAAACTATAGGTTTAAAAACATTTCAATGTTAATAGGTTTAAACTGGTCCAGTGTAAAATCACGACCTATTTTATCCAAATGCACTGCTATTCTGAACTTTAATTTTTCACATAATAATTCTGATAGTTTAAAGGGTTGATTGGTGATAGGCTGATAATAAACTTTCTTTTCAAACTGAGATTATCCCAAAGTGCAACTCTTTCAGATAAAGAAGAACCAGAACTGGAGTTCTATTCCAACATCTTTCAAATGCGCCTCAAAACTTTTAATGATGAGTAAAAAAAAAAAAAAATCCTACAGAATTATGGCTGAAATGGAGCCAAACAAGAGGTCTAATAGAATAGAATAGAATAGAATTTTTTTTATTGGCCAAGTGTGATTGGACACACAAGGAATTTGTCTTGGTGCAGATGCTCTCAGTGTACATAAAAGAAAAGATACGTTCATCAAGGTACGACATTTACAACACAATCGATGGTCAATATATCAATATAAATCATAAGGATTGCCAGCAACAAAGTTACAGTCATACAGTCATAAGTGGAAAGAGATTGGTGATGGGAACGATGAGAAGATTAATAGTAGTGCAGATTCAGTAAATAGTCTGACAGTGTTGAGGGAATTATTTGTTTAGCAGAGTGATGGCCTTCGGGAAAAAACTGTTCTTGTGTCTAGTTGTTCTGGTGTGCAGTGCTCTATAGCATCGTTTTGAGGGTAGGAGTTGAAACAATTTATGTCTAGGATATGAGGGATCTGTAAATATTTTCACAGCCCTTTTCTTGATTCGTGCAGTATACAGGTCCTCAATGGAAGGCAGGTTGGTAGCAATTATTTTTTCTGCAGTTTGCAGAAAATTGCCCCATTATAATTTTTACTTGAGCCTTTGAATTCCACAGAGAAGTGCAAGTCAAAACAGATGTCCAGTGGTAAAGCTAAAAGTCATGAATATTAAAATTCCTATGATCATATAACTTGTAAGTTAGATTTTTCCTATAAAATGTCTTGTCAATATGCTTGAAATGCCTTAAAAGTCTTACTGCTAGAATCTCTCTAAGTGGGTATAAGAATCATGTAATACTCATTTGTATTACCCTTCACTTTTCCCATTAATTCGTTGGGAGTTTTAAACCATTGATTTAGATCAAGATTAATCTGAGATAAACAGTGAAATATTTGCACCTACACATTTTGCTTAGGAATTTTATTCCAAGATTTTTAAAAAATTAAAACAAAATATTAAAACAATAATTTTTACAGATTTCTATAAAGCTTAAGGAAGTTCTTGAGACATACTCCGATTGAGGTTATTTTTATTGATTATTACTATTTTACCAATTATAAATAAACTCTGAAGGAGAAAGTTTTCAAATTCTTAATAATAAATAATATATCATCAGTATACAGTAGCACTTGTCTTGAGTTCCAATTCCTTTTAAGCTCAGAATGTCCTACAGTTCTCTAGCAAGAAAAATGAATGTTTCTACCATCAAATTAAATATAAACTAATTCCATTTATGGTGCATTTGTAAAATGATTAATAGAAAAGGAAGTCCATATTAAGCTAAGACTCCAATGCTGCCTTCTAATAAAGGCTTTGTCTATGTCCTACAAAACCTTTATTACTAATTCCAGGTTTTAAAATGTAAATCTGATGTACTAATTAACAATCCAAAACTTAGCATTTAACGAAGAATTGAGACAAAAGCTTTCACAATAGCAGCCTTATTCAAAAAAGTCTGCAAATTTTTAACAAAATAAGAGAGAGAAAAAGAGGGAGGGAGGGTGGGAGGGAAGGAGGGAAGGAAGGAGAGAAAGAGAGAGAGAGGAAGGAAGGAAGGAAGGAAGGAAGGAAGGAAGGAAGGAAGAGAAAGAAAGAAAGAAAGAAAGAAAGAAAGAAAGAAAGAAAGAAAGAAAGAAAGAAAGAAAGATTTGCCACTTGGATACTCATGTAAGAGAGTACAGTAAAGTTACCTGAAAAGACAAAGCTGAAGTTAAATCTAAAAAATCCTTAATAATAGAAATGAGACTAAACTGCTGTGCCTGTTGAAAGGCCAATACTTTAATACCAATAATTTCCATTTTATGAGTCTTGATTAACATTATATATCAGACGCATAACAGGACCCAAGTTTCCAAGTTAGCAGACCAAATCTTGATATAATAACAGTTATTTTTTCTTTTACGTACACTCAAAGTTCTTGAGCCTCATTTTTAAAACTTTATTGCTCAATTTCCACGAAGCTTACACAATAATGCAGCTGTGAATGTGTCTTAAAAAGACATTCCAAGCATCCATTAGACTGTCTGGGGGAAAAAAATGCTGTTTTTCCTCTTTTATAAAAGCGGATCCTTTAAAGATGCATCTAAATACCATTTTGGGGGCAGGTAGGGAAATACAATGATTATTTCTTCATTTATTTAATTTACTGCCATTGAGTTCCAGACAACTTTGGGTGGCGAACAAAACACAAACGCAATATAAAAAAAAACACCCAAACGAAACAAACTCAGCCGAGAGCAATATAATGAACCCAGCAACCTTCAAAACATCTTTCCAAGGGCAGGAACCATCCAAGGTATCTCCTCTGGCAATTCATCTATTGGAGCCCCTTAGTGAACCAATATATCTCCAGGATCAGCACATTGGGAAAGGCCACCTAGAGGTGATACAGTCAAGGCTCTACCAACCCATTCCTGGCATTGACTAAAGGCAGGGGTCTGCAACCTTAAATACTCAAAAGAGACATTTGGACCCGTTTCCCACAGAAAAGAAAACATCGGGAGCCACAAAACCTGAGTGGGTGTGGCCAACTCGATGTCACTCACTTCCACCAGTCACATGACCCCCCTAGCCACGCCTACCCAGCCGATCATTAGGGCAGAGAACCAGTTGTTAAAAAACACCAGGAACCACAAAATCCTTTTGACATCTCTCTCTCTCTCCCTCATCCCTCTCTCTCTCTCTCTCTCTGTCTCTCTCTCTTTCTCTCCCTCTCTCTGTATCTCTCTGTCTGTGCCCTGGCCACTTCTCCATCCCTCGCCGTTGCTCTTACCTTCTCAGGTCAGGCAAGGAGTGACTGGGAGGGGAGGGCAAGGTGGGATCACCTGACAGGGAGCCACATCAGAAGGCTCTGGAGCCGCAGGTTGCTGACCCCTGGACTAAGGCTTCAACCAAACCAGACAGATCTTCAGGAACCCCGTAGGTCCATCAAACGTATCCTACAGGGAAGATTGGCATCAGTCAGCCAGAGAGTGATCTCTCCATGACAATGGACTGATGTGAACGTTCTCCACTATTTATTTTTTATCGGTGTCTTCTGAATGTTTGCTAAGAAAGGCCTTTGGCAGTTTGCCTAATTGGACCAAGGTTGGTGATAGGACTGAGGAACTGTGTTGGGAGGAATTTGCTTTAGTTTAGTTGGACTACGCTGAGAATGAATTAATTCTCAGCTGTTTGAATAAAGTTTGTTTGGTTTTACTCTGACTTGAGTTTCCTACTACCTACTTGGGCCTGGGTCACAACAGATGGTCACATTTTCCCAATTGAAATTATGGTTAAACCTGTCTACATGTTGGGAAATTAAAGAACTTTCATCATGTCTTCTGACTGCCAATTGGTGTTTGTGGATACATTCTGCCAGTCTTCTGCCTGTTTGTCCTGCATAGTGGTTGTTGGAGTCCTCACATTGTATGTTGTAGATCAGGGGTCTCCAACCTTGGCAACTTTAGAATAGAATTTTATTGGCCAAGTGTGATTGGACACACAAGGAATTTGTCTTGGTGCATATGCTCTCAGTGTACATAAAAGAAAAGATACGTTCATCAAGGTACAACATTTACAACACAATTGATGATCAATATATCAATATAAATCATAAGGATTGCCAGCAACAAGTTATAGTCATACAGTCATAAGTGGAAAGAGATTGGTGATGGGAACTATGAAACGATTAATAGTAGTGCAGATTCAGTAAATAGTCTGACAGTGTTGAGGGAATTATTTGTTTAGCAGAGTGATGGCCTTCGGGAAAAAACTGTTCTTGTGTCTAGTTGTTCTGTTGTGCAGTGCTCTGTAGCGTCGTTTTGAGGGTAGGAGTTGAAACAGTTTATGTCCAGGATGCGAGGGATCTGTAAATATTTTCACTGCCCTTTTCTTGATTCGTGCAGTATACAGGTCCTCAATGGAAGGCAGGTTGGTAGCAATTATTATTTACAACTATTAATTATAGCATTTGCTAGCAACTGTGGCAATAGACCCAGGAGTACACATATGCATCCTATTAACTAAAAGAATAAATAAACACAGGAATAAATCTGGCAAATATACTTGAAATAATAGTGATAACTTCAATATCACTCCAGGCGCACCGCTCCTAAAGATCCATGGGAAGTGTATAATTAGCCCAATTAACTGGATGACAACAAGGACACAAAACAACTCCAAAATAAGCTTTTCCTTCCTCTGAAACTATGAATCATTTTTTGACACAAACAATGCCACTAATTTTTCTTTTCAACAGACGCTCCCATCAAAAATGCATTCATTACAAAGTTCAAAGGAGTTGGCTTTGAAGAAGTGTGTCCAGGTCATTAGACTTCAGCCAACCTTATATAGGTGTGTCTACAGTAGTGGCCAAAATTGCGGAAACCTTTTGGGAAAAGTGTATTTTTGAGGTTTGATGGCTAATAACACCACTTTTTTTTGTTGTTTTTTGGAGTTTCAAGATAATCATATTCTACTGCTGGAATGGCCTGGGAATAGCCCAGACCTTAAACCAGAGGTGGATTTCAGCAGGTTTTGACCAGTTCTGGAGAACTGGTAGTAAAAATTCTGACTGGCCCCGCCCCCATCTATTCTCTGACTCCCAATTCCCAGCTGATCGGGAGGAAATGGAGATTTTTGCCGTAATCTTCCCCTGGAGTGGGGTGGGAATGGAAATTTTACACACCCTACCACGCCCACCAAGCCATGCCACACCCACCAAGCCACACCCACAGAACCGGTAGTAAAAAAATTTGAAACCCATCACTGCCTTAAACCAATTGAAAATCTATGGAGCCGACCAAAGAAACTTGTTAGTCAGAAGCAACCCTGAAATAAAACCCAGTTAATAGAAGCCATCCTTCAATCTTGGTTTCACATGATAACAGCTGCAGAACTAATGGGAAGACATTGTAAGGCCGTAATTCATGCTAAAGGTTACTAAGTATTAACTGACATGGTGATCATTTTTGTATATCTCGTTTTTTCTACGTGTTTCACTTTTCTTCTTTATACTGTAACTGCTATTCTAATAGCAAACCCTTCATAAAAGTTATTGCATTACATTCTTGATTAAATTCTCTTTCTATTGATATATAATTTTTATGGTACTACTCCCCCCAAAAAGTGGTGTTATTAGCTAGTTTTAGAAAATACACTTTTCCCAAAAAAGTTTCCACAAGTTTGGCCCCTATTGTGTGTGTGAGAGAAGTATAATTTGTTCCATTTCATACTCCATTTCTACCCTGAGAGCAAAACCAACATATATGAGATTTGTCCTCTAATTTCAACTTCACGATAACTTTGTGAAGTAGACTGAGAGAAAGAGTCCCTGGGAGCTTTGTGGTCAAAGCTAGATCTTTCCAACCATCATTTCAACACTGTGATGAAAACATAGGCAGCAATTACACCTTTGTGTTCCTGTGTACATCAATCATGGCATTTGAGCTGACATTACGACATCAAAATATGGACTATCACAATACGACTGTTGGATGGGTTCAGATGCCCCATTAAATCATAATGTTGTCTGGGCTTGGTTCAAACAGATTATAAGAACTCATATATTAGGTCCCAAGAGCATATTTTTCTAGTTTATAAACTGTAATTTATGACTTAGAATGTTGTGGAAGTCTAGCTATAGCTGTGTTATTGAACAAAGCGCAATTGAAGGAACCCTAGTTTAGCATAATTAGAATAGAACAGAACAGAACAGAACAGAACAGAACAGAACAGAACAGAACAGAACAGAATAGAATAGAATAGAATAGAATAGAATAGAATAGAATAGAATAGAATAACAGAGTTGGAAGGGACCTTGAATGTCTTCTAGTTCAACCCTAGAAGAGGAAACCCTATAGTGTTGGAGGATTCACAACTTCTGGAGGCAAGTTGTTCCACCGATTAATCATAATTTCTGGAAATTTCTTCTTAGTTCTAGGTTGCTTCTCTCTTTCATTAGTTTCCACCCATTGCTTCTTGTCTTGCCTTCAGCTGCTCTGGAGAATAGCTTGACTGCCTCTTCTTTGGGGCAACCCCTGAGATATTGGAACACTGTTATCATGTCTCCCCTAGTCTTTCTTTTCATTCAACCAGACAGACCCAGTTCCTGCAACCGTTCTTCATATGTTTTAGTCTCCAGCCCCTAATTGTTGCTCTTCTCTGCACTCTTTCTAGAGTCTCAACATCTTTTTTACATTGTGGCGACCAAAACTGGATGCAGTATTCCAAGTGTGGCCTTACCAAGGCATTATAAAGTGGTATTATCACTTCACGTGATCTTGATTCTATCTCTCTGTTAATGCAGCCTAGAACTGTGTTAGCTTTTTTGACAGTTGCATGACACTCAGATGATTACTAGTCCCATTCAGGTCATCCTAGGAAGGGTAGATCTATTTCTCAAAACTATCAAGCAAAGTAGATCTCCCTTCCCATGAGCCTTACAAGACTTTGGGGAAAAGGGGGGAATGCACAAAGCAGCTATGCCAAGTCATCTAGCAGATCCACAACGGAATGATGCATCACCCTGAGTAATCTGGCTCACAGGCAGCATGCCTTGTTTCATTGTGCTTTATTGTGCTTACCACTTAGCCGAGTTTGCACATGGTTGCACTCAATCATAAATTATGGAGGTGCTCTCCTGAAGTTCTTCCAGGGGTGAAATGCTACTGGTTTGGGCCAGTTCGCCTGAACCGGCAGTAAAAAATGCTACTGGTTTGCCGAAATTGGTAGTAAAAAAAAATGTAAAAAAAAGTTCCGACGATCAGCTGAGCGACGTGTGATCGTTGGAACTTTTTTTTTTTTACTTTTTAAGCATTTTTTTTTACTACCGGTTCTCTGGAACTAGTAGTTAAAAACGCATTAAAAAGTTTTTTTAAAAAAGTTCTGACGATTGCAGGTCGCTCAGCTGATCGTCGGACCTTTTTTTTTTTTTTTTTTTTACTTTTAAAGCATTTTTTTTACTACCAGTTCAGGCAAATAGACAGTAAAAAAAATGCTTTAAAAAAGTAAAAAAAAAAAAAAAAAGGCTCGGACGATCACGCGGCACAGCTGCGATCATCCGAGCCTTTTTTTTTTTTTTTTACTTTTTTAAAGCATTTTTTCTACTGTCTATTCATCCGAACCGGTAGTAAAAATGCTTTAAAAAAGGTTTTTAAAAGGTTCCCAAGATCGTGTGCTACAGCTGATTCCACTCCCCTCGCTGTTCTACTTACCTTCCCAATCCTCCTTATGGAGTGTACTGTGAATGCGCAGGCACCGCGTGTTCGGAGCAAATTGCGCATCCACGTGCACAGTGCATACATGGCGCACAGCGCGCATGTGCAGCCAGCAAACTGGTAGCAAACCGGTTCAGATTTCACCACTGAGTTCTTCTATTATAACAAAATCCTCAAGAAGGCAGCAAAGCATTTTACAGAAAAGGAAGCCATTCCCGCACTGCAACCTTCTCACAGGAAGGGAACAGTTAACACAGTGATTCTCAACCTTTATAGTGCTGCGACCCCTTTAATACAATTCCCCACGATGTGGCGACCCCAACCGTAAAATTATTTTCGTTTTGAATTGATCGCGCCTGAAGCCGTATTGGCTAGCAATCTGAACTGCTTGCGATTGCCTTGAGGACGGAGGCATTAAAGCGGAGACTCCTCCCCTATTAAGTTTATCTCACCTGAAGCCAGATTAGGCTAGCGATTGGGAGTGATTGCAGCTGGCTTGAGAGGGAGACATCAAAGCAAAGTTTTCTCTCTTTTTTAATTCATCGCGCCTGAAGCCGAATTCGGCTAGCGATTTGAAGAGCCTGCAGCTGGCTTGTGGAGTCAACCATTGGAGCGCGATTCTTCGACTCGCAAGTATGCTTCCCATATTTCCGATGGTCTTAGGCGACCCCTGGCAAATCGTCATTCGACCCCCAATGGGGTTGTGACCCACAGGTTGAGAACCGCTGATTAACAAATCCTGCCCCCTGCTTTGCAGAAACAGTCTTGGAATTCTCCCCTTTGCTTACCCAAAGAATTCAGAAAAATTTCAGCAAGTGATCATGCCCATCAAACTTGGTGCCAACTTGTAGAGACCACGCAGTCCATTAACCACCTTCTTCAGGATCATCTCCCCTCAGTCTTGCCTTTCAGATCTGAAAGTGCAACCATTGCTTCAGCAAGGACCTAAATTTTTCTGGGTATGCAGAAAATATTCTGCCTTGAATTTTGAAGATAATTTCGAAAATTTTCTTCTGGGATGAATTTTCTTGGAAGAAGTTACTACTATTGAATTTGGTATGTGATTTATTGTGTGAGATGAAGCTTCTGGAACACTGGAAGTTATTAAGAAGAGATTGGGCAACCATTTGTCTAAAATGGTATAAGGTTTCCTGCCTGAGCAGGGGGTTGAACTAGAAGACCTCCAAGGTCCCTTCCAACTCTGCTATTCTATTCTATTCTATTCTATTCTATTCTATTCTATTCTATTCTATTCTATTCTATTCTATTCTATTCTATTCTAGCCTAGCCTAGCCTAGCCTAGCCTAGCCTAGCCTAGCCTAATGTTGTGATCCACCAGCTGGCAGTGGAGTCAGAAAGTGATGAGGCTGAGGAAGAGCATGGGCCAGTCCTGGAGTCAGGGGAAGGCCTGGACGAGGGCTCTGCCTCGGAGGCAGAGATGGGGCCAGGGCCATCTGGGAGTGATGCACAGACTCCGGAGTCTCCAGAGGCGGATGGCAGAGAGGCAGTGGAACAGGAGGAGCCTGTTCCTAGTACATGCATGCGAAGAGCTGCCAGAAGGAAGAGCAGCTAAAGCAAAAAGGACAACTCGGGAGTAAGGCCAGGAGATGATTGGCCCCTCCCATAAGGCTTAAAAGAACAGGAACAGCTCTTGGGCTTTTTGTAGGAAAGCAACGTTGCTACAATTGTTTCTTGTCAGCGTCTCCAGCGTTTCTGAACTTCGTGGGGTTCTTGCCAAGAAAAGCCTTTGGCAGAGTATCAAAGAAGACAAAGGTTTGTGATAAGGCTGAAGGACTTTTTCTGAAGGACTTTGTTTTGGATTTAATTTGGACTAAGCTGAGAAAGAAGTAATTCTCAGTTGTTCTAATAAAATATGTTTGTTTAGGAATGATTGTGTCTGGTAAGAACTACTTGGGCCTAGGTCACAACACCTAAAGACTGGGCTAGATTTGAGCATTGCTAGCTGTCTTTCAGTACATGAGGACCCGTCACATACAAAAAAGGAGGGGGTTTAGCAGCCCAAGTAACACAGATTTCTAGATCTAGATTCTAGAACCAAATAGTACCTCAAGTATCTGTGCTGCTGTAAACAACGTTTCATTCAGAGTTGTGGTGTGCGTGTTTCACACCAGACAAGATAGTGGATGCCTTGTAGGTCCCACAGCTTCAGAATGTTTTTTTTTTTTACAAGGCTCTTAAAAACTGGCTGATCTAGTCTGCTTGTAAGTAACTGGAACATCCATTTTATTTTATCTTAATCCTTGCAGTTCTTCTGCATGTTTTTCTGGTTGGCTTGATCAGATGTCTCAAAAGGCAACAGGAAAAAAATATTTGGAACACATAAATAATAAAATTAAAATGTAGCAACTCCTCTAGCAATGTAGTGTAGACCTTTTAACGTAATCTGTTCCCTGTGTCATCAACAAAATATGGAAACACTTAAGCGTTTCAGGAAGAGTTATTTGAGGATTTGGAAACTTTTGGAATTCCCACTTTATAAGCAAATGTTTTCTTTGTTATTAAGTGAGGAATAAACATTGCCTGATGAAATGTGAAACACATTTTTTTGCCTCCCTTTCAGACAAACCAATAATTGATTAAGTGTCGATAGGATCAATCCTCTCTGCTATACCAGCTTTTCTAATCGGACACTGTTCAGAAAATTTAGATTTACCATTTCCTCCACTCCCAAGTGTATGTATTGCTGGAGTTGATGCAGTGGTGAAATTCAAATTTTTTTACTACTGGTTCTGTGGGCGTGGCCTGGTGGGCGTGGCTTGGTGGCATGGCAGGGGAAGGGTACTGCAAAATCTCCATTCCCTCCCCACTCCAGGGGAAGGATACTGCAAAATCTCCATTTCCACCCCACTCCATGGGAAGGATACTGCAAAATCTCCATTCCCACCCCACTCCAGGGGGAAGGATACTGCAAAATCTCCATTCCCTCCCCACTCCATGGGAAGGATACTGCAAAATCTCCATTTCCACCCCACTCCAGGGGGAAGGATACTGCAAAATCCCCATTCCCTCCCCACTCCTAGGGAAAGGATACTGCAAAATCTCCATTTCCTCCCCACTCCAGGGGAAGGATACTGCAAAATCCCCATTCCCTCCCCACTCCTAGGGAAAGGATACTGCAAAATCTCCATTCCCTCCCCACTCCATGGGAAGGATACTGCAAAATCTCCATTCCCACCCCACTCCAGGGGGAAGGATACTGCAAAATCTCCATTCCCTCCCCACTCCTAGGGAAAGGATACTGCAAAATCTCCATTTCCTCCCCACTCCAGGGGAAGGATACTGCAAAATCCCCATTCCCTCCCCACTCCTAGGGAAAGGATACTGCAAAATCTCCATTCCCTCCCCACTCAAGGGGAAGGATACTGCAAAATCTCCATTCCCTTCCCACTCCAGGGGAAGGATACTGCAAAATCTCCATTTCCACCCCACTCCATGGGAAGGATACTGCAAAATCTCCATTCCCACCCCACTCCATGGGAAGGATACTGCAAAATCTCCATTCCCACCCCACTCCAGGGGGAAGGATACTGCAAAATCTCCATTCCCTCCCCACTCCATGGGAAGGATACTGCAAAATCTCCATTCCCTCCCCACTCCATGGGAAGGATACTGCAAAATCTCCATTCCCACCCCACTCCAGGGGGAAGGATACTGCAAAATCTCCATTCCCACCCCACTCCAGGGGGAAGGGTACTGCAAAATTTCCATTCCCTCCCCACTCCATGGGAAGGATACTGCAAAATCTCCATTCCCTCCCCACTCCAGGGGAAGGATACTGCAAAATACCCATTCCCTCCCCACTCCTAGGGAAAGGATACTGCAAAATCTCCATTCCCTTTCCACTCCAGGGGAAGGATACTGCAAAATTTCCCTTCCCTTCCCACTCCAGGGGAAGGATACTGCAAAATCCCAATTCCCACCTCTCTCCTAGGAGAAGGATATTTCAAAATCTCCATTCCCACGCCCACTCTAGGGCTGGCTGGAGGTGGTAATTGCCGGTTCTCCGAACTACTCAAAATTTCCGCTACCGGTTCTCCAAAACCTGTCAGAATCTGCTGGATTTCACCCCTGAGTTGATGAGTATTGAAGATCAAAATATATCTGGATTAAACTGAACCTGGGAAGGGATAACAAAGAAACTTTCCTCTCTTGAAAATTGAACTCCTTTCTGAGAAACCTCTTTGCTTTATCTGCCGTTTAGAAAGAATCAAGAATTTGTGCCATCAGAAAATTCTTTACTGGAAGATTCTATTCTGAGGGTTCCCATGTGCATCAGGGGGAAAAAATAGCTAATAAGCCAGTGAAAATTCCTAGAGGTTGTCATGCATTGATTTTGAACTTGGTCCCTGCTGCAGATCATAAAACAATAACAGCACTTCCTACGAAGATCTCACTGGGTTACAACTGATCTCTGCGAACATCCTGGTGGAGATCAAAAAGTCAAAATGGCGACTGCACTTCTCCCCTTAGCTTAGATCTCCCCTCAGCAAGATTGATTTACAGTTCTTGCAAGATTGATTTACAGTTCTTGCAAGATTGATTTACAGTTCCTGCTCAGATAGGTCTTTTGACCTGGCCCCAGAATTGAACATCTGTACCACCAACGGTTGCAGGAACTCGGTATGTCTAGTTTAATGAAAAGAAGACAGTTTTGGTTGCCACGTTGTAAAAATGATGTTGAGACTCTGGAAAGAGTGCAGAGAAGAGCAACAAAGATGATTAGGGGACTGGAGGCTAAAACATATGAAGAACGGTTGCAGGAACTGGGTATGTCTAGTTTAATGAAAAGAAGGACTAGGGGAGACATGATAGCAGTGTTCCAATATCTCAGGGGTTGCCACAAAGAAGAGAGAATCAAGCTATTCTCCAGAGCACCTGAGGGTAGAACAAGAAGCAACGGGTGGAAACTAATCAAGGAGAGCAGCAATTTAGAACTAAGGAGAAATTTCCTGACAGTTAGAACAATCAATAAGTGGAAAAACTTGCCTCCAGAAGTTGTGAATGCTCCAACACTGGAAATTTTTAAGAAAATGTTGGATAGCCATTTGTCTGAAATGGTGTAGGGGTTCCTGCCTGGGCAGGGGGTTGGACTAGAAGGCCTCCAAGGTCCCTTCCAACTCTGTTATTATGTTATGTTATGTTATATTTGACCTTTACTTTAATCTCCTGGAGGACTGGAATAGAAAATTGGGGAAACCAAAGCAGTGATGCATCACACTTCAACACAACACCGAAACAACTGTCATTAGCATATCATGGAATCTGTCATCATGATTATCCTTATAAATAAAAATATATGACAGTGAGGACTATTTTAAAAAAGGCCCAAATCAGTTACAATTCTAAACTGTTCAGAATTTAACATTTAACCACATTGATGACTTCTTTGCTAACTCTATGAACGCTTCAGAGCACCATCTTGTGCATCTCATCTTAATTAAGTTTTGTGTGGGTGGTATTTGCATCCTTTATGGAACATGAGGTGCTGGAAAATCTCAAGAGTACCACATTATTAGCACATGCCTGGAAGGTTGAAGGAAATAACTTTTTCCAGCAAAATTACAACTAAGCATTCAAACTTTCATGATTATTTTGTCCCACTCGGGGGTTGGATCTGCATACTTCCACTGAAGTTGCTTTTTGTGAATTAAATTTATAAATTTCTTGGTATTTACTTGACTGATTTTCTTAGGATCACATTTTGTTAGCTGTCATAGGCAACAGATAAAGGAAGGCTAGAAAAGGTCTTAATTAAGGGGATAAAATGTTTTTAAAAAGATTCTATGCCCCATTGATGAATAGATTGCAATATAAATTGTAGCAGTCTTTCTAATAATAGACATAGGAGACACAATTAATAATATACTCTTAAATTTGGTCAAAGGATTTGATTCACAGACAAGCAAGAAACATAATAAACATAATAAGACTTTTGTTCATAATCAATGGACTTATTTGAATGTAAAAGAAAAACTTTGCTCATTATTTTACAGGAAATTCACACTCAGATAGAGACACACATATATATTTTAGTTTTTTTCATCTTTCACATATGAGCTTATTTTATTTTTAAGGAGATATTCTTTCACTGAAAAATTTCTCTTGTTTAGTTCAACTATTTCATTGGAGAAATTTATATGGTTTCAGAAACAGAAAAATACAGTTGATGATAAAGTACGAATAGGTTAGAAAGCCATAGATCCTCTGTAGTGCATCCATAAAAAGCACATAGTAATTTAATCTCTATTGTTTTCATCATGATGAAGAGATATTTTTAGATAGTCCATCATGGAATCATATGACTCTGAACATGAAGGACTCACATAGCTTACTTGTGACTCTTTGGATGGCCATTAGATGGCAGCAAAGAATTGCATGCAATTCTATTCCTTTGCTGCCCTCTTCTGGTCATCAATGTCTTGCAGATAACTATCTTACTATCTTCTGCAGCTCTAAAATCATAGCACCATTAGGCTAGAAGGGACCTTAGAGTCTCTTCTAATCCAGCCCAGGGGTGAAATGTTCCCGGTTCGGACCAGATTGCCCGATCTGGTAGCGATGGCGGCGGGTGGTTCGGAGAACTGGTAGCAAAAATCCCTGCCCCCCCATGCCCAACTGAGCTGCGCGATCATCAGAGGTTTTTTTAAAAACTTTTAAAAGCATTTTCAGGCAACTCAGCTGGGATCGTCAGAGGCTTTTAAAACCTTTTAAAAGCATTTTCAGGCAACTCAGCTGGGATCGTCAGAGGCTTTTAAAACCTCTTCGGCTGAAGAGGTTGTAGAAAAAATTCTTTTAAAAGGCTCCTCTGATGATCCCAGCTGAGTTGCCTGATCATCAGAGGCTTTTCTTTTCTTTTAAAGGCAAAAAAAAAGTGCTTTTAAAAGAAAAGCCTCTGACGATCAGGCAACTCAGCTGGGATCGTCAGAGGAGCCTTTTAAAAGCATTTTTTTTACAACTTCTTTGGCTGAAGAGGTTGTAGAAAAAATGCTTTTAAAACTTAAAAAAGAAAAAGTTGGCCATGCCCACCCAGTCACATTACCCCACCACCACCAAGCCATGCCCACAGAACCGGTAGTAACAAAAACATTTCACCTCTGGTCCAGCCCCTTACTCTAGGCAGGAGACCTTCCACCGTCCTGGTCCAGGTCTTCAGCAATGGAGCACTTACAATTCTGGAAAGCAAGCTATTCCATTGATTGATCGTTCTCAATGTCAGGAATTTTTTCCTTAGTTGTAGGGTGGATGTCTCTTTAATGAGCTTCCACCCATTACATCTTGTCCTAGACTCAAGTATTTTGGGGAATAGTTGACTCCCTAATTTTTTTTGTGACAGCCCCTCATGTATTGAAAAACAGCTATCAATGCTAAACCTTTTGTTCTTGCTTCCTGCCTTGTTGAGCAATATCTCCTATGTGATCTCTCCGAAATTTGTAGGACTTCTTCACGTCTGATACAAAGACAGCATGAAAAAGTAGAATGGAATTTTATTCTTCACTGTAGGAACTGTAGCGGCGATGCCTGGCAGGAAACACGACTGGAATAAACATTGAGAAACTCTTGGCAATTGGAAGAGTTTGCATTTTCATCTCAACTTAAGGGAATTAGGCAAACTGAGTGCATTTCTAAAGGGTTACCGTTGGAGAAAATATTATTTTATCCACCCACTTGTCTTTGGGCCTCTTGGCCAACCACCAGAGGATCCACCCAAACTTGAACTCTGTTTCGTTACTCTGTCTTGCAGCTGTAATAGATGACTATCTGAGTTATAAGAAACATGTTGGTAAAATTATCCACAAAGGACCACTTTCTTTATCTAGCCTACTTAATGAAGCAGCTGTGTACCAAGTATTGACCAATGATGGGAGGAAGCTGTCTGGAAGCTCAAAAGATCTTCATAGGTCAAGGCAAGCACTCTATTAGGACTGCAAAAGAATGCCATCACCAATTTCTCTGGAGAGCAGATTTGGTGCATTTATCTCAAAGAAATCCATGCTAGGCCAAATCCTTGTTCCTGTGAAGCCTGGACAGGAATCCTCTTCAGTCGGAATAAAGCTGGAAGGGACCTTGGAGGTCTTCTAGTTCAACCCCTTGCTCAAGCAGGAGACTCTATAGATTCAGACAAATGGTTGTCCAGTCTCTTCTTGAAAGCCTCCAGTGATGAAGGACCCATGACTCCTGGAGGCAAAGCTGTTCCACTGGTTAATTGTTCTCACTGTTAGGAAATTTCTCCTTAATTCCAGGTTGCTTCTCTCCTTGATTAGTTTCAAGGAGGGGTGAAATCCAGCAGGTTCTGACAGATTCTGGACAGTTAGACGGTGAAATCCAGCAGGTTCTGGAGAACCAGTAGCAGAAATTTTTGAGCAGTTTGGAAAACCGGTAGCGGAAATTTTGAGCAGTTCGGAGAACTGGCAAATACCACCTCTGGCTGGGTCTAGACTGGGGTGGGAATAGAGATTTTGTAATATCCTTCCCCCAGGAGTGGGGTGGGAATGGGGATTTTGCAACATCCTTCCCCCTGGACTGGGGTGGGAATGGGGATTTTGCAGTATCCTTCCCCCAGGAGTGGGGTGGGAATGGGGATTTTGCAATATCCTTCCCCCAGGAGTGGGATGGGACTGGGGATTTTGCAGTATCCTTCCCCTGGAATGGGATGGGAATGGGGATTTTGCAGTATCCTTCCCCCAGGAGTCGGGTGGGAATGGGGATTTTGCAATATCCTTCCCCCAGGAGTGGGGTGGGAATGGGGATTTTGCAATATCCTTCCCCCAGGAGTGGGGTGGGAATGGGGATTTTGCAGTATCCTTCCCCCAGGAGTGGGGTGGGAATGGGGATTTTGCAGTATCCTTCCCCCAGGAGTGGGGAGGGAATGGAGATTTTGCAGTATCCTTCCCCCTGGAGTGGGGTGGGAATGGGGATTTTGCAATAGCCTTCCCCCTGGAGTGGGATGGGAATGGGGATTTTGCAATATCCTTCCCCCAGGAGTGGGGTGGGAATGGGGATTTTGCAGTACCCTTCCCCCAGGAGTGGGGTGGGAATGGGGATTTTGCAATATCCTTCCCCCAGGAGTGGGATGGGAATGGGGATTTTGCAGTATCCTTCCCCCAGGAGTGGGATGGGAATGGGGATTTTGCAGTATCCTTCCCCCAGGAGTGAGGTGGGAATGGGGATTTTGCAGTATCCTTCCCCCAGGAGTGGGGTGGGAATGGGGATTTTGCAATATCCTTCCACCAGGAGTGGGATAGGAATGGGGATTTTGCAGTATCCTTCCCCCAGGAGTGGGGTGGGAATGGGGATTTTGCAGTATCCTTCCCCCAGGAGTGGGATGGGAATGGGGATTTTGCAGTATCCTTCCCCCAGGAGTGGGTTGGGAATGGGGATTTTGCAGTATCCTTCCCCCAGGAGTGGGGTGGGAATGGGGATTTTGCAGTATCCTTCCCTGCCCCGCCCACCAAGCCATGCCTACAGAACCGGTAGTAAAAAAAAATGGATTTCACCACTGGTTTCCATCCCTTGTATCTTGTCCTGTCTTCGGGTGCTTTGGAAAATAGGTTGACCCCTCTCTTCTTTGTGGCAGCCCCTCAAATATTGGAATACTCTTGCTTTGAGGTTCTTGCATTTCAACAGTCAATTCTGCTCTAGCAGTGCTGCATTTTTCCCCCAGATATCCTGTTATCTTCTCCAGCGCTTCCTGAAACAATCATAGAAGAAAGGAAAAGTTGCTTCTGCAAAAAGAAGTTTGTTTTTTTTAGGAATTTAGAACAACTGGAAGGCATCTTTTAGCCATCTTCTGCTTCGTCCCATTCTGCCACTGTTTAGTGTAACATTTCTTTAAAAAGTTAGGGATTATGCAAGAGTAAATTAGCTAGATTGAAACTTGTCCTGTCAAAATGGGAAGACAAATAACAACATTTTTGGAAGACTTGTATATCTCCATCCTGGGCTGTTGGGGGGAAAAAACAGTTCTTGGACACTCAAAATGTCAAAGCGGTTAAATCAACTATCCTGGCTACTTTTCCCACTATGTGAGGCCAAATCTTTGCTGCCAGGATTTATTTATTTTTTAAATCAATTTTAGCCTCAGGATCTGAACTCGAGACTACTATTCTGTTGAAATCTCCTTGGTGCACAGGATAGCATGGTGCAAAATAAAATCATGTTTTTTTTAAAAAACAAAAACAGGATCCACGCTTATAAAATAGGCCGAATTACAGAATAGAATTTGAACGTAATTTAGGCATTTCGATATTTAAAAATCATTTTTCATTTTGCTTTCCCAAGAGGGACAAAAAACCCCCATTGACCTCTGCTAGACTCTTTGCCCCCTATTTCTCATCAGAGTATATATACCGTATTTTTCGGAGTATAAGACGCACTGGAGTATAAGACGCACCTTAGTTTTTGGGGAGGAAAATAAATAAAAGGCTGATTGGCAGGTGGATCGGCTTCCCGGAATACTCCCAATAAGCTGTTCCCAGAGGTGAATTTTAGCAACAGGTCCTTGATTGTGAGCTCTGTGCCTTGGGGTTTTTTTTGTTTTGTTTTGTTTTGCTTTATTTTCTGCCTCTGAAATTCCTATTTCAGAAAAAAAAAATTCTGCCTCTGAAAGCCTCCAAAACAGGACTTCAGAAAAAAGACTCTGTAACTCTGTTTGGAGGCTTCTTTTCTGAAGCTCTATTTGGGGGCTTTTTTCTGAAGCTCCGTTTGGGGCTTTTTTTCTGAAGCTCCATTTCTGATGCTTTTTTCAGCCTCTAAAACCTCCAGGGCTACATTCGGAGTATAAGCCGCACCCAGATTTTCACTCTCTTTTTTGCGGGGGAACGGTGAGTCTTACACTCCGAAAAATACAGTAATCATCCGCCAAGTTGTTTATTTTTTAATTCAGAGAGAAATAACCCAACCGGCAATGCTATACAGAGAACAATTTACCAAGAAATAGATTCTTCTGATAAAGCCGCAGATACTCCAGAATATATATATAGAATAGAATAGAATAGAATAGAATAGAATAGAATAGAATAGAATAGAATAGAATAGAATAGAATTTTTATTGGCCAAGTGTGATTGGACACACAAGGAATTTGTCTTGGTGCATATGCTCTCAGTGTACATAAAAGAAAAGATACATTCATCAAGGTACAACATTTACAACACAATTGATGGTCAATATATCAATATAAATCATAAGGATTGCCAGCAACAAGTTATAGTCATACAGTCATAAGTGGAAAGAGATTGGTGATGGGAACTATGAGAAGATTAATAGTAGTGCAGATTCAGTAAATAGTTTGACAGTGTTGATGGAATTATTTGTTTAGCAGAGTGATGGCCTTCGGGAAAAAACTGTTCTTCTGTCTGGTTGTTCTGGTGTGAGTGCTCTATAGCATCGTTTTGAGGGTAGGAGTTGAAACAGTTTATGTCCTGGATGTGAGGGGTCTGTAGATATTTTCACAGCCCTCTTCTTGATTCGTGCAGTATACAGGTCCTCAATGGAAGGCAGGTTGGTAGCCATTATTTTTTCTGCAGTTCTAATTATCCTCTGAAGTCTGTGAATAGAAGAAACAAATTCAAATACCACTAATACAATACAAGCCCCCCGCAGCGGAGAAGCTGTTGACCTATGAGAAATGCTTGGGTAACTTTTAGAAAAGTGGAGTGCAGTGATTTTTTTTTTTGCTGGGAAAGCACAGATAAAGGTTAGGTTCACTGAATACAACCAGGCTTTCTTCAACCATGATTCACTGTATAAATGCAACTGGCTGAGTTGCACAACAGGCTAAGTCATAAATCATGGTTTTAAAACCACAATGGTCGGTTGACATGATAGGTATGCTAAGACACAACAAAACAAAGTACATTTTGTGTCAGCAGGTTGTATAAACCAAGTCAATAGCTCTGTGCAAACAAGATTCATGTAGAGAAGAAGAGAGAAGGCCCTAGACCAGGGATCTCCAACCTTGGTCCCTTTAAGACTTGTGGGCTTCAACTTGAGTTGAAGTCCACCAGTCTTAAAGGGACCAAGGTTGGAGACCTCTGCCCTAGACCACTACAGTAATCCTTGACTTATGACCACAATTAAGCCCCAAGTTTCTGTTGTTAAGTGAGACATTTCTTAAGTGAATGTTGCTCCATATTAAGACCTTTCTTCCCACAGTTGTTAAGTGAATTACTGCAGTTAATGTTAGTAACCTGGTTGTTAAGTGAATCTGATATCCCCCATTGAGTTTGCTTGTCTAGACTATTTTTGTGTTGAATTTATGCTTACTGACAAAACTAAATAAATAAAGAGAGACTAGTATAGATCTAAGTGAAAGTAGTATGGTCCCTCCCATAATTAGGTAGACCAGGTTGCCCTGATAAACTGGTCTCACTGGGAACAAAAAAAAAACCACTGCTTGTCCAAAGGTTGCAAAAGGTGGATCACATGACCTTGGGAGACACCAACGGTCATAAGTATGAACCAATTGCTAAGGATCTGAATTTTGATCACATGATCACAGGGATGCGACAAAGGTTGTAATTGTGAAAAATGGTCATAAGTCACTTTTTTCAGCACCATTGTAAATTTGAATGAATAGAATAGAATAGAATAGAATAGAGGATTGAAGAATAGAATAGAATAGAATAGAATAGAATAGAATAGAATAGAATAGAATAGAATAGAATAGAATAGAATAGAACAGAACAGAACAGAACAGAATAGAATAGAATAGAATAGAATAGAATAGAATAGAATAGGAGAATTGAAGAATGTTGGGGGCAATAAAAGTTGACTTTGTATATAATATACAAATGGATGAAGACTATTGCTTGACATAGTGTAAGCCGCCCTGAGTCTTCGGAGAAGGGCAGGATATAAATGCAAATAATAAAAAAAAAAGAATAGAATAGAATAGAATAGAATAGAATAGAATAGAATAGAATAGAATAGAATAGAATAGAATAGAATTCTTTATTGGCCAAGTGTGATGGGACTCACAAGGAATTTGTCTTGATGCATACACTCTCAGTGTACATAAAAGAAAAGATACGTTCATCAAGAATCATAAGGTACAAGACTTAATGTTAGTCATAGGGTACAAATCAGCAATCAGGAAACAATGTCAATATAATTCGTAAGGATACAAGCAACAAAGTTACAATCATACAGTCATAAGTGGAAGGAGATTGGTGATGGGAACGATGAGAAGATTAATAGTAATACAGACTTAGTGAATAGTTTGAGGGAATTATTTGTTTAGCAGAGTGATGGCGTTTGGGAAAAAACTATTCTTGTGTCTAGTTGTTCTGGTGTGCAGTGCTCTGTAGTGTCGTTTTGAGGGTAGGAGTTGAAACAGTTTATGTCCAGGATGCGAGGGGCCTGTAAATATTTTCACAGCCCTCTTTTTGACTCATGCAGTATACAGGTCCTCAATGGAAGGCAGGTTGGTAGCCATTGTTTTTTTCTGCAGTTCTAATTATCCTCTGAAGTCTTTGTCTGTCTTGTTGGGTTGCAGGACCAAACCAGACAGTTACAGAGGTGCAGATGACAGACGCAATAATTCCTCTGTAGAACTGGATCAGCAGCACCTTGGTTTAGAACGGTCACTAAATGAAGGACTACCTGTGCTAGAAGATCAGAATTGGCTTGCTCACTGCTCCCCTTGGCCCTTCATCTCTCCTTCCTTCCAAGTCACTCTGTAATTTTTCAACCAAACGTTCACCCTGCTTTGCAGTACCTGGTGGGATTTCCAGATGGCTACAGCTGACTTTGTGCCAAACTTATTTCACCCATAATAATGGTAGAGAGAGTCATGAAAACAATCCTCTTGGTCGTAATTCATCGGAAAATGTGTTTTCTCTCAAGTTGCAATCCCACGAAATTACCCAAGTGCTTTGTATTTGGGGGTTTGACTGGAAAAATACATAATCTATTCTAGCATTATTGAGGACTGCGGGTGAGAACAGCCATACGCAGTATGGTGGGGGTTTTTTTTGAGCCGAAGAACATCTGGTAACAGCTTCAGGTAGCAAGCCATGCCAAGTTTCTTCTTCCCTTCTCCCCGGTCTCATCCTCTTACAGAGAGTGTAATCGGAAACATCTGTCTTCTCTATCATTCAGAAATAAATGATCCAACTAGCAAAACAGCAGAGGTAATAGAGCGATAGTGAGGCATAGGTTGAGGCAGCTCACAGGTCGAGGAGTGGGGGACTTCAAACTATTTGTCAGGCCATAAATCATGTAGGTGGTTTACTAGCAACAAGTATAAATGTTTTGCTTTATTAAAAAGCAATCTCTCCATAGGAACCCCAGCTTGCTGTATTGCTCCTAGGATCCCCTGTTAAATTTGGATAGAGGTTCAGTTCCCGTCCCAGTGCAAGGCTTGCAAAACTGAGCCTTTGACTTGCTGAAGATTCATTACCTGGGAACCCAACGAAGAAAAATGAATGGAATGGAATGGAGGAGAAGGGAAGGGAAGGGAAGGGAAGGGAAGGGAAGAGTAGAGTAGAGAAGAGAAGAGTAGAGTAGAGTAGAGTAGAGTAGAGAAGAGAAGAGAAGAGAAGAGAAGAGAAGAGAAGAGAAGAGAAGAGAAGAGAAGAGAAGAGAAGAGAAGAGAAGAGAATCAGAGTTGGATTGTAGAATTGTTATTTTCATGTAGACGTTTCTTTACCCAACCACGTAATATCATCAATGCTACACTGATGCTAAATAGCACAGAGACCCTCAAGGACTCCACTATTCATCCACTCATTCACTTAAGAGCCCTGGTGGTCTAGTGGTTAGAATGCAGTACTGCAGGCTACTTCTGCTGACTGCCAGCTGTCGGCAGTTCGATTCCCACCGGCTCAAGGTTGACTCAGCCTTTCATCCTTCCAAGGTCGGTAAAATGAGGACCCAGATTGTTGGGGGCAATAGGCTGACTCTGTAAACCGCTTAGAGAGGACTGTAAAGCCCTGTGAAGTGATATATAAGTCTATGTGCATATTGCTATGCCCAGCACGTCTTCCAAGACCAAAATATTGGGCAGTCTTTTTTTTCTATTTTCCTCACAGCAGCAACCTTATGAGGTAGGTTGGCCTGAGGAATAGTGACTAACTCAAAATCTTCCAGTGAATTTCTGGCTGAAGATTTGAAGCTAGATCAACCAGATGTTGGCTGAAGTTCTTGAGTTCAATGCAACTCCTAAAGAACGATGGGTCACCCATCAATCACTGAAAAGATGTTTACAAAATAGAAAATAAGTCCTCCAGATCAGTGGTGAAATCCAAATTTTTTTTACTACCGGTTCTGTGGATGTGGCTTGTTGGGCGTGGTGTGGCTTGTTGGGCGTGGCTTGGTGGGCACGGCAGGAGAAGGATACTGCAAAATCCCCATTCCCACCCCACTCCAAGGGAAGGATACTGCAAAAATCTCCATTCCTACCCCACTCTGGTACCAGCCAGAAGTAGTATTTGCCAGTTCTCTGAACTATTCAAAATTTCCACTACCGGTTTTCCAGAACCTGTCAGAACCTGCTGGATTTCACCCCTGCTCCAGATTTTTTAAAAAAAATCTGCTTTAAGAAATCCAGGCGGAATGTTTTGCTATGATCAGAAAACAGCGTAATTAATTTTATTGTCACCCATTTCATATATCTGCTTTCATTGATAACTGGATTTCTTTTAAGACAGGCTTTTTTTCTCAGCACCTTCAGTTTTCTTGGCAAGGGTTCTCCAAAATCGTTTGCCGTTGCTATTTACCTAGGGCTGAGAGAGACAGACTGGGCCGAGGTCATCCAGCTGGTTTCATGTCTAAGGCAGAACTGAAACTCATGTTTTCTAGCCTGGTGTTTTAGCCAAATTTATGTATTTATTTATTTATTTTATTCGATTTTTATACCGCCCTTCTCCCGAAGGACTCAGGGCGGTGTACAGCCAAATAAAAATCCACAATATACACATTAAAACAAGATTAAAACAAAACATATTACAGGGTGGCCGAAATTTAAAACAATTTAACAAACCTTAAAATATAAATAACCCCAATTAAAATTTAATAAAACTTTTAAGCCAGTCCCGCTTGAATAAATAGGTGCGTTTTCAGCTCACGGTGAAAAGTCCGAAGATCAGGCACTTGACGTAAACCAGGGGGAAGTTCATTCCAAAGAGTAGGAGCCCCCACAGAGAAGGATCTTCCCCTGGGGGCCGCCAGCCGACATTGTTTGGCGGACGGCACCCTGAGAAGGCCCTCTCTGTGTGAGCGTACGGGTCGGTGGGAGGCATAAGGTAACAGCAGGCAGTCCCGTAAGTACCCGGGCCCTAAGCCATGAAAGTACCCGGGCCCTAAGCCAAATTGATTGTCACCATTCTATATAATCCAGGGGTGAGTTCTACTTACCTTTACTACCGGTTCGCAACGGGAATGCGCTTACGCAGAAGCTTCCTGATGACGTCCGGGTCGGTGGGCGGAGCCTCCCGCTAGTTTTACTACCGGTTCTTAGCAAAATTTATTTTGCTAAGCAAGACATTTGCTAAGTGAATTTTGACCCTTTCTTGCCCCGGCTGTTAAGTGAATCACTGCAGTTGTTAAGTTAGTGCAGGAGTCAGCAACCTGCAGCTCTGGAGCCGCATGTGGCTCTTTCATCCCGCTGCTGCGGCTCCCTGTTGCTGGTCGGCTCCACAATTGATAGGGCTTTCGGTCAGGACAGGTAGAGGAAAAAAGGACGCCGTGCTAGGAGGAGTCTCTATGGTGGGGGAACCAGATTTCTGGTCGGCAAAGGAAAAAGGACGGTGCGCTAGGAGGAGACTATGATGGGGGAACTGGACTTCCGGTCAGCTCCAGCATTGAACGGGGGCTTCTGGTTAGGACCTTTGTAGCTCTTTGAGTGTTTAAGGTTGCCGACCCCTGAGTTAGTGACACGGTTGTTACGTGAATTTGGCTTCCCCATTGTCAGAAAGTTGCAAAAGGTGATCGCATGACCCCAGGATACTGCCAACGTCATAAATGTGAGTCAGTCAGTTGTCAAGCAGACTATGGATTTTGATGACGGCACCTTGGGGATGCTGCAATGGTCGCTAAGTGTGAAAAATGGTCATAAGTCACTTTCTTCAGTGCCACTTCGAACAGTGACTAAAGGAACTGCTGTAAAATCGAGGACTACTTGAATATAATTTGGACTGCCAAATTATGGGGAGACATCTTTGGAAATATACTGTAGTAGGGCTGTATTTTTATTTATTTATTTATTTATTTATTTATTTATTTATTTGATTTTTATACCGCCCTTCTCCCGAAGGACTCAGGGCGGTGTACAGGCAAAATAAAACAATACAATATACAGATTAAAACAAGATTAAAATACCATTTAAAAACTTATTTAAATTAGCCTGAGATTAAAATTTCCATACTAAAACCCCATTTAAAATTAATAAAATTTCCCATTAAAACTAATTTAAGCCAGCCCCGTGGATAAAGAGATGTGTTTTAGTTCGCGATGAAATGTCCGAAGGTCAGGTATTTGACGAGACCCGGGAAGCTCATTCCAGAGTGTGGAGCCCCACAGAGAAGGCCCTTCCTGGGGCCGCCAGCCGGCATTGTTTGGCGGACGGCACCCTGAGAAGGCCCTCTCTGTGTGAGCGTACGGGTCGGTGGGAGGCGTGTGGTAGCAGCAGGCGGTCCCGTAAGTACCCAGGTCCTAAGCCATGGACCGCTTTAAAGGTCATAACCAACACCTTAAAGTGCACTCGGAAGGCCACAGGCAGCCAGGGCAGCCTGCGCAGGGTCGGTGTTACATGGGGGCTACGTGTAGCTCCTCTATAACCAGCGCAGCTGCATTCTGGACTAACTGAAGCCTCCGAGTGCACTTCAAGGGGAGCCCCATGTAGAGAGCATTACAGTAATTCAAGCGAGAGGTAACGAGCGCATGAGTGACCGTGCATAAGGCATCCCGATCAAGGAAGGGGCGCAACTGCCGAACCAGGCGAACCTGGTGGAAGGCCCCTGAGACGGCCGTCAAATGATCTTCAAACGACAGCCGATCATCCAGGAGGACACCTAAGTTGCGCACCCTATCCTTTGGGGCCAATAACTGCCTCCAACAGCCAGCCGCGGCTGCAGCTGACTGAATCGGGTGCCGGCATCCACAGCCTCTCCGTCTTGGAGGGATTAAGCTTGAGCCTGTTTCTGCCCATCCAGACCCGTACGGCTTCCAAACACCGGGACAGCACTTCAACAACTTCATTGGGGTGGTCCAGGGTGGAAAAGTACAGCTGGGTGTCATCAGCGTACTGCTGGTATCTCACCCGAAACCACTGATGATCTCACCCAACGGCTTCATGTAGATGTTGAACAGCAGGCGAGAGAATCGACCCTGAGGGACCCCACAAGTGAGGCCCCTCGCGGTCGACCTCTGCCCCTGTCAACACCGTCTGCGACGGTCGGAGAGATAGGAGGAGAACCACCGATATACGGTGCCTCCCACTCCCAATCCCCCAACCGGGCGCAGCAAGATACCATGGTCGATGGTATCGAGCGCTGAGAGATCTAATAGGACCAGGGCAGAGGAATAACCCCTGTCCCTGGCCCTCCAGAGATCATCCACCAATGCGACCAAAGCTGTCTCCGTGCTGTATCCGGGTCGGAAGCCGGACTGGAACGGGTCTAGATAGACGTCTTCATCCAGGTATTGGGGTAGCTGTCGCGCCACGGCACTCTCTACAACCTTCGCAACAAAGCGAAGGTTGGAGACTGGACGATAATTACCCAAAATAGCTGGGTCCAGGGAGGGCTTCTTAAGGAGGGGTCTCACCACCGCCTCTTTCAAGGCGGCAGGGAAAACCCCTTCCAACAAAGAAGCGTTGATAATCCTCTGGAGCCAGCCTCGTGTCACCTCCTGAGTGGCCAGTACCAGCCAGGAAGGGCACGGGTCCAGTAAACATGTCGTGCCGTGAAGCCTCCCCAACAACCTGTCCACGTCCTCGGGAGCCACAGGGTCAAACTCATCCCAAATGGACTCAACAAGACGTGCCTCCTCTCCCTCGCTTGGATCATCCCAAATTCGGTCCAGACCGTCCCTCAGCTGAGCGATTTTATCGTATAGATAACCACTAAACTCCTCGGCTCGTCCCTGCAAAGGGTCATCCCGCACCTCCTGATGTAGGAGAGAGCGGGTCACCCGAAACAGGGTGGCGGGGCGGTTATCTGCCGACGCAATGAGGGTGGAGGCGTAGGAACGCCTCGCTTCCCTCATTGCCACTAGGTAGGTCCTAGAATAGGACCTAACTAGTGTCCGATCAGCTTCGGAGCGACTGGACCTCCAGGTGCTCTCCAGGCGTCTTCTCCGGCGTTTCATCTCCCTCCGCCCCTCGGAGGACCAAGGGGCCGGGCGGGGTCTCCGCCGGGGCAGGGGCCGCAAAGGCGCGACACGGTCCAAGGCCCCGGCCGCGGCCTGTTCCCAGGCCACGACCAGTTCCTCAGTCGTGCCGTGGGCCAGTTCCTCAGGGAATGGCCCAAGCTCCGTCAGGAACCTCTCGGGGTCCATCAGGCGCCTGGGACGGAACCACCGTGTAGGTTCCGTCTCCCTGCGGTGGTGAATGGCGGTTCGGAAGTCTAGGCGAAGGAGAAAATGATCCGACCATGACATTGGTTCTGTTACTAAGTCATCTAATACCAGATCATTTAACCACTGTCCAGAGATATAAAGCAGATCCAGTGTGCCTCCCCCCATGTGCGTAGGGCCATCATTTACTCGAATCAGGTCCAAGGCCGTCATGGAAGCCAAGAACTCCCGAGCTGCCGTCGATGACAAGCCAACTGATGGCAGGTTGAAATCCCCCATGACTATAAGTCTGGGGGTCTCAACCGCCACAGCAGCAAGTACCTCCAACAGCTCAGGCAGGGCTGTGGTCACGCAGCAAGGAGCCAGGTACGCGATCACCAAGCCCAACTGATTCCTATAGCCCCACCGCACATAGAGGGATTCACAACCGGCAATCTGAGGAATAGTGGTCTCCCTCGGCTCTAGATCCTCCTTGATAACAACCGCCACCCCCCCCCACCCCTGCCTTGGACCCTCGGCTGATGAAATGCTCGGAAACCTGGAGGGCACATCTCAACAAGGGGGACCCCCCCCCTGGGCCCAATAAATATTCATACAGCTACTGTCTTCCATCTTCAGGAATCTTTTACTTTCTTTCTTTGTTATTCATAAACAGGGGTAGCTGATTATCAAGTGAATAGAATAGAATTTTAGAATAGAAATTTTTTTTTATTGGCCAGGTGTGATTGGACACACAAGGAATTTGTCTTTGGTGCATAGGGTCTCAGTGTACCTAAAAGAACAGATACCTTCATCAAGGTACATTTACAACACAAATGATGGTCAATATATCAATATAAATCACAAGGATTGCCAGCAACAAAGTTACAGTCATACAGTCATAAGTGGAAAGAGATTGGTGATGGGAACTATGAGAAGATTAATAGTAGTGCAGATTTAGTAAATAGTTTGACAGTGTTGAGGGAATTATTTGTTTAGCAGAGTGATGGCCTTCGGGAAAAAACTGTTCTTGTGTCTAGTTGTTCTGGTGTGCAGTGCTCTATAGTGTCGTTTTGAGGGTAAGAGTTGAAACAGTTTATGTCCAGGATGTGAGGGATCTGTAAATATTTTCACGGCCCTCTTCTTGATTCGTGCAGTATACAGGTCCTCAATGGAAGGCAGGTTGGTAGCAATTATTTTTTCTGCAGTTCTAATGATCCTCTGAAGTCTGTGTTTTTCTTGTTGGGTTGCAGAACCGAACCAGACAGTTATAGAGGTGCAGATGTCAGACTCAGTGATTCCTCTGTAGAACTGGATCAGCAGCTCCTTGGGCAGTTTGAGCGTACTGAGTTGGCGCAGAAAGAACATTCTTTGTTGTCCTTTTTTGATGATGTTTTTGATGTTAGCTGTCCATTTTAGAAAGAAACCCATTATGACTGTTGACTAAACACACAATATAAACCAGCTGCACAGCCATTTATTACAATTTTCTACCTTGCTCCTCTTAACAACGACTGCAATTTGGAGTATTATTTGTGGTAATCCAGAGTTATAAACAAATCCTTGGCTCCTTTGCTTTCTATAGTCATTTGCGGACAGATGTGTGAGTCCAATTTCAGTCCACCAAGTCAACTCTGTTTACCTCAGGACTCTTGCTAATCAGGCTCTGATGAGTAAAAGCTGGTATCGTTTTCAGCTTTAAAAGCTTTCCAACCTTGCCTTGAAAATGAGGTGCTTCAGGATGGCAAAAAGCTTGCCAGGTAAAGTAGCAAATTGTTTATGTGGGATGAGAGTTTAAGATAAGCAAAAAAAAAATTTTCCTCTTGCTTTCCTTAGAGAAATTCTTAAATTTGATGAAAAGAGGGAAGAGGAGTCTGCTGTGGGGTAACCAGATGAATCTGAATAGAATAGAATAGAATAGAATAGAATAGAATAGAATAGAATAGAATAGAATAGAATAGAATAGAATAGAATAGAATAGAATTCTTTATTGGCCAAGTGTGATTGGACACACAAGGAATTTGTCCTGGTGCATATGCTCTCAGTGTACATAAAAGAAAAGATACGTTCGTCAAGGTACAACATTTACAACACAAATAATGGTCAATATATCAATATAAATCATAAGGATTACCAGCAACAAAGTTACAGTCATACAGTACATAGAATCATATTAATGATAGTCATAGGCTACAAATAAGCAATCAGGAAACAATCAATATCAGTATAAATCGTAAGGATACAAGCAACAAAGATACAGTCATAAGTGGGAGGAGATGGGTGATGGGAACGATGAGAAGATTAATAGTAGTGCAGATTTAGTACATAGTTTGACAGTGTTGAGGGAATTATTTGTTTAGCAGAATGGGATCACGTGACCCTGGGGATACTGCAAACCGTCAAAAATGTGAGTCAGTTGCCAAGCACCTGAATTTTGATCGCGTGACTTTGGGGATGCGGCAGTGGCTGTAAGTGTGAAAAATGGTTGTTAGTTGCTTTTTCAGTGTCATTATGACTTCAAATGGTCACAAAACAAACTGTTGTAAATCAAGGACTACCTGTAGACTACTTAATGAACTAAACCCAAAATATCCAACCCAAAATATCAAGGGCTCTACGAAACATCTTTGGCTGCAATTCTACTGTATGTGTATATATGTGTATATATGTATATATATGTGTATATATGTGTGTATGTATATATATATATATATATATATATATATATAAATATATATATATATATATATATATACGTGTGTGTGTGTGTGTGTGTATACATATACACATACATATATATATATCAGGAAAGAAGCCCCATTAAAATCATTAAATTTACTTCTAAGTATAGTGTATGTATGTGTATATATATATATATGTGTGTGTGTGTATATATATATATACACACACATATACACACACACACAAACACACACACACACATATATATATACACCAAGGGACGCGGTGGCTCAGTGACTAAGATGCTGAGCTTATCGATAAGAAGGTCGGCAGCTCAGCGGTTCGAATCCCTAGTGCTGTGTGACGGGGTGAGCTCCCGTTACTTGTCCCAGCTTCTGCCAACCTAGCAGCTCAAAAGCACATAAAAAAATGCAAGTAGAAAAATAGGGAGCACCTTTGGTGGGAAGGTAACAACGTTCTGTGCGCCTTTGGCATTGAGTCATGCCGGCCACATGACCACGGAGAACATCTTCTGACAGCGCTGGCTCTTCGGCTTTGAAACAGAGATGAGCACCGCCCCCTAGAGTCAGGAACGACTAGCACACCTGTGCGAGGGAACCTTTACCTTTACCGTATGTTAGCTTTTTGTCATCACTTCCTTCCCTGAGATTAGACCATCCATTCCCTGGGCTCCAAACAGCTCTGAGAAGGAAGGGATGAGAATCGACCCGTTTGAAGGCAACCTTTATTATTTGAAAAGCGACTTTCAAATATAGCAACTCACTCATGTATGGCTAAGTGTCAGGTCATCCAGGGAGAAAAAGATCCTCTCTGCAGCTTAACAGAGATGAAAGCTTGACTGTATTTGTTCATCCAGATCTCTATCGTACACGTGGGCTGGAGGCGGTATTGTAGCCAAAGAGACCAGATGCAGCCATGGAAATCGGCCAAATTAACAATAGAAACGAATACTTGTTTAACCGAAGTTTCTTCTCTGCGGTGCCTGGTCCATAGGGGAGAAGTCGCACTATATACAAAGAGATGGGGCATGACAACAGTAACATCCCCAATGGGTAAACAGTTCTAACAAGACCATTTGTCTGGAGCATTTGCCAAAAAAGAAAAAAGAAAGAAAGAAAGAAGAAACCTCAGCACCTGGAAAGCTGGCAATGCACAAACTGTGGAAGAAGGATCTAAGGAAAGCAGCCATAAAAGTTTAACCCACTGGGCAGCGGCGAAAGCTTCTTACGTAATCCCCGTTTAAGAAAAATGAAACATTTTGGCTGCCTCTCCAGGGGGAAATGCTGTTCCCCAGATTGCTTTGCAATATGCAATTCAGGAAACCATCCATCAAGGTGGATGGATGATTCTATCCAGATTAGAAGCTGGGAAGGAAGGGAGAAAGGAAAGAATCAAGGAAGAAAGGAAGGAAGGAGGGAGGGAGGGAAGGAGGGAGGAAGGAAGGAAGGAAGGAAGGAAGGAAGGAAGGAAGGAAGGAAGGAAGGAAGGAAATTAGAAGAATCAATCAGGTGGATAAGGAATGGTCTGCAGATGGTTCTATCCAGATGAGAAGCTGGGAAGAAAGGAAGGAAGGAAGGTAGGTGGGAAGGAAGGAAGGAAAGGAAGGAAGGAGGAAGAGAAGGAAGGAAGGAGGATATAAGAAGAATCAACACAACTCATGAGATCCCAGTTTTAACAGGGGAAGTTCCATTCTTTAATTTGTCTTGACCCCAGCAGTCTCTTAGGCAAGAGAGGACAAGATTTCCAAATATGTATAATTTTATTTACAAGTTTGTTTATTCAATGGAAAAGTACTCATTTAAATAATAATTAACAGGCATGTAAGCATAATTACAATATAAAAAGTTATTGTTACGAATGTTTTTTTTATTATGCATTTATCATATTATAGTGTATTCTGTATTATTGTTGCAATGAATAAAACGTTTCTTTTATTTACGATATTTTTTTGCCTTCAATTTATTTGTGTCCTCCTTCTCATTGTAAAAAAGTTGGTCGCCTTACTAATAGCAATAGCTGTCGCTTCACAGTTCTTTACAGCCCTCTCTAAGCGGCTTTACAGAGTCAGCATGTTACCCCCAACAATCTCATTTTCACCCACCTTGGAAGGATGGAGGCAGGGGTAAAATGAAAAATTTGTTACTACTGGTTCTGTGGGCGTGGCTTGGGGGGGTGGGTAATGTGACTGGGTGGGCGTGGTCAACTTTTTTTTTTTACTTGTAAAAGCATTTTTAAAAGGAAAAATGCTTTTAAAACGCTCCTCTGACAATCCCAGCTGAGCTGTGCGATCATCGGAGCCTTTTTTTTTTACTTTTAAAAGCATTTTTTCGGCCGAAGAAAAAAAATGCTTTTAAAAGTAAAAAAAAAAAAACCTCTGATGATCGCGCGGCTCAGCTGGGCATGGGGGGGGGCAGGGATGTTTGCTACCGGTTCTCCGAACCACCCGCTGCCATCATTACCGGATCAGGTGATCCGGTCTGAACCGGGAGCATTTAAACCCCTGGATGGAGGGGTGATAGTTCCTACAGGGAATTCCCCAATCAGAGAACTTAGCTTTTAGATCTGAACTGGGCCTTTGCATTTCTCGGTTGGGTTTGGTTTAGTATTAGTATTAGTATTAAAATGTGATTCCACCCATTCATTCAGCAATGAAATCTTCAGAAATGCACTTGGCTGCGCCAGATATGTTTAGCAGAACATAAATAGAGTCGTGTTGGCTCAGGCTGAGGGCCTTGTCTAACCCAGGATCCTGTTTCTAACAGTGGCCAGCCAGAGACTTAGGGAAGCTTGTGAACAGGCCATGGAAGCAGTCACAGTCTCATATTTGACAAGACCATCTGGTTTTCATTCCCTCTTTAGCCTTTCCTTGTCTTTGTGAACAAAACACTCCTATTTCTCTGTTCCCTTCCCATGTGCAGATGCTGGACCGATACTTGTTGCAACAATTAGTGGCTGGTGCTTTAAAGGCAGGGGTGAAATGCTCCTGGTTCAGACCGGATCGGCTAATCCGGTAGCAATGGTAGCAGGTGGTTCAGAGAACCGGTAGCAAAAATCCCTGCCCCACCCCCTGTCACAGCTGAGCCGCGTGATCATCAGAGCCTTTTTTTTTTTTACTTTTAAAAGCATTTTTTAAACAACCTCTTGAAGAGGTTGTAAAAAAATGCTTTTAAAGGGTTAAAACAAGGCTCTGATGATCCCAGCTGAGGTGCCTGATGGCAGAGGCTTTTTTTTTTAACTTTTAAAAGCATTTTTTAAAAGGTAAAAAAACTGAAGCCTGCTAGGCAAAAAATGGAGGGTGTAGGCAAAAAATGGGGGGGCGTGGAGGGTTTGTTTGAGAGTGAGAAAGAGAGAGAGAGAAGAAAAAGAAAGAAAGAAAGAGAGGGAGGGAGGGAGGGAGGGAGGGAGGGAGGGAGGGAGGAAGGAAGGAAGGAAGGAAGAAGGAAGGAAAAAGGAGAGGAAGGAAGGACTACAAACCTGGCACTAGACGCAGCTTCAGAGGATAATCCAGAGCTGGAAGAGACCTGGAGGTCATCTAGCCCAACCCTGCTCTAGCAGGACATTGTTAGTGAGTTTCTGTCTTTTGATTCCCCAGTCACCTAGCCACGCCCACCCAGTCACATGACCCCCCCACCAAGCCACGCCCACCAAGCCATGGCCACAGAACCGGTGGGAAAGAAATTTAGATTTCACCACCGGTTTAAAGGGCTAACAAAATAAAGGCAGGGGTGGATGCAGGTGAGAAAATGATGGTGCTGCAAAAAAGGAGATTTCTAGTCGCCAAGGAAAGATTGTGAAGATTATACACACACTTTAGACCGGGGTTGGGCTCCTGAGGGTTCGGCAGGGTTCGGGCAATCCTCTAGCCAAGGATCGCCGGGGTTCAGCAAACCCCCAAATGACACCCCTGGCTGCCCACACCCACCGCACCCCTCCCAGGAGTCTCCACGCAGCACGTTCATCATTCCAGGTAAGTGCAGGGGCTGGGCGGAGGGTCTGGGAAGGCAAAAAACAAGCCTACTGGGTAGGGGTGAAATCCAGCAGGTTCTGACTGGTTCTGGAGAACCGGTAGCGGAAATTTTGAGTAATTCAGAGAACTGGCAAATACTACCTCTGGCTGGCCCCAGAGTCGGGTGGGAATGGAGATTTTGTGATATCCTTCCCCCAGGAGTGGGGAGGGAATGGCGATTTTTCAATATCCTTCCCCCAGGAGTGGGGAGGGAATGGGGATTTTGCAGTATCCTTCTCCTGCCATGCCCACCAAGCCACGCCCACAGAACTGGTAGTAAAAAAAAATTGGATTTCACCACTGCTACCGAGGGTTCCAGAAGTTTGGAAACGGGCCCGTTTCCAGCCTCTGGAGGGCTTCCAGACCCCGTGTGAAGCTGTTTTCGCCCTCCCGGAGGCTCGACAAAAGCCTCCAGAACCTGTTGAGGGTGAAAAACGCCCCCCCACCCCCGTGGTGCAGGCGGCCAACTAGGACACGCCCACCATGGGCACACCCACCCAGCAACAGGGCAGCGGGAGAAGGGCGGTATAAAAATCTAACTAAACTAACTAAACTAACTAAAGGATCTGGAGCCTACTCCTGATTTAGATGATACGAGAATATATTGCTTGAATCTTCAGCGTCATTGCACAGCTCAACCAACTGCTGATAAGGGAGCCTGGGGAGGAGAGCTGGGCGGGAAAAAGTTATGAGGATAGCCATGGCCTCCATTTTGGTTTTGTTGGGGGGTTTTTTGTGGTTTTTTTTTATCAGCACCCGAGCACTGCTGTTTTTCTCTCAGGATTCCTATTCCAGCGGTTTTTGCCCTTTTTTTATAGGACAACGCTGACTTTCATTGCCCCTGTTGGTATCAAAAGTGTGATATGAATTTTTAAACATATTCATATTTATAGGTCTGGAGCATGACAAGTGATACTGTCATCCCACAAACACTATGACTTTTGCACATGCAGCAGCTATCCACAATTGTCACCCGTTTATACTTCTGTCACAATTCAGAAACATAGTGCTGACAGTATCCGATTAGGAACTTCTTTTCTTTCTTTTATCTTTATTTTTAAAAACATAAATAATAATATAGTGGAGGTTTTAACATTAAGCTCAGAAGTGTTGACCTTTTTTTAATATCGTGAAAACGATTCAATGAATTCTGCGTGCGTTGGTTTATCTGTATACTGCTAAAACTCTCACCCGCGTGGCCTTTAACTGAGCGAAATAGGTGTACAATATTTGAACTGAGCAACAATATTTGAACTGGGTTAACATACAGAACGTATCCAAAACTCTGGACCTGTGGCTTCCATGGGTTTGAAATTTGGCAAATTTGTGTTTGTTTCAGTGGTTCACAATTCAGGTTCAATGGACTGGGCCCCCCGACTCATAGTCCTCCAGGGCAGTAGTGAAATCCATTTTTTTTTTTACTACTGGTTCTGTGGGCGTGGTTTGGTGGGTGTGGTGTGGCTTAGTGGGTGTGGCTTGGTGGGCGCAGCAGGAGAACAATACTGCAAAAATCTCCATTCTCACCCCATTCCAGGGGGAGGATGTTCCAAAATCTCCATTCCCACCCCACTCCAGGGGAAGGATACTGCAAAATCAACATTCCCTCCCCACTCTGGAGCCAGCCAGAGGTGGTATTTGCCGGTTCTCCGAACTGCTCAAAATTTCTGTTACCGGTTCTCCAGAACCTGTCAGAACCTGCTGGATTTCACCCCTGGTTGGAAGGGACCTTGTAGGTCATCTAGTCCAACCCCCTGCCCAAGCAGACCCTACACCATTTTTGACAGATGGCAGACCAGTCGCTTCTTGAAAGCTTCCAGGGATGAAGCTCCCTTAACTTCTGAAGGCAACTTCTGTTCCATTGGTTGGTTGTTCTCACTGTCAGGAAATTTCTCCTTATTTCCAGGTGAATCTATCCGGGATGCATTCAAAATTTGTATTTGTCATCATGTTCTGCCATATCCTACTCAGATTCAAATCACTCAAATCCTCTTCCATTTTGAATGGGTGTTAATGTGGAAATAGTCCGTTTTCTTCCTTTTTGCTCCTCCTTTGCATGTAAAATTCAGTGTCTATTACTTCCTTTAAGCATTGGGGGATTAGAGCAACTCAGACTAAAATGAATCTGTCAGGGTTCCAAGGAACACCCCCAACGAAATAAGGCTCTGAGGCTTGAGGTTCCTCAAAGTTCCAATTTATTAGAGATGTCATGTTGGCACAGCTGGGAAAACCCGAAACTGAAAGCAGGGGTTCAAGTAGACCAGTCTCTCCTTTGGCTGCTGGAGATCAGGTAAACTTTACCCTCCAGAGGCAGGTAGATCCACCTTCAGAATGGTCAGTCATAGTCAAGCCAGCAGGAAGTCGGACATCACTCCCACTCCCCTTTTGCCCTTGGTCATTCTGTTTCTCTGTTTAGGTAATGAAATGTCTCTGAAATTATGGCACAGTGGGCCATGGGTTGTCTAGTGTTTACTAACATTATCATTACTTGGATAACTGCAGTTATTGTCCATTTTTTTTTTGAAAATAAAGATAAAATAAAAGGTAAAGGAGTCCCCGCAGATTTTACTCTGCTAGTCGTCCCAAAGGTGCTTTTTTTCAAGAGGCAACTGGACTTTCTGGTTTTTCTTTGAAGACGTTCCGCTTCTCATCCAAGAAGCTTCTTCAGCCTCTCTAGGAATCTCTGGAGACTGGGGACAGCAAAAACTGTCACTTCCTGTCCAACCAGAAGTTGGGAAATGGGCCGTTTCTGGCCTCCGGAGGGCCTCCGGGGGGGTGGGGAGGCTGTTTTCGCCCTCCCCAGACTCATAGAGAGGCTCTGGAGCCAGGTGAGAGAGAAAAACGGGCCATTGCATGCCAGGAGCAGAGGGGAGTGGGGGGGTTCCAATGCACATGCATGGGAGCGGGGGGGACATAGAATTATGTGTGTGGGCACGCACACACACAACCTGCCCCTGCCCCTCCCCTCCTGGCACACGATGGAAAAAAAGGTTAGCCATCACTCTCTTAGTGGGTATCTCCTAGAAGAGGTTTTATATTTATAATTCTTCATCCAACCAATGAGCCAAATCCATTCCATTTTAAGTGAGAAGATATCAGAAACCTTATCTACATGTATACGCAGCAACAAAGCTGTATAGAAAACGGCCATTTTCTACTGTTGGCTCATCGTTGGGCCTCAGAGACCTCCAAGTATTTATGCTCACCATTCAAAAAATGGCCTTCTGGTTCCAACAGGGGACATCTGGCAATGGATATTTTAAAAGTAATAAATATCTTCTTAAAAACAGGCAAGGTTCGGTTGCTTTTGTAAAGGCACTGCAAATATTTATGCAAGGTGCTAAAAAGCAGGATTCTTCTTACTTAGAAGTATCAGGACAAAAAAAAGTCCATTGCTTTCCTTTATGTAAACAATATAGCAGCATTCTAAACAGATTTATTAGTGGTATCTGTAGAAGCCAAATATTTATGGGAGCTACTCTAGAAACCTCACAAGAGCATTTTAACTACTGTGGGGGGTTTTTAAGGTTAGGTGCTGGCTGTCCCGACTCTCACCTTCACTGTATCTTTTTGTTTATAATAAATGAAAGGTGAACTCAAAACTGTTATTTCCTTTTAGCTGTGATTTATGTCTCTGGGTATTTTTGAAAGATCTTCTCTATCCTGCACAGACCAAGCTCCCAATCATATTTTTTTTTCCAGAATGCACTTTAAGAGGGAGAGAATTGACCCAGGAGAAACAGGCTATAAAATATAGAACATAGAATAGGGTTGGAAGGGACCTTAGTCCAAAATCAGATGACACAAAAACTTTGCAGAGGTTACAGAGAGATAATAGTGTTGTTGCTATACTAGAAAATCTATGAAAAAAAGGAAAGGGCAAAGAATTGTCACACAGGCTCTTTTCTACAAGTATTATAGGGCATTCTGTCAAGAATGTTTTGAATTATTCTAATTTAGTGCAACATCTAACTTAATGGGAGAATAGCTATGAAGTGTGCGAGCCTAACAATGAACATTTCCATTGATGCTCATAGAAGATGCTATCCATAAAAATAAAATAAAAAACACCTCCTGCAAACACCTCTGGATTATAATCTTGTAAGCCAGGGGTGTCAAACTTGATTTCATTGAGGGCCGCATCAGGGTTTCATTTGACCTCCGGGGCCTGGGGTGGGCGTGGCCAGGGTGGGCGTGGTCAGTTCGATGTCACTCTGACGGGGGTACCTGTGGTAGCACCTGCCCCACTTTACATTGAGGGCGGCTGTGTTGAGAGAGTTTCCCCCTTTAAATTCCTGGGAGTCCATCTCAGCGAAGACCTCACCTGGAAAAACAACACAATCCAGGTGGGCCAGGAAGGCCCAAAAGAGACTCCATTACCTTAGGGTCTTGCATAAAAACAGGGTGGAACAAAAAATGATGGCCTCCTTTTACCAGTCCACAATAGAAAGCCTCCTCACTTATTGCAACATGGTATGGCATGCCGGTCTGACAGCCGCGGATAGAAAAACATTACAGAGGGTGGTGAGCACAGCACAAAACATCCTGGGCTGTCCCCTGATACCGCTAGATGAGCTCACTAGGACTCGCTACCTTAGAAGAGTGAGGAAAATTCTCACCCTGGTCATTTCTTCTTTTTTTTTTATTTATTTGCATTTATATCCCGCCCTTCTCCGAAGACTCAGGGCGGCTTACACTATGTTAGCAATAGTCTTCATTCTATTTGTATATTTATATACAAAGTCAGCTTATTGCCCCCAACAATCTGGGTCCTCATTTTCCCTACCTTATAAAGGATGGAAGGCTGAGTCAACCTTGGGCCTGGTGGGACTAGAACCTGCAGTAATTGCAGGCAGCTGCTGTTAATAACAGACTGCATTAGCAGTCTGAGCCACAGAGGCCTCCTACCGTCGGGAAGGAGATATAGAAGCATAGCCAGCCGCACAAACAGGGTGAAGAATAGTTTTTATCCGTGGGCTGCAGGCTCCTGAATGAGAAATAACATCGTAACTACGTAGTATGATGGACTGCAGGGCCGGCGCAATGTGTAACATGTTCACACTGGTGCAATAGGACTGGGTGTTTTGTTAATACGATTTATTGGGTTAGGGATTTTCTGTCTTCACTGTGAGTTGAATTGTGGTTTTTTTGGGGGGTGCACTGAGGGAGCTCAACCAATCTCATTGCACATACTGTGCATATTGTGCACTGACAATAAAGATTTGAATTTGAATTGAATTTGAGCGCTCTGCCAGTGAAAACGGGCTCCCGCGCTCTGTTTTCGGCTGCGACGACCTCCTGCAACCCTCTGCCAGCAAAAATGGAGCTCGGGAGGGCTGAGGGCGGCCCTCCCGAGCTCCATATTTGCTGGCAGAGACACCGCAGGCTGGTCCTTCGCTGTTTCTAGGGCGGCCTCACGGGCCAGATCTATGCACCCCGTGGGCCTGATCTGGCCCACGGGCCTTGAGTTTGACACTGTAAAGTCCTCAGAGTTACGATGAGTCTCTAGCCTGGCAACAGCCAGGCATCCGCTGATTGGTTGAGACGCGCCACAAGAAAGGCGGGAAATTTGGAGCCCTGTCATTGGTGCAGCCCTTCTGGCAGCCGGTATATAAGAGCTGTCAAGGGTTTTTCTAGTTAGTCAGAGTTCTCTTGTTGTTATCACGTTGCTTAATAAAGTTGTTAAAGCAGTCCCTGACTGGACTCTTCCTGGTATCGGACACCAGACTTAATACTGGCGACGAGGGTCAAGTCGGACCTGCAAGGTTATCGCCTCCAATCGAATTGATTCATAGATGGCAACCCAGCCGTCTTTTGCTCCTTTCGAGCCTCACGCTGAAACTTGGCAAGCGTTCCTCGACCGTTTCGAATGTTTCCTGCGGGCAAATGATTACGCTGAGCTGTCAGCTGAAAGGAAGCGTGGCTACTTCCTCAGTCTTTGTGGAAGAGACATGTTCGGGACGGCCAGAGCTCTGGCCGCTCCCATTCCTGTGTTTGAGGTGCCATGGGACACTCTGCTAGGCAAGCTGCGGAGCCACTACTCCCCCACTCCCTCCCGTATTGCCCGAAGACACGCGTTTCGGCGAAGGATTCAGCAACCGGGCGAATCGATTAACACCTATATGGCTTCTTTGCGCACGGCCGCCTTAGAGTGCGAGTTCCACGATCTAGATGAGGCCCTCCTAGAGCAGCTGGTGAGCGGGGTTGCCGACCTGCGGTTGCAAAGGCGGCTGCTGGCGCGCGCAGATGTGACTTTGGCCGCGGCGATTGACGAAGCCCGAGCAGCTGAGATGGCTGAGAAGTCTGCGACGGAGATCCATAAATTCCAACCTTCCCCCGCTATTTCCGGGAAAGGCTCAGCTGTCCTTCATGTTGCTTCGGACCCGTCGGATTCATCTGACAATGACAGCGGTGTCCGCCGTCTTAAGGCCACTTCCAAGAAGGGGTGGCCTCTGCCCAAACCGTCCCCCGCTAGTTGTTTGGGATGCGGAGGGAGCCACGGCAGATCTGATTGCCGTTTCAAGGCTGCCACTTGCCGCCGGTGTGGGAAGAAGGGCCATCTCGCCCGCGTCTGCCGTGCCGCATTGCCAGTTTCTGACCCTCCAGCGGAACCTGCAACCCGTAAGAAGATGACTTGGAAGACCGCCTCCCGCCGGGAAGACTGTTTTACCATTGGCCATGCATCGGCGGCCCCTCAGGGTAATAAGATTTACCTCACGGTAAACCTGGAAGGCTCTCCTTGCAAGATGGAAGTGGACACTGGGTCCTCCAAGTCCTTAATTTCCTGGTCCACTGTCAAACGACTTTTGCCAAATTTCTCGAAATCTCAATTGTGGCCATGCCCCATCACCCTAAAAGATTATCAGGGGGGGGCTATTCCGGTTTTGGGGTGCCGCGACTTCCATATTCGCCATGGGGAGTTCTCGGGGTACCTGCCTCTCATTGTGGTTAGGGGGCGCCTGCCCACTCTTTTGGGGTTGGATTGGTTTGCCGCCCTCAAACTTAATGTCCTAGGGGTCCATTCCACTACCCCCTGTTCTTGGGAAGGCATCACCCGGGAGTTCGCCGATGTCTTCAGTGATCACCTGGGGAGATATACGGGTTCTCCAGTTTCGTTTAACCTGGATCCCAGCATTGCGTCTATCCGCTTGAAGTCTAGAAGGGTGCCCTCGCATTGAGGCATAAGGTTGACTTGGAGTTGGATAAACTTCTCTCTCAAGGGGTTATTGAGCCAGTGGATTATTCCCCATGGGAGACCCTATTGTTCTCTCCCTTAAACAGGACGGCTCACTTAGAATATGTGCAGATTACAAGGGCACGATTAACAAGGCGCTGCAGGCGAACCCATACCCTGTTCCGGTGGTGCAGCATCTGCTCCACTCCTGGGACAGGGCTCTATCTTCGCCAAGCTTGACTTGGCGAGGCCTACCAGCAGTTGCCGGTGGGCGATGCCACGGCGCTGGCACAGACCATTGTTACGCACCGGGGCGTTTAAGTGTAACCGACTCCAGTTCGGCCAGTGTAGCCCCGGTTGTTCCAGTGTTTAATGGAGAGGTTGCTACAAGGGTTAGAGGGCGTCGTCCCTTATTTTGATGACGTCCTCATTTCCGCTGCCGGTCCTGTGGACCTGGCCGGGAAGTTGAGGGCTGTCTTGTGCCTGTTTCGGACCGCTGGCTTGAGGCTTAAGCGGCAGAAGTGTCAGATAGGAGTCTCTCAGGTGGAGTTCCTGGGATTCCTGTTGGACTCTCGGGGGATTCACCCTACCCCTTCGAAGATTGAAGCTATACGTGGGGCCCCTGTCCCCACGAATAAAACGGAGCTCCAGGCCTTTTTGGGGCTCCTAAACTTTTATGCCGTTTTCTTGCCGCATAAAGCCTCCCTTGCGGAGCCCCTGCACAAGTTGCTGTCAGCTAGCACGCCGTGGTGTTGGGGGAAGGAGGCAGCTGCCTCTTCGAGGCTGTCAAGAGCCTCCTCACCTCTCAGGCAGTTCTTGTCCAGTATGATCCGCGCCTGCCGGTCACTCTGGCGTGTGATGCCTCCCTTTGGCATTGGCGCGGTCCTGAGCCATGTTCTGCCTGGCGGAGCTGAGGCGCCAATTGCCTATTATTCCAGGACGCCTCGGCGCCCGAGCGGAATTATAGTCAATTGGACAAAGAGGTTTTGCGGCCGTGGCAGGAATCAAAAGATTCCACCACTATATTTATGGCCGTTTTTTCGCTGATTACGACCATAAACCGCTCCTTGGCCTGCTGGCCGGGGACAAACAGTCCCCTCAAATCCTATCCCCCAGAATGTCACGCTGGGTGGAGTTTCTGGCCGCCTATAATTACAAACTACTCTATCGGCCGGGGAAGGCGATCGGGCATGCTGATGCCCTGAGCCGGTGCCCTCTACCTACCCCTGTTGTAGACCCAGCACCGCAGAGCTAGTCTTGCTCATTGATGAATGGCAGTCCCCAATATCCTCTTCAGATATTGCGCACCACTCTGCCTCAGACCGGATCCTGTCTCAGGTTCTGGACTGGGTGCGCAGGGGGTGGCCAAGGGACCCGGTTCCAGAAGAATTCCTTCCGTTCCGGCGCAGACAACATGAGCTGTCAGCGTTAAAGGGCTGTCTCCTGTGGGGGAATAGGATAGTAGTCCCACAAGAGCTAAGGGGAGCGTTTCACGACGCTCCACGAGGCCCACCCGGGCATTGTTAGAATGAAGACTTTGGCCCGTAGTTATGTGTGGTGGCCAAAGGTAGACCAGGACATCGAACGATGTGTGGCTGGGTGTCTGAGCTGCCAGCAATCACGGGCAGCGCCCTCAGCTGTACCCATCAGGGAATGGGAGGCCCCCCACTCACCCTGGTCTCGAATCCACCTGGATTACGCGGGACCATATTTAGGGCAGTCAATTTTGGTGGTAGTTGACGCCTACTCCAAGTGGGTGGAGTTGGCATGCATGTCATCTACCACCGCGGAAGCCACCATTAGGGTGCTAGAACGATTGTTCGTGACCCATGGGCTACCAGACCTTGTGGTTACCGATAACGGGCCACAATTCGCATCGGCACCCTTCCAGATGTTCTTGGCCAAGCATGGCATTCGCCATGCACCAACGGCGCCGTTCCACCCGGCGGCGAATGGCCGGGCAGAACGGGCCGTTAGATCGGCCAAGGAGGCGTTGGGTCGCATGGGACCCACGAATTGGCATGACAAGATCTGCCGGTACCTGCTGGCACAACACTCGACACCGTGCCCGGTCACCAACCTCAGCCCAGCCGAGTTACTGATGGGGAGGCGGTTGCGGACGACTCTGGATAGGCTACACCCCCAATATGACACAGAGCGGGGGCCAGACAATTCAATCACAACTAGGGGGTTCAAGGGAGGGGACACCGTGTTTATCCGGAACTTTGGGTCATCACCCAAGTGGGTGCCAGGCACCATTATACAAATAACCGGGCCCTATTCCTACAGGGTCCGGCTGGCCGATGGACGAGAGTGGCGCCGCCATATAAATCAACTCAGACGGCGGACAGCCAGCACGGAGGGGCCCATCTATGACCAGGACTACCCAGGAACATCGGAGCTGGCCGCTCCAGCTACACCTCCCAGGCCACCAGCCCTGGAAGGAAACCACGACCACGCCGGCCCGTTTCGGGAACCCGGCCTTCCGGACTTGCAGGCCAGGGAGGGACTCCAACCCTCAAGACGCGGATCGATCTCGTCGAGAAACGTACCTGAAGTTTCCGAAGTTCCCGCACGGGCCAGGCCTCCTTTAGGGGTGGAGTTGTCGTTCCCAGCAGAAGACTCAGCCACTCCTCCTCCTCCTCCTCCGGCAGCTACCGCCCCTGAACTAAGAAGATCTGGGCGGAGCCGACGGCGGCCTACATACTTGGCTGATTACGCATGCGCGGTCCAGGAGGGGAAGGGTGTAAAGTCCTCAGAGTTACGATGCGTCTCTAGCCTGGCAACAGCCAGGCGTCCGCTGATTGGTTGAGACGCGCCACAAGAAAGGCGGGAAATTTGGAGCCCTGTCATTGGTGCAGCCCTTCTGGCAGCCGGTATATAAGAGCTGTCAAGGGTTTTTCTAGTTAGTCAGAGTTCTCTTGTTGTTATCACGTTGCTTAATAAAGTTGTTAAAGCAGTCCCTGACTGGACTCTTCCTGGTATCGGACACCAGACTTAATAGACACCCCTGTTGTAAGCTTTGGATCTATCGTCTTCTTGCTCTAATTAAGCGTCAGTGTATTTTGCCTCCCAAAAAGAGTTCTCCAAAAAAGTGTACCGAATAGGATAACTGCAGCCCCTAAGCAAGGCTGCCATTAGTTGTTCCAGATAGCCTTAACGCTTAGCGCTATTGCTAATACATCAGCCACAGTCAAAATTCCAGACTGAGTGATCTCAGCTCTTGTGGGTTATCTTGTTATCGCTCACAGGACCATTGAAGCCTCATACAAGCTTTTTCAAAACAATCCCATCCTAATCAGGCAGGCATTTCAACTGAATCCAGCTGCAAAGGTTCAAGGAACTGTGCAACTTGGACCCTAGCCCTTTTTATACTAACTCATATTTCATCTTTATTTTCTTTTTGGTTATAAGTGGAAGAAGGCAAGGCTTAGTATTAAAAAGCCCAAGCAGATCCAGTGCATTCTTGCCTAAGGATGTGGCTTAATTAAAGACATTGTTGCATCGGTTTGATTAGGTAGCTCTACATTGTACAAGATTAAGATGCAGTAGTGTCCTCCTGAGGTAGATTTGAGATGTGGGAAGAGCAGCTTTAATCCTTCCTTCCTTCCTTCCTTCCTTCCTTCCTTCCTTCCTTCCTTCCTTCCTTCCTTCCTCCCTCCCTCCCTCCCTCCCTCCCTCCCTCACATCCGGGTGTTTGGGTGCCAGCTCACGCATGCGCGATGGACCACCACTGTTCCCGCGCACGCGAAGGCCAGTGGAACCGCACATACCTCACAGGATGGTTTTGCATGCCACTTCCGGCACACAGGCCGGCATGTGGGAACGTCAAAGGTTCGCCATCACAGCTATAGAGTGTCACAGGGAATACCGCGGCTTGCATGCTTTTCAGAATTCAGCATGTGAATATTATGGAGAAGACATGCGGATCAAGTTTTTGTTGTGGCTCCTGCCCCCGAACCTGGCCCCATGCCCGAAAGTGCCTTGGAGCCGGGCCTGCTGTCAGAAAGTGACTCGGAGCCGGGCCTGCTGCCAGAAAGTGGCTTGGACAGTGAGGGGGAAGGGCCATCAGGGCTTACCTCAGAAGCACCAGCTTTCCTGGATCAGCTCCAGGAGCCAGAAGCAGGCCAAGCAAAAGAGATAACGAGGCCTCCTTCTCCTGACTCTTTCCCCCCCTCCAGGCCACGCCTGCAGACCCAGCTGACAGCAATCAGGCTTGGCTCAATCCCAGGTTTCGTAGGCAGGAGAGAAGACAACAACAGAAGCAGGGGAGGGGCAGGCCTAGGAAGTGCTGAGTCATGAAGCCACACCCCACAGGATATAAAACGCAGCCAGAGCTGGTGTGTCTCTTTGTATCAGGCAAATCCACGGATTGACTAGAGCTGAAGGTTGTGACTCACCAGCGTCTTGGCAGCCAACGAGGGCTCTTGGCAGATGCTGGCTCTTTTGCTGCCAGACCTGATAAGAGCTGGCTAATTAAGCCATCGTTCAGACGGAGGCGAGGAGGACATAACAGTTTTGGGTGGACCGACTCTTTGGAAAAGCAGTCAAGACCGGGCTTTTTCTCCAGGGTTATTGGTCAAGAGGACCAAAGGTCCCGTTGTGTTTCTGAGTGTGGGTATGTGTGTGGGTGTACAATAAATTTTTGCTTAAGCTTTATTGTTTTTGAGTAACATGTGCTGTTTTCATTTTCTACTTTGTTTAGTGATTTTTGTATACCACGCAGAGTCATTTGTTTGAGGTGGGCAGCCATATAAACAATCCAAATAGATAAACAATTCTTGTTTTTTCTCCTTAGGGTGATGTCTATCATGCTACCCTTATATACCCTAGTTCTAACTCTGCCTGTGATCATATACATTCACATTTGCAAACTTTAGGCAAATCTGTTGTTGTCTTCAGTTGACCTAATCCTAACACACATCCTCTTTTTGGAACATTCATAAGAAGTCACCGTAAACCAGTGGTGGGATTCAGCCGGTTCGCACCTATTCGGGAGAACTGGTTGTTAACTTTCTAAGCAGTTCAGAGAACCGGTTGTTGGCAGGAAGCCTTATTTTTTTTCTCCCCACTTTACAGGGCTAATCCTGTAAGGAAGGCAGGAAGGAAACATTCTGGTGGTGTTTCTAGCCTAATCTTTATTGCCCTGCTTACAGAAACAGCCTCTCTGGTTAACCCTTATTGTAACAGCTAAGGCGAAGCGCCCATCGACGTGAGTGACGTTGAGTTGTCCACGCCCACACAGTCACATGACCACCAAGCTATGCCTACCCAGCTGGTCATTAGAACCGGTTGTTAAATTATTTGAATCCCACCACCGCCGTAAGCCTAGTTTTGGTGTTCATTTCAGCTTATAATTGATCATTGTTGCAGGACAACAGATTCTTTAGATTATTTTTGCAGAATTGCATCATTGTTTATGTACAGGTAGTCCTCAACTTACAACAGTTCGTTCGGTGACTGTTCAAAGTTACAACAGCACTAAAAAAAGCGACTTATGACCGCTTTCCACACTTATAACCACTGCAGCATCCCCCATGGCCACATGATCAAGAGTCGGATGCTTGGCAACAGACTCACATTTATGACGGTTGCAATGTCCCCAGGGGTCATGTGACCACGTTTTGTGACCTTCTGACAAGGAAAGTCAATGGGGAAGTCAGATTTACTTAACAATCGTGTTGGTAACTTAACAACTGCAATGATTCACTTAACACCTGTGGCCAGAAAGGTCGTAAAATGGGGCAGAGCTCACTTAACAAATGTCTCATTTTGCAACATGAATTTCGGGCTCAATTGTGGTCATAAGTCGAGGACTAGCTGTATAACACTTATCAATCCTTTACATTCCAAGTTCCAAAGCATGAATATAGCAAATTAAAACAATTTTCAATAAAACAATGCGATAATTTGAAAAAAAAACACCTCTTTTGAGAAATTGTACATCTTAGAAACATAAACCAGCCAAATCCCTTAAGCATAAAGAATTAAAAACAACAAGTCAGAAATTACTTTAGAAATTACAGCTTTTTCAATGTAAATTATCCGTTTTCTTTGTTGTCATTTATTTTTCTTTCTTTTCTTTCTTTCTTTCTTTTTAAAAAAAGAGCAACAGAAAAGAACCCAAAACTGATATGTATATCAAATATACAAAACTTTTTCATGGGTTTATAGTCATTGGCTCTATACAATATTCTTCTGCTTTTTCTTTTCTTTTTTTTCTTTTTTAAATAAAAGATCAGTAACTTTTGGTAATTAATTAAAGGGCTTAACTTGTTATGGCATTTCCTCCTCCATTAATATTTATTTATTTTTGGACCCAACCTTTTGAACTGTCAGAAATCACAGTCTTTCTGAAAAGAGTCAAAAAATGTGGTAGGGGGTTGTAAGCTTAACATTCATTTCTATGTAAAATATACATTGTGCAGATCTTCAAGGAACCACTTCTCCAGCATAAGGTCAGAGACAAGATACCTTTTCCCATATGTTATGAGTGTTGATCCAGTCCAAAGGATCTTAAATTTTGATAAAGGTTGTGTCTCAAGCTATATTGCAATATCTTGAAATAAGCTATAACCAGGGGTGGGCTTCAATTTTTTTCCATTTTTTGTACTCGTTCTTTTTGCCTTTCAATTTGTCAGAGAGATCTTTGTGCAGCCATACTGGTTTCTTCTTGGGTTTCTTGTTTTTCTTTCTCAGCGGTATTGTGCTAGTCTGGGCTTTTATGATCATATTTTTCAGAGTTTCCCAAAATCCTTGAGTTGTTTTCCCCTTTAGGATTTTCATCCAAGGAATCTTTCCCGAGTTCTCTCTGAGTTTATTAAAATCAGCTCTTTTAAAATCTAAGACTCCTTTTGTTCTATTGCTTGTGTTTGTATTATGTTGAATTCTAGTATGACATGGTCACTCTCACCCAAGGTTCCTGCAGTTTCAACTTCTCTATCACTTCTTCTCTGTTTGTAGCAGAGGTGGGTTTCAGCAGGTTCTGACCAATTCTGGAAAACCGGTAGTGGAAATTTTGAGTAGTTCGGAGAACCGGTAGTAAAAATTCTGACTGGCCCCGCCCCCATCTATTCTCTGCCTCCCGAGTCCCAGCTGATTGGGAGGAAATAAGGATTTTGCAGTAACCTTCCCCTGGATTGGGAAGGGAATGGAGATTTTACAATATCCTTTTCCCACCACGCCCACCAAGCCACACCCACCAAACTATTCCATGCCCACCAAGCCACACCCACAGAACCGGTAGTAAAAAAATTTGAAACCCACCACTGGTTTGTAAGTATTAAGTCCAGTATGGCTGTCCCTCTAGTCCCCTCCCTGCCATTTTCCCGGTCTTCCCATGACTCCCTGTCATCTTCCCACCCGTAAAGTAATTGGGGAAGCTGGCAGGAAGTCAGAGGTCACTCTTAACTCCCATTCCTTTCCTGCCTTCCCGTGGCCATTCAGTTTCTCTGTTTAGGTAAGTAAATACTGACTTGCCCCACAATTATTTTTCTAACTATAATATACAGGTAGCCCTCGACTTACTGTATATTTGCTGCAGCTCCTGATATCTGCTACATTTCATTCAGAAAGAAGCATCGGTTATTCCTCACAGACGTTTTTAAAAACAACCACCACCCCTTTTCATCCTAACCCTCACTAGGTGGCTCAGTGGCTAAGGCTGAGTCCTTCGGGAGAAGGGCGGTATAAAAATCGAATTAAATAAATAAATAAATAAATAAGATGCTGTCGATCAGAAAGGTTGGCAGTTCGGTGGTTCGAATCCCTAGTACAGGTCTCCTGCGTGAGCAGGGGGTTGGACTAGATGACCTGCAAGGTCCCTTCCAACTCTGTTACTGTTAAGAATAAACTTGTCCTTAATCTGACGTGAGGGGCTACTATGGTTACAAACAGCATTGCATGCTGAGGTAATTTTTTTTAATTTTTTTTTAAACAACTAGATAAAAAAGGGAAAAAGAAATATATACAATTATAAAAGAAGAAAAAAGCAGAAATGAAAAAGGAACAAAACATATCAGACATATGGTGTATTTATTGAATCAATTAACTGATGCCAAGCTCCATTACAACAGAAGAGAATATTTGTAGCTTAGGGTGGAACTATGGAGTCCTTGGTGCCCTCTGAGCTCGGTGGCTTGCTTGCAGACATTTTATTACCCAATGTAGGAATATCTGCAGATGTTCAGTAGGTAATGAAACATCTGTAAGAAAACTACCAAATTCAGAATGCCCCAAGGGCTCCACATGATTAATTAAAATCTTCCATAGTTGATCTACAGCATATTCATCAATTCTGCAAACCACTGAATAATTGGAACCATATGGAGCTGTACGGCTCTTAAAATGTCTGAGTTGTTAAAGGCTCATGGCTAAGAAAAATGTACTAATGGAGAATGGAGAACCCCGGACTAGAGTATTGAATGAGATCATGCTATCTATCCCTGGAAAGATTCAGTTTGGGTCTTCCTGTTTCTCGAATTCCAGAACCATGTCCTTCAACCAGATTTGATTGTCTCCACACACCTCTGTTAAGTGGATTGAATTGAAACAGACTGTTTATTGCTCTTTAAGGCCGAATGATTATCAACAAAGGAAAAAAAGATCTTTTAATCCATGTAGAATCCCTCATGTAAACTGCTCTTGCCAAACTTTCCTTTCAAGACAGCATCTTATGTTTATCCCCGAGATGTTCATCAGCTCTTCTGTTCACCAATACACATTGCCAAATTTCCACACTTTTCTGAAGATAAAAAGTTTAGCTTTTTTTTTTTTTAAAGGAAGATATTTGCTGTCTCAGATTTACAAATAGCATTTTAGGAATTGCATTTAGTAGAGTATCGGTTCCCATTTCGGCTAGCTTCCAGCATCGCTCGTACTGGAAAATGTGTATTCCACATCACTTAACACTAATTGCAGTTATAGGAAAGTTGAGAGGCAAACGTTTCATGCTAGTTGGGTTATATAGTCAATAGGACAATGTCAGGGAAACAGACTGCAGAGCACAGTAATGTATAAAATATGAAGATTGCCTTATTGAATCTATTTTGACTAGAGATAAGTTCTAATTGTCTCTTTTTAATAAGAGACAATAAGAACTTTTTTGAATAAGAACTTATTGAGTTCTTATTAATAAGAACTCAATAAGTTCTTATTGACCACATGACCACGGAGATGTCTTCGGACAGCGCTGGCTCTTCGGCTTTGAAACGGAGATGAGCACCGCCCCCTAGAGTCGGCAACTACTAGCACATATGTGCGAGGGGAACCTTTACCTTTACTTAAGTTCTTATTGTAGCTCCTAGTGCAAGTGTTGGCCAACCTTTTTGGCACCAGCAAAACCTTTCTGGGACTGCCAGAAAGCAGAAGAGCAGTTCCCCAGTGAGCATGTGCACTCCGGGAAGCTGAGCTTCCAGTTTTCAGGATGCGCATGAGCGCCAGTCACCTGGTTGGCTGGTTTTTGGCATGCATGCACACGCAAAGACTAGTTGGCTGGCAGGCATGCTGGAAACTAGAAGGTCAGCTTCCCAGTGCTCTTCCAGTTTACGGCGCTCCTGCGCACGCAAAGACCAGCTGGCCTGGAAAAGCAATAGCCGACAGCTAGTGCACCCAGAGAGATGGCTCCGCGTGCCACTTCCAGCACCTGTGCCATAGTTTTGCCATCATGGTCCTACTGGGACGAAGTTTCAGTCTGGCTAAGAAAGCCATGTTAATTCAATGCGTATCAGCTAAGAATGGAGATCAAATATCTTGCATAATGTTAGACTAAAATTTGGAGACGGGGGGCGGATTTTCGCAAATGTCAGCATCAAAGTCTACCCTTTCAGCATTTTGAAGGTGAATGTTTTGAAAACTCTTTTTTTTTTTTAAAGTGAAACTCATAGTTATCATCAATTTTCTGGTAGTAGGCTCCACTAGGTAAGAGAATGTGTACTTCTCTATTTAGAACGCACTGCTTATTGTACTCAATAATTCCCAAATTCTCACAGAAAGTGGGTGGCTCATTCGTCCTGTGCTTTGAATAGGCTGGAATTATATAGTCAGAGAGCTAAAAGAGGCCTTAGGCCACTGTATTCAAACCCCCTCCCTATGTAGGGCTGAAATCCAAATTAAAGCATCCAGGACAGAGATGTAGATATAGCCTCTACTTTGCACATCCCATGGAGACTACCACCTCCCCATATTTATTGAACTGCCCCTATTGCTAAGAAAAGGGACGCAGTGGCTAAGTGCTAAGATGCTGAGCTTGTCGATCGAAAGGTCGGCAGTTCAGCGGTTCGAATCCCTGGTGCTGCGTAACGGGGTGAGCTCCCATGACTTGTCCCAGCTTCTGCCAAACTAGTAGTTCAAAAGCAGGTAAAAAAATGCAAGTAGAAAAATAGGGACCACCTTTGGTGGGAAGGTAACAACATTCCGTGCGCCTTTGGTGTTTAGGAATAGATGGTATAACTGGTTGGAGAAAGAATCTAAAATTAATGTATAAATGTATAAACATAAGAGAAGATACTATAGAGGAATGAAAGACAATGTGTAACAGAAAGACAAAGTGTAATGAATATAGAAAGTAGCTAGTAATATATAAAATGTATATGTATATAGTTGGTTAAAAGATAAAATAGATATTATCAAAGAGGCCCGTATCGGAAAGCTGTAAAAATGTAACAACGATTTTAAAGATGTAAATGCTGAATAAAAATTATTTTTTTTAAAAAATGCAAGTAGAAAAATAGGGACCACCTTTGTTGGGAAGGTAACAGCGTTCCGTGCGCCTTTGGCATTGAGTCATGCTAGCCACATGACCACGGAGACGTCTTCGGATAGTGATGGCTCTTTGGCTTTGAAACGGAGATGAGCACCGCCCCCTAGAGTCAGGAACAACTAGCACATATGTGCGAGGGGAACTTTTACCTTTACCTTATTGCTAAGAAATGAGGGTTTTTTTTCTGAATTAAGTTGGAATCTCCTTTCTTCTAACCCAGGGTGGGCAAATATGCCCCTTAATGTGGACTTCAACTCCCAGATTTCCTGAGCCAGCTATGCTCGGAGTTCACCAGTCCTAAAAGGTTTGCCCACCTCTCTTCTAACCTCAATTCTGCCTCCTGCACTATAGGACAATGGAGAACAGAATTGCATCGTCTTCTGTGTGTGACATTCCTTCTGGGTATTTGAATTAGGTGGAGAATTCTTAGCCGCTCCGATTATGAAATAATTTTAGGAAAACTAGAAATGAACAAGCTACTACTCCCTCTTAGCCAGATCATCAACTCCACCCTCACGAAAATGTTGTTAGGCCAAAGGTTTGTAATGCAAAACATACAGCTCTGGAACGGGAATGGCAGGAACTGCGATGACCCAGCTGGGAGAACTAATCACAGTCCTTCCACCTCGAGCCAGGAAAGGGAGGGCTAGCCGTAAGTCGGCCCAACTATTTGGAAGAGAGTAAAGCCATTTTAGAAAAGAACCAGCTGTTTCAAATTAAAACTTCTTGTTGCGCAACCTACCAGGTTTCAATTCTATTGGAGTGAGTGGCTCAACAAATGAATGAATGAATGAATGAATTTTGGGTAGAAAATCGAAAGCGCACAGAGAGGGCTTCCAACTGGACTGGGCCTATTATATGTTTTAAAAAGTAAAATAGTGCCTTTTTATGGGGACCCTGGAACTTGCTCTTCTTCCTAAGGGCAATAGCAAAATTAAGGGACTGAGATCGAATGAAGTCGCCATCAAGTTAGCAGGAAGAGACAGGAATAATAGAACATCACCTGACTTTTTTATATATATATATATATTTGTTTTCTGAGGTTTTCGCGGGTGTTTGTATGTAGGTCTTTGGTTATTCGGGTTTTCTCCCGCGTAAAATTGGAAGTGTCTTGGCGACGTTTCGACGAAGTCTCACGACCAAGGACCAGAAGCCAGATCGCAGCTGCAACATTAGCCATTTCAAATCCCTCCAATCCATACATTCAGCAGACTGACACCCACTATGAAGATGTAGCACAACCACGACCACGAAGCCAAACAGCAGCAGTGCAGCTCACCAGCTCAAATCCCCCTGCAACTCAGACTAATTTGAGCACAACCAAGCCCCCACCCAAACAGGACACACCCCCATCCAATCAGAGCACAAAAAAAACCCCTTCCAATCAGAGCACAGCCAAGCTCCCACCCAATCAGTTCAAACCCCCACTAGCAGTTAAAAAGGAAGAAACAGCTGCAATCACACATTGCTCCCAGAAGCACGAAGCTGAAGCCTGAAGATGACAGGTTTTGGTATGTTTGGGTCTTTTCCTGTGTAAGATTGGAAGTATTTAGGCAATGTTTTGATGAGATCTCACTCATCATCTTCAGGCTTTGGCTTTGTTCTTATGTGAGCAAAGTGTGGATTTTAACTGCTGTTTCTCTATAAATACCGGTGGGGGGGGGTGTTTTTTGAATTGCAGGCCTAGCTGTTGCAAGCTGATTGGTTGGCTATGTTGCTACATACATACACACACACACACACACACACACACACACACACACACAAATATAAATATAAATATAAATATAAATATAAATATAAATATAAATATAAATATAAATATAAATATAAATATATATATATATATGTAGCAACACAGCCAACCAATATATATATTGATGATTCTCAGGGTATGGAATGGGGATGTTAATAATCAGACCTATGGCTACAAGTTATTCAGTTCCTCTGACTACTACCATATGTTTTGGAGTATAAGACGCTCCAAACTATAAGACACACCTACCTTTTTTGGTGAGGAAAACAAGAAAAAGAAATCTGCCTCTGCCTCCCAGCAATTTTGCCTCATTGCAGCAAACAGCAAACAGCCTCCTTTACTCTCATTTTCATTTTCAGCATAGTTTGATTAGCACAAGAAAAAAAAATCTGCTCCCAGCCATTTACCTCCTTGCAGCAAGCAGCAGAGGCCCACATAGCAATAGCCAATGGCAATCCCTGCAGCCTGAAACAGCTGAGAGTCGGGGACAATCAACTTGTGCTAATCAGGCTGTGCTGAAGCTGAAATGGGCTGTTTCTTTTTGCTGCTTGCTGCAAGGAGGTAAATTGCTGGGAGGCAGAGGCCAAAGGGTGGGGGCCAGTGGGTGAGCAGGGCTACATTCGGTGTATGAGACGCACCCAAATTTTCACCCCCTTTTAGGTGGGAAAAAGGTTCATCTTATACTCTGAAAAATACAGGAATTGATAAAGTCATTTGATACTTTAATCTTCTGCCTTTTGAGATGTCAACTACTAAAGTAGTTCTAATAGTAATTCTAAAGTAGGAAAACAAAATCTTTATCCTCCACTGAAAAAAAAGAGGAAAATCTGGTTTTTTCCACATCCAAAAAACTTTGCATCTTCGCATCGGTCACAACTGCTTTTGCCTCGGAATATTTCACATTAGCCTTGGCCATTGGAAGTAGGCACGTCTATTCTACGAACAGCCAGAATCATGTGAACTTGCTCAAGGAACAGGAGTTCATGAGGAGGCCTTTAAAGGAGGAGATGGAGGAGCAGTAGCAAAGTGTGGGAGACAATAGAACAGAATAGAGTAACAGAGTTGGAAGGGACCTTGGAGGTCTTCTAGTCCAACCCCCTGCTTAGGCAGGAAAGCCTACACCACTTCAGGCAAATGGTTATCCAACATCTTCTTAAAAACTTCCAGTGTTGGACCATTCACAACTTCTGGAGGCAAGTTGTTCCACTGATTAATTGTTCCGACTGTCAGGAAATTTCTCCTTAGTGGTAGGTTGCTTCTTCTCCTTGATTAGTGTCCATCCATTGCTTCCATTGCCCTGTCTTCAGGTCAGTGGTGGGTTTCAAATTTTTTTACTACCGATTCTGTGGGTGTGGCATGGCTTGGTGGGCATGGCAAGGGAAGGATACTGTAAAATCTCCATTTCCACCCCACTCCAGGGGAAGGATACTGCAAAATCCCCATTTCCTCCCGATCAGCTGGGACTCGGGAGGCAAAGAATAGATGCGGGCGGGGCCAGTTAGAATTTTTACTATCGGTTCTCCGAACTACTCAAAATTTCCATTACCGGTTCTCCAGAACTGGTCAGAACCTGCTGAAACCCACCTCTGCTTCAGGTGTTTTGATGAATGGAGAGTAGGATTGAATTGTCTTAGGAGAACAACAAAGTATAACCCCACCTCACCCCCCCAAATTTCTCCAAAATTCCAGAACGCTCTTAAGAAAATTTTGGTCCTATATGCCAACTGTAGACTCCAGACCTCCAAAGAAATGCATCGGGGCCCATCCCTCAAAAGGTTATCTGAAGTTCGGCAAAAACTGAAATGTGGTTTTCAAGTGGCATGCACAATGATTGTCTTCAGTCTTCACAGCCGTATAAGGAAGAACAACTGCCAGCTGTCAATAATTTTTAAAGTTCCTGCGCTAAACATTGATTCAGGAAATAGCATTTCGGCAGCGGTTCAGAAATCACGTGGCTCAACCCAGAAGAAAGAATGAGATTGAGGAATCCAACTAGAACCTCAGGAAGATGGGAATAAAGCTAAAACCAACAATTATTATTTCATCATTAGTCATAAACTTACTCAAGTATCAAATCTATAGCATAAAGAAATACAGCCCTGGAGAACATCCATCAGATAAGGAATTCTGGATCCAAGTCATGTGCTTCAACAGTGCTGGAACTACTCCTGACATCTCCACTGTTCCTCTTGACATATAATAGAAACCAGATGTTAGAGTCACTCTCTGCCAAGAATGCGAGCAAAAAAAGTTATTTTCAGGGATAGACAACAGTAAAAGCAAGGACCTTTAGGGTTTTTCTCCTTCATGCTTTCTGGCGATCAGTTCAGGCCCAATAATTGGACCAATAGTCAATAGATTTGGCACCACCCGCAGTGCCCATTTCTCAAGTCATAATATCAGCACCTCACATTCTGACAAAGATGCAATAAATGCTTTCAAGAGCGAATGATGCATCGCCTTGCACCATATCTGTTTACCGCTCAGGGCAGTGATGGATCGGTGACCTGGTAGCTTTTCTTGCATTATGGTCCATGGAGAAGAAGAGTGTTGGTGCCAGAAAGTTAGCGGTATCGACTCATCCTTCTCTTGCTGATCTTCTCCTGTGAGCTGATAAGACCGACGGAGGACCTTTTAACATGTTCTACATCAAAGGCTGACGAAGTGTTCTGACAGCCTGGATGTCAGGGGCTGTAAATAAACCATTAATCACACTGTTGTTCCCTGGAATAAACTCTTCCCAAAGGCCATGAACTTTCGTACAGGTCACTAATATAAACCACATCTTCCTTAGTCCAGGAACGAATTAATAGGGTGGCTGTGAAGTCAAGACATTCATGGTGGCCTTGTTTCTTGTCGCCATGACATGCCATTACTTTCATTTTAATGCCAGGTCAGTGTTACGCTTCCCAAGATTACCCGCAGCCCACAATTAGTGGATTCAATAAATTAAGATCAATTTCACAGACATTTCACAAAAGTGATTTTGTTTCCCCCCATCACATTTTTTACATGTGTGCATATCACCTGTTTGATTGAAGAAAAGGCTATATCCAAGATTATTCCCAAGAAAATAATGGCTTGCAGGATCTCTGAATCAAAAAAAAAAAAAAAAGCAAATGAAGTGTTCATTTTTAAAAGAAATGCTTATTTGTTTTGTCGAGTTTTGTATATTGTTTATCCAGCCTTAGCAACTTTATGACTTGCATACTTCAAGTCCCAGAATCCCCCAGTTAGCTATTCTGGGAGTTGAAATCCACTAGTTTTAATATTACCAAGGTTGGACGTCCCTGGTTTATACAAAGCAAAGTACAATCAATGCAGAGACAAACATCTTAATGCCTAAGAGGGTTTTCTAATCAGTTTTCATGAATTTCACTACCTGACTCTGCGGTCTCTTCCCAAAATCCCCAAAGCTGTAACAAAAACTATCTACTATTGACCTCACCCCATTCTTAAGAGGTCTGTAAGGGGCGTGTATAAGAGTACCAATGTGCCTACCGTTCCTGTCCTAATGTTCCCTTTGATTGTATACAATTTCATATAATTATTACGTACTTATGGTTATATATATGCTTATATATCGTATAGTTATTTCATGCTTATGCTTATATATAATGTTGTGACAAATAAAATAAACAAAAAATAAATAAATAAAATTAGTATCATCAGCCAATAATGAAATAGATTTTAGTCCACAAGAACATCCATCAGCTTTGTTCCTTTTTTAAAAAGTTTTTTTTTTATTTTAAAGACAAACATACATTTAAAACATCAGCAATTCCTTCCGTGTGACGTCTTGGTATTTTCTTCCTGGCTCCATTATTTTGTTGTTTCTTCTTTCTTCACTTCAATTTGAACTATTACCATTTTTCTACAGATACATTATTATCATTTTCTTACATAATTATCCATTGCTCATCTATACCTTTCTTCTAACCAATGATAAAATTTATCCCCTATTTTAAAATATTCTGAATCCTCTCTTTCTTTAATCATCAAAGTTAATCTGTTCATTTCTGCACAGTCTAAATTTTTCTAATAATTTCTCCTTCCAGAGGTATTTTCTCTGCTTTTCAATTTTGCGCAAAAAACAATTCTTGCTGCTGTAATTACATGCATAATCAAATAAATATTTTCTTTACAAATTTTCTCTGGTAGGATCCCCAATAAAAACAACTCAGGTTTTGAATCAATATGTTGTTGGGTCATTTCTTCTAACCAACCCTTTATTTTCTCCCAATAGTTTTTGGCTTCTGGACATGTCCACCACATATGATAATAAGATCCTGGTAACTGATGACATTTCCAACATTTAGCTGATTTATTTTTAAACATTTTTGCCAGTTTCTCAGGTGCCATCTATAAAACATTTTATATTGATTTTCTTTATATGCAGTGGACATCGTTTATTTATAATTCCTCTCCCATAACTGTTGCCATTTGTCTAGGTCTATTGAATATCCAAAATTTTTAGCCCAAGCTATCATAGTTTCCTTTACTTGTTCCTCTTCTAACTCAATCCCCAACAAAAAGTTATATTTCTTTTTTATTAATTTGTCCTCCATTCCTGTGAGAATCCTATCCAGCTTAGTCTTTTCCAAATAAAAACCATAGTTTAACATCTTTCTGATATCTTGCTTGTATTTGCATATAATATAATATATATGTATTTGCATATTATATTGAAAATATTTGCAGATCCCTCGCATCCTGGACATAAACTGTTTCAACTCCTACCCTCAAAACGACGCTATAGAGCACTGCACACCAGAACAACTAGACACAAGAACAGTTTTTTCCCGAAGGCCATCACTCTGCTAAACAAATAATTCCCTCAACACTATCAGACTATTTACTGAATCTGCACTACTATTAATCTTCTCATAGTTCCCATCACCAATCTCTTTCCACTTATGACTGTATGACTATAACTTGTTGCTGGCAATCCTTATGATTTATATTGATATATTGATCATCAATTGTGTTGTAAATGTTGTACCTTGATGAACGTATCTTTTCTTTTATGTACACTGAGAGCATATGCACCAAGACAAATTCCTTGTGTGTCCAATCACACTTGGCCAATAAAATTCTATTCTATTCTATTCTATTCTATTCTATTCTATTCTATTCTATTCTATTCTATACATATACCAATCTAACTCAATCCCCTGTTCTTCCAAATCTTGTTTCTGCTTCAATTCCCCCTATCTGTTAAGAAGTCCTTATACCTAACAATATTTCTAAGATTAAAAGTATTTGGATTTATTAAAGCCCATCACCTTTGTTCCCATTCCATATTTAACATGGTCAGCTCTAACTATAAGCCGGACAAATTACCCTACTGGTTATTCTGGTGACACCAGTGATGGGTTGACCCCGGTTCGGTCCGGTTCTATAGAACCGGTAGTAAAACTGGCGGGAGGCTCCGCCCACCTGCCACGACATCATCACGGGTGATTTGCGCATGTGCACAAGTGCGTGTGCGCGAGCGAAGCAAGGGCACATGCACGCTCCCCGTTGCAAACTGGTAGTAAGGGTAAGTAGAATCCACCCCTGGGTGACACCCAATCATACTAACCAGATCAAAATGTGCCTTTTGGGACTGGGGAGTATCTAGGAAGTGCCAAGTGTGCATAAGAGAGGCCTAGTAAAGCTTCATTATAACTCTTTGTTGAACTTTTTCCTTCATTATAATTCCATAACTCTTCATTATAACATTGCCAGATTGGCAGGGACTGTAGGTTGTCTACTGTAGCCCTCAGGAGTCCATGCTTGGGGGGATGAGGGCTTTTTTTAATAGTGAGGACAAGAATGACTTGCTTAGTTAAATCCAACCAATTTATTGCAGCCATTGGCCAGATACAGTAAAATATCCAATAGTAAAACTGTTCTGTTTTCTTCCATTCAGTCGCGCACAATTCTCAAAAGACTCGGAGAACAAATTGCTACAGTTTTCTTGGCAAGGTTTTTCAGAAGTGGTTTGCCATTGCCTCTTTCCTAGGGCTGAGAGAGAATGGATGGCCCACCCAGCTGGCTTCATGCCATGTAGTATTAGAACTCAGAGCCTCCTGGTTTCCAGCCTGATGTCTTAACCACTACACCAGGAGTGTAAAACTTAGATTGATAGTGTATAGATAGATAGATACTGGAGATTGATAGATTGATTAGATAGATAGATAGATAGATAGATAGATAGATAGATAGATAGATAGATAGACAGACAGACAGATAGAGAGATACTGTAGATTGATAGATTGATTAGATAGGTAGGTAGGTAGGTAGGTAGGTAGGTAGGTAGGTAGATAGATACTTTAGATTGACAGATTGATTAGATAGATAGATAGATAGATAGATAGATAGATACTGTAGATTGACAGATTGATTAGATAGATAGATAGATAGATAGATAGATAGATAGATAGATAGATAGATACTATATAGATAGATAGTGTAGATTGATATATATATATATATATATATATATATATATATATATATATATATATAGAGAGAGAGAGAGAGAGAGAGAGAGAGAGAGAGAGAGATGATAGATAGATATTGATTAGATAGATATTGTATAGATAGATAAGATTCTAGATAGATAGATAGATAGATAGATAGATAGATAGATAGATAGATAGATAGATAGATAGATACTATATAGATAGATAGTGTAGATTGATATAGATAGAGAGAGAGAGAGAGAGAGAGAGAGATGATAGATAGATATTGATTAGATAGATACTGTATAGATAGATAAGATTCTAGATAGATAGATAGATAGATAGATAGATAGATAGATAGATAGATAGATAGATAGATAGATAGATACTGTAGATTGACAGATTGATTAGATAGATAGATAGATAGATAGATACTATATAGATAGATAGATAGATAGATACTATATAGATAGATAGTGTAGATTGATATATATATATATATATATATATATATATATATATATATATATATATATAGAGAGAGAGAGAGAGAGAGAGAGAGAGAGAGAGAGAGAGAGAGATAGATAGATGATAGATAGATAGATATTGTATAGATAGATAAGATTCTAGATAGATAGATAGATAGATAGATAGATAGATAGATAGATAGATAGGTAGATAGATACTATATAGATAGATAGTGTAGATTGATATAGAGAGAGAGAGAGAGAGAGAGAGAGATGATAGATAGATATTGATTAGATAGATACTGTATAGATAGATAAGATTCTAGATAGATAGATAGATAGATAGATAGATAGATAGATAGATAGATAGATAGATAGATAGATACTGTATAGATAGGTAGATAGATAGATAGATGATAGATAGATAGATACTGTAGATAGACATTGATTAGATAGATAGACAGATAAGATACAAGATAGATAGGTAGATAGATAGATAGATAGATAGATAGATAGATAGATAGATAGATAGATAGATAGATAGATAGATAGATACTGTAGATTGATAGATTGATAGATATAAAAATTATAAAAAGTGATGAGTAAATTGGCAGTATCAATCAATTACTGTTATTCTCCAAGCCCCCCTAACAAGGCTTTCAACAGCCAGTGTTGTTTATGTGCGTACTATAAAAGGTCCAAATTTTGATCTCATAATTTGCATCAAGGCTAAAAAAAAAAGCTCTCTCAAATGCAATAAATTCTGTTTCCTCAGGAACGTTTTTTGTTTCTTCCAAACTTTTATTTATTTTATTTATTTATTTATTTTGTCACAACAGTATACATAAGCATAAGCATGAAAGTAACTATACAATATATAAGCATATATATATAAGCATAAGCATGCAATAACTATATTAATTGGATATAATGAAAGGAAACAATAGGACAGGAACGGTAGGCACATTTGTGCTCTTATGCACGCCCCTTACGGACCTCTTAGGAATGGGACTTCCGAAATCTACTCGGAGAACTGGATATACAAAATAGGTTAGCTGACCAAATATTCCCACAATATTAAATAATTGGATGGGGTTGGTTTAACTCTTGCTTGGCTGGATCTCTCTGAGGCTAAATTTAACATCCTTGGGATTAAGCTGTCTGGGCTAAGTAATCTCTTTCTGCTGTTCTCCCCATTAATCCAATTAAAAAGTCTTTACGGGAGAAATGCTAGTCATTCATTCCCCCTCTTGCTTGTATACAATAAAATAAACAAAGCTATCCTTCTGGATATCACAGAAATATAATTCTGTTGACTTACATTTTTAATGATGTTCTGCTAAAGAAAGCAATCACCTGCTTCACTGGAGTGAGGAGTTGAGACAAAATATGACCATCGATGTTTAATATAATATAATATAATATAATATAATATAATGTAATGTAATGTAACGTAACGTAACGTAACGTAACGTAACGTAACGTAACGTAACGTAACGTAACGTAACGTAACGTAACATAACATAACATAACATAACATAACATAACAACAGAGTTGGAAGGGACCTTGGAGGCCTTCTAGTCCAACCCCCTGCCCAGGCAGGAAACCCTACACCATCTCAGTCAGATGGTTATCCAACATTTTCTTAAAAATGTCCAGTGTTGGAGCATTCACAACTTCTGCAGGCAAGTTGTTCCACTTATTGATTGTTCTAACTGTCAGGAAATTTCTCCTTAGTTCTAAGTTGCTTCTTTCTTTGATCAGTTTCCACCCATTGCTTCTTGTTCTACCCTCCGGTGCTTTGGAGAACAGCCCGACTGAGATATTGGAACACTGCTATCATGTCTCCCCTAGTCCTTCTTTTTATTAAACTAGACATACCCTTCATCCTAGAACTAGGGGTGACATGATAGCAATATTCCAGTATTTAAGTGGCTGCCACAAAGAAGAGGGAGGGTCAACCTATTCTCCAAAACACCAGAAGGCAGGACAAGAAACAATGGATGGAAATTAATCAAGGAGAGAAGCAACCTGGGATTAAGGAGAAACTTCCTAACAGTGAGGACAATTAACCAGTGGAACAGAAGTTGCCTTCAGAAGTTGTGGGTGATCCATCACTGGAGGCTTTTAAGAAGAGACTGGACAGCCACTTATTTGAAATGGTATAAGGTCTCCTGCTTAAGCAAGGGGTTGGACCAGAGGTGGGTTTCAGCAGGTTCTGACCAGTTCTGGAGAACCGGTAGCGGAAATTTTGAGCCGTTCGGAGAACCGGTAGTAAAAATTCTGACTGGCCCCACCCCCATCTATTCTCTGCCTCCCAAGTCCCAGCTGATCGGGAGGAAATGGGGAGTTTACAGTATCCTTCCCCTGGAGTGGGGTGGGAATGGAGATTTTACAGTATCCTTCCCCTGGAGTGGGGTGGGAATGGAGATTTTACAGTAGCCTTCCCCTGGAGTGGGGTGGGAATGGAGATTTTATAGTAGCCTTCCCCTGCCACACCCACCAAGCCACACCCACAGAACCGGTAGTAAAAAAAAATTGAAACCCACCACTTGGTTGGACTAGAAGACCTCCAAGGTCCCTTTCAGCTCTAGTTCGATTGAAAATTTAAAAATCCAATGGGGTCCACATGTAGCAGAACATACATCTGTAAGTAGAACCACGTTCAGATAGACGTTTAAGATCGAAACAGATTGGTAAAGCATAGTATAGAAATCATATGCAGCTCTGGTGGTGATGAGGAAAAGGAGGCTGGGGTGGGGGTGGGGGGGAATGTCAGTCATTTCTTTGAAGAAAACAAAGCAAAAGGAACAAAACACGAATCTCCTGTTCATTACATTTAATCTTAGTGTTGTTAGTGATCTATAAGAAAAACACTGCAAAGAGCTGATGCTTCCAAAGCTGCCTTGTCAGTACATTTCATGTATAAATAGGCGGTAAATATTCTTGTCATGTAATCCATGGATTGTTTCTTAAAAATAATGATTTGCAGATATCTAAAGAGAGGCCCAGAAATGGGAAATCAGCCTGGAAGATTTGTAAAATGTTCTCTTAAACTAGGAGAATTGACATTGTGTGACTGCGCTTGCCTTTTCTGAAATCAACAATGATTTCTCTTCAGATTTCCCTTGTTGTAAACCTAGGAAAAGCTACAGAGATCATTGCCGATTTCACAAAAGGCAGGCACCCCACACACCTCTGTATATTAATGATTCACCTGTGGATTAGCAGCATCAAGTTTCTGGGTGTGCAGCTAACAAATGGGCAAGCTTGGTTGGTCAACGGTGAGAGACTAGTGAAGTGGGCACAGCAGCACCTTTATTTTCTGCGTCGCAAGAAAAATTTTCCTTCTTCTGTCCTTACCACTTTCTATAAAGGGATGGTCAAGAGCATCCTATATATTACATTACTGTCTAGTTTGGAAGCATTACTGCTTTGTACAGGAAAGAGGTACAGAGAGTGGTGAGGACAGCAGAAAAGATTATTGGCAGTTCACCTCCTTCTATCCAGGTCAAGGCACATAAGCGTTGCTTGAGCAGGGTCTCCAGGATTGTCTGGGATGCTACATGTCCTCTTCATGACCTGTTTTCCTTGTTACCTTCTGGAAGGAGGCTTTGTGGTATCCGAAGCAGAACATCGAGATTCAACCACAGTTTTCTTCCATATAGCATCAACCTTGTGAACTCTGAATCTTCCTCTTTTTGCTATGTATCCAAAATGGACAGTGATTAATATTTATATGTATATTTATGTGTGTGTGGGGTGTGGGTATACATGCAGATAGATAGATAGATAGATAGATAGATAGATAGATAGATAGATAGATAGATAGATAGATAGATAGATAGATAGATAGATAGATAGATAGATAGATAGATAGATAGATAGATAGAGACAGACAGACAGACAGACATAGACATAGACATAGACATAGACATAGACATAGACATAGACATAGACATAGACAGACATAGACATAGACATAGACATAGACAGACATAGACATAGACATATAGACATAGACATAGACAGATATAGACATAGACAGACATAGACATAGACATAGACATATAGACATATAGACATAGACATAGACAGACATAGACATAGACATAGACATATAGACATAGACATAGACATAGACATATAGACATAGACATAGACAGACATAGACATAGACATAGACATAGACATAGACATAGACATATCTATGTGTATATATCAGTGGTGGGTTTCAAATTTTTTTACTACCAGTTCTGTGGGCATGGCTTGGGGGATGTGGCTTGGCGGGCATGGCAGGGGAAGGATATTGTAAAATCTCCATTCCCACCCCAATCCAGGGAAGGTTACTGCAAAATCCCCATTTCCTCCCGATCAGCTGGGACCTGGGTGGCAGAGAATAGATGGGGACGGGGCCAGTCAGAATTTTTATTACCGGGTTCTCTGAACTACTCAAAATTTTCACTATCAGTTCTCCAGAACTGGACAGAACCTGCTGAAACCCAGCTCTGGTATATATGTGTATGTATGGGTATAGATAGCTATATACTTTCTTTTGAGAGCAGGCAACAGAATTTCATTTTTAATGTGGGCCAGTGTGCTCCCAGTACAAAAATGGCAATAAAAATTATCTTATCTTATTTGCTTTAGGTACATCTAAACCAGGCTGGCTGGGGAGTTCTGGGAGTTGAAGTCCACTCATCTTAACAGTTGCCAAAATTGGAAGAAAAAAAAAAAACACTGATCGAATGCCTTAAATATTGCAGAGACAGTTTTATTGCACGATGGTTGAAAGCAACTTTTTGGGTTTTTCCTTCTGACAACGGGACCCCATCCAAATAGGCCATTAATTCCTGGCGACAAGACCAGCGCCGTTCTTGCCATCACACAGATTGTGCCGACCTTTTAGCTAAAGACAAAAAAAAATAATTGTTATTTGGGGAGCCCAATGGTATTCCCTTTGTCCTTCTTTCCCAACGCTTGCTGGGTTTCTCCAGTGTGTACGGCTGCTTTGGTGGTATTTGTTGAAAGGGAGAATGAGATGGGGATGTGGGGCTAGGAAGAATCACTTTAAAGTTGAAAAAGGCAGCTAGCAAGCATCAATTAAATCCTGATCAAGAAAGGACATTTAAGCAGATCTTAGTACGGCTACATACACAACTGGAGAAGAAAAGAGTAAAAATGTTGATCTAAGGCAATTGATGACCCCTTGGGGGAATGTTGCTGTCTGTCTTAAGAGAATTCCCACCACCACTGCAGACCTTAATCAATTTAACTGGTTGTGTCTGTTTTTAAACTTACAAATGAAACACAATACCACACAGTACGAGGATTTTACATCAGCCCCTTCTATTAAGCACTAAAATAAGCCCAGAAAACCTGATCTATATAAAATTAGAGCTGTCAGCTCATTAAAGATAATTCAATTGCTTTCAGCTGAAAGCCAAATAAATTCCACTTGGTTTTGGCCTTGCCAATAGCTCAACATAGATCCCTTTTTTTTGAAAATGCTGAAAGAAATGTGATATTTCTCTGAGGAATACACACACACACACACACACACACACACAAACACACACACACATTTTTTTTAAAGCAACATCTATGCACGTACCCTGGAGAAAGCATGCTTCCTTTCTCAGTATGGTGGTGTACATGTAAGGGATATTCTCCAAAGCACCTGGGAACAGGACAGTAGTAACTGATAGAAGATTAGATTAACAGAGTTGGAAGGGACCTTGTAGGTCATCTAGTCCAACCCCCCCCATCCAAGCAGGAGACCCTATACCATTTCTGACAAATGGCAGTCCAGTCTCTTCTTGAAAGCCTCCAGTGATGAAGCTCCCACAACTTCCGAAGGCAACTTCTGTTCCACGGGTTGATTGTTCTCCCTGTCAGAAAATTTCTCCTTATTTCTAGGTTGAATCTCTCCTCGATCAGTTTCCATCCATTATTCCTTGTCTGGCCTTCAGGTGCCTTGGAAAATAGCTAGTGATCCAGCATTTTTCCCCCCCCAAAGCTTTCTCTATGGTAACACTGTACTCTAACAAGGGCATACAAAACCTTTGCCAGACCAGTTCTCGAATACAGCTCGTCTGACTGGAATCCGCACTGTATTTCGGACATTAATACAATCGAGCAGGTCCAGAGGTATTTCATGAGAAGAGTCCTCCACTCCTCTGCTCACAACGGAATACCTTATGCCACCAGATTTGAAATTTTGGGCTTAGACAACTTAGAACTACGCCGCCTACGGTCTGACCTAAGAATAGTATACAAAATTGTCTGCTACGATGTCCTGCCTGTTAACGACTACTTCAGCTTCAACCACAACAATATACGGGCAAACAATAGATACAAACTGAAGGTAAACCGTAAACCGCTCCAAACTCGATTGCAGAAAATACGACTTCAGCAACAGAGTGGTCAGTGCCTGGAATGCACTATCTGATTCTGTGGTTTCTTCCCCAAACCCCACCCCCCACAGCTTCAACCTTCAACTGTCTACCGTAGACCTCACCCCGTTCCTAAGAGGTCCGTAAAGGGGGCGTGCATAAGCACACCAGCGTGCCTACCGCCCCTGTCCTACTGTCCCCATTTATTTGTACTCATTTCATGCGCTCGTGTCCATGTTTACACTTATACTTGTTATCTCGTACATGTTTGACAAACTAAATAAAATAAAAATAAACACAGAATTAAGGAGGAATTTCTTGACAGTGAGAACTGATCAGTGGAACTGCTTGCCTCCAGAGGTTGTGGCTGCTCCATCGCCGTGGGTTTTTGAGATTGAACAACCATTTGTTTGAAACTGCAGAGGAGTCTCCTGCTTGAAGAGGGGGTTGGATTGGAAGACCGCCAAAGTCCCTTCCAACCAGGGGTGAAATCCAGCAGGTTCTGACAAGTTCTGGAGAACCAGTAGCGGAAATTCTGAGTAGTTTGGAGAACCAGCAAATACCACCTCTGGCTGGTCCCAGAGTGGGGAGGGAATGGAGATCTTGCAATATCCTTCCCCCTGGAGTGGGGTGGGAATGGAGATTTTGCAGTGTCCTTCCCCTGCCACGCCCACCAAGCCACGCCCACCAAGCCACACCCACAGAACCGGTAGTACAAAAATTTGGATTTCACCACTGTTTCCAATCCTATTATTCTATGATCTGCTTGCCATCGGTTATGGGCTGGGAGATTTCAAATGATTATAGTCAAGATTGCTTATAGTGAAAGAAGTGGATCTATCCAGAGAGCCTCAGATTCAACCTCCCTATTTTATCGAGGGATCTATCAATGCCTGGTTAATAACAGCACATAAAATGGATCAAGTGCTTGACGTTTATTTTGTGGTTCAGTGCTTAAAAAGGGAGAGATAATTGCAGGAATATGTAAGTAGTTAATCAGAGATTCCTGAACATGGCATCTCCCTGCCTGGTAAGTACCAGCCCACTGATGAACTCAGTATTAGCAGTGATATACTATTAAGTCTTGTTTTTTTAGAATAGAATAATAGAGTGGGAAGGGACCTCGGAGATCGTCTAGTCCAACTCCCTGCTTAGGCAGGAAACCCTACACCACTTCAGACAAATGGTTATTCAACATCTTCTTAAAAACCACAACTTCTGGAGGCAAGTTGTTCCCCTGATTAATTATTCTCACTGTCAGGAAATTTCTCCTTAGTTCTAAGTTGCTTCTCTCCTTGATTAGTTTCCACCCATTGCTTCTTCTACCCTCAGAAGCTTTGGAGAATAGTTTGATTCCCTCTTCTTTGTGGCAACCCCTGAGATCTTGGAACACTGCTATCATGTCTCCCCTAGTCCTTCTTTTCATTAAACTAGACATACCCAGTTCCTGCAACCGTTCTTCATATGTTTTAGCCTCCAGTCCCCTAATCATCTTTGTTGCTCTTCTCTGCACTCTTTCTAGAGTCTCAACATCTTTTTTACATTGTGGCAACCAAAACTGAATGCAATATTCCAAGTGTGGCCTTACCAAGGCATTATAAAGTGGTATTAACACTTCATGTGATCTTGATTCTATCCCTCTGTTTATGCAGCCCAGAACTGTGTTGGCTTTTTTGGCAGCTGCTGCACACGGCTGGCTCATATCTAAATGGTTGTCCACTAGGACTCCAAGATCCCTCTCACAGTTACTACTTTTGAACAAGTTACCACATATACTCTATCTGTGCATTCTGTTCTATTTCATTTTATTTAAATGTTTTCATTTTTAATTCTGGTCTATGACTGAAATAAAAGACGGATTTATAATCAGAAGTTTGCCGTGTCCCTGGCTAGTTCAAATGGCTTCATGCCTCTTAACCAACATAATATTCATGAGGATAAATCATAAAAGCCCACTCTGCAGAAGTTAAACAAAACTTTTTTCCCCCACACTCATCCACAACGGCCTTCAATATATTTTCCAAATGTTAGGGTACTGGCATTGAGAGGATTTTGGAAAGAAAAAAAAAAGAAATACTTATTATTGTCAACGGATTGAAATCACTTTGAGAATTAGACACGTTTATCTTCCAGATTTTTTTTTAACAAAAAAAAATGGTAGAATGTTGATCGTCATTAAATCAGGTGTGGAAGGCAGCAACAAATCAAAGACGTTATGGTATTTTGAGCTTAAAACTGTTTGTGTGGCCAACCCAGCAAGCCAATGCCCAACAGATGTCATTGTGTCAACCCCCGCAAAAGAAAAAAAAAGAGAGTGGGGAAAAAAAACACCTGAGCCCTTTCTCCCTGAACCAAATTGAACTTTAACAACTTTCCAAGTGTGTTGGGTTGTCTGGGGTCATCGATCCAACTAGAGTAAATACGAAGCTCTGAGGTGGGTCTTCAAGAGGTTAAGCTCTTGCCCAGGCCTTCTTCCTGCAGTTCCTTTGGGCTAGTTTTGAAACGTTCTTTCTTTTCCAAAGGAAAATTGGTCTCTTACTTTGCAGTTGCGTCACCAGAGTTTTGAATCTATAGCTAGGATTCTCACAACACAGTGTGTTTATGTGTGTGTGTGTGTGTGTTTCACAGGGAATCACAACATCCCAGAGACGAATCCGAAATTACATTAAAGGAACTCTCACCCTAAAAAGCTGCAAAACGCAAAAGCTGAAACAACTGGAAGCCACATGTAAGTTGTTTGGAGTTCTTTGGAAACAGGGTTGAGAATAAAGGAATGTATAATGTCAAAAATTCACATCTGCTACGCCTGGTAGCCAGGGAGACTAGCCTGATGTGTAGTGCATAAGTGATGTGTGTGTGTGTGTGATATAAAAAAAAAAGAAAGAGAAAGAGTGCAGAGAAGAGCAACAAAGATGATTAGGGGACTGGAGCCTGAAACATATGAAGAACGGTTGCAGGAATTAGGTATGTCTAATTTAATGGGCTCCAAGATCACTGCAGATAGGGACTGCAGCCAAGAAATTAAAAGACGCTTGCTCCTGGGGAGGAAAGCTAAGGCAAATCTAGACAGCGTATTAAAAAGCAGAGACATCACCCTGCCAACTAAAGTGCGTATAGTCAAGGCGATGGTTTTCCCAGTTGCAATGTATGGCTGTGAAAGTTGGACCATAAGGAAGGCTGAGCGCCCAAAGAATTGAGGCCTTTGAACTCTGGTGCTGGAGAAGACTCCTGTGAGTCCCTTGGACCACAAGGCGATCAAACCGGTCAGTCCTAGAGGAGATCAACCCTGACTGCTCTTTAGAAGGCCAGATCCTGAAGATGAAACTGAAATACTTTGGCCACCTAATGAGAAGGAAGGGCTCACTGGAGAAGAGCCTAATGCTGGAAAAGATTGAGGGCAAAAGAAGAAGGGGACGGCAGAGAACGAGGTGGCTGGATGGAGTCACTGAAGCAGTCAGCGGGAGCTTAAATGGACTCCAGAGGATGGTAGAGGACAGGAAGGCCTGGAGGAATGCTGTCCATGGGGTCGCGATGGGTCAGACACGACTTCACAACTAACAATAAGAACAACAAGTTTAATGAAAAGAAGGTCTAGGGGTCACATGATAGCAGTCTTCCGATATCTCAGGGTTTGCCACAAAGAAGAGGGAATCAAGCTATTCTCCGAAGCATCAGAAGGCAGGACAAGAAGCAATGGATGGCAAATAATCGAAGAGCGAACCAACCTAGAACTAAGGAAGTTATAAGTCACGTTTTTTCAGTGTTGTCATAACTTTGAATGGTCACGAAACAAACTTGTGCTAAACTACCTGTGCTCTGCTTAAGGCTGGGGTGACTCCAACATTTCCCTCTCAATAGAATTAAAAATCATCCTGACAAGTGATGACGTTGAATTCTGCAGTTGGGTTGGTTTTCAAAGCAGTTACTGACATTTAGCAGTGAGGATTCTCAATTGCTTAAAAAAAATAATCAAAGAACAAATGTTCTTCTGAACACACAAATCCTGTTTGCTGCTGTTAACACCCCCTGCAAAACAAGTTATAAAGTGCAAATCAGGGGTGAAATGCTCTCGGTTCGGACCGGATCGTGCGATCCAGTAGTGATGAGGGTGGGTAGTTTAGAGAAGCGGTAGCAAAAATGCCTCTCCCCACCCCCTGCCCATGCCCACCCAATCGCCCCGTCATCACTTGCCTACTTGGCAGCTTCCTGCTTCTTTCGGCCTCACTTGCTATTCCAGCCTTGCTTCGGCTGCTGCAATCAATTGCATCAGCTAGCAACTCAATCTGCCTGCCTGCAATCCATCTCACTGGTGAGCAACTCAATCTGCCTGCCTTTCCCTTGAATTGGGTAAGTAAGGGAGGGGGAGCTTTAAAAAAATAGTTAATTGGGATTTTTTTTAGGAGTGTTTTTTTTTTAGACTTAGCAATTTAAAGTTAAGGAAGTTTTAAAGTTAAGGAAGTTTTAAATTTAGATGCTTTTATCTAAAAATATAAATAAAATAAAATAATAAAATAAACTATTTGTGCAGCTTTCTGAGATTTGGTGTGTTTCTGTAGTGTTTCACTCTAACTATACAAACGCACAAAATCTCACAAAGCTGTATGTGGCATTTTGTGTGTGTGTGTGTGAGTCAGTTGTGTTATGTTGTGTGTGTGTAAAGTGTGAAAGTTGGTTTTGGGGCTTTTTGTGGCTATGTAAGGTTCCTGATTGTTGCAGGAGCCATTTTGGGTGACATGTAGCTGCTTTTACATTGTATGTGAGTCAGTTGTGTTTTGTTTTGTGTGTGTGTAAAGTGTGAAAGTTGGTTTTTGGGCTTTTTATGGCTGTGTGAAGTTCCTGCTTGTTGCAGGAGCCATTTTGGGTGAAGTGCAGCTGCTTTTACATTGTGTGTGAGTCAGTTGTGTTGTGTTGTGTGGTGTGGTGTGTGTGTAAAGTGTGAAAGTTGGTTTTTGGGCTTTTTGTGGCTGTTTGAGGTTCCTGCTTGTTGCAGGTGCCATTTTGGGTGAAGTGCAATTGCTTTTACACTGTGTGTGAGTCAGTTGTGTTGTGTTGTGTTGTGTTGTGTGTGTGTAAAGTGTGAAAGTTGGTTTTTGGTACCTCTTATTGTTTTGTGTACTTTGTTATTTTTATTATTGTTATTGGCCACACCCACCCGGTCACCTGACCACCAAGCCACGCCCACCAGTTCAGCTACGCCCACAGAACCGGTAGGGAAAATTTTTAGATTTCACACCTGGTGCAAATCTGTATTTGAAAACATGGTGCTCTGCTGATTGGTTTAACGCTGCCAAGACTGTTCTAAAAAAAAAGCACTATTAACATAATCTGCAATGTTAGAAATCAGAGAATTCCTTTCATTGCACAGCTGATGATTCAAATCTACAATATCAAGTATTTAGTGAAACATCGTACCAGGATGTGGTCAACAAAATCATAAAAAGCAACATACCAATGAGCTGTTTTTTTTAAAAAAAAAAATACAAAGGCTACAGTTGCTTAATTTTCCCGATTACTTTAAGAAATAACACAGACACGCTATCACATATACAGCATAAAATCAGCACAACGTATTTTACTAAAAAAAAAAAAAAAAAAAAAAAGTCACTCCCCCCCCCCCCAGTGAAACAGTTGTAACATTTCCTAAGTAGAGCTGCAAAGCTTAATCAGTTTAAAAATGCACATTATTCAGCTGTTCTTGAGCCAGGTTTCATTCAATCTGTACCAGGGGTGAAATCCAGCAGGTTCTGACTGGTTCTGGAAAACCGGTAGCGGAAATTTTGAGCAGTTCGGAGAACCGGCAAATACCACCTCTGGCTGACCCCGGAGTGGGGTATGGATGGAGATTTTGCAATATCCTTCTCCCTGGAGCGGGGTAGGAATGGAGATTTTTGCATTATTTTTCCCCTGCCACGCCCACCAAGCCACACCACGCCCACCAAGCCACACCCACAGAACCGATAGTAAAAAAAAAATTGGATTTCACCACTGATGGAAACTAATCAAGGAGAGAAACAATTTGGAATTAAGGAGAAACTTCCTAATAGTGAGGAGAATGAATCAATTGAGCACTTTGCCTAGAGCCCCCTAGAGTCAGGAATGACTAGCATATATGTTATATGTTATATTCCTGCCCCCTGGAATGAGTTGCCTCCAGGGTTACGACAATTCCCTGACCTCCGGACCTTTCGTCGCGAGTTGAAGATGTTTCTGTTCTACCGCGCAGGGCGGCTGGCTTGAAATAATAGTAATTTTAATTGGGGTTTTATTATAGTTTTATTATTGTTTTTAAGTTTTAATTCGGCCAAATTGAATTAGTTTTTTAATAGATTTTTTAAATTTTATATTATATGTATAATTGTTTTTATCTGGCTGTAAACCGCCCTGAGTCCTTTGGGAGAAGGGCGGTATAGAAATCAAATCAATCAATCAATCAATCAATCAATAAATGTGCGAGCAGAACCTTTATCTTTTAGGTAAATCCCACCTCTGTTGAGAACGATCTATATTTTTCTTTGACTCTGTGATTCCTTAATCTTTTTTCCCCAAAGTTTTTTATTTTTTATTTTTTTAAAAGCATATCAATGTGTGAACAGTGATATACATTTTGGTGCAAATAGAACAATAGTTATCACATTTATCGCATTTAACAAGCTTATATAGGTCTGATAATAATGCACATTTTAATGTTAAATGATAGTCTTTCATTATTTAGTTATTCAAAATTTCAATATGTTATTTTTAGGCCAATCACTAGATTCTGAATGTCATACCTTTTAATACAAATAAAGTATTGATCATATTATGTTATGTTATGTTATATTTATTACATTTAGCAAGCTTATATGATTCTAATAATAGTACACATATTTAAGTTATGTTATAGTCTGCCGTTGTTCAGTTATTCAAATTATAATCCTTCCTTATTTAGTTATTCAATATCGCAATACGTTACTTTTATACCAATCAACACATCCTGCATATCCTACCTTTTAATGCTGATAAAATATTATCAGACAAAATAGTATTTGTTTCATTTAACACTCTTCTATACTTCTAATAATAATACCCATATTTATGTTAAATTATCGTCTTTCATTTCAATGTATTGTTTTTATGTCAATCAATTCTAATGATAATACAAGCATTTATGTTAAATTATAATCTTCCATTATTTGCTTAATCAATTTATAATCCTGGTGGTTCTTTAATATTGAATAGGATTGCTAGAAAACAGCATCCTAGCTTTTGCGGAGGGGAATTCGAAGATCTAATGTGTTACAATGATGAGCTTTATCACTGACACTGTCTCTGAGATTGGATGGTGCCAATCAAGTGTTTAGAGAAATTGGGAAGGGCTAAACTCACAGCTGTTGTCTCACAATTAGGTTACCGGTGCTATAAAATCTAACTTTATTCAATCTCTATTTGTTATATACTGTAGGACCATCTGTGCATTTGCAGGTATAGATATTTTATTTATTTATTTATTTACTTATTTTGTCACAACATAATACAAAAAAATTATATAGTATATAAACATATATATGAGTAAATATTAGGAGGTATAAGCATATATATATGAAGAAGAAAAGGAAAAAAAACAATAGGACTGGAACGGTAGGCACGTTTGTGCGCTTATGCACGCCCCTTATGGTCCTCTTAGGAATGGGGTGAGGTCAATAGTAGAAAGTTTTTGGTTAAAGCTTTTAGGATTATAGGAAGAGACCACAGAGTCAGGTAAAGTATTCCAAGCACTGATGATTCTGTTACAGAAGTCCTATTTTCTGCAATCTAGATTAAAGCGGTTGACATTAAATTTAAATCTATTGGTTGCTCTTGTATTATTGCAATTAAAGCTGAAGTAGTCTTTAACAGGAAGGACATTACAATAGATGATTCTATGAGTTAAACTTAAGTCTTGTCGAAGGCGACGGAGTTCCAAGTTTTCTAAGCCTAGGATTTCAAGTCTGGTGGGATAAGGTATTTTGTTGTTTTCAGAGGAATGGAGAATTCTTCTTGTAAAATATTTCTGGACACGTTCAATTGTATTGATGTCAGAGATGTGGTGAGGGTTCCAAACAGGCGAGCTGTATTCTAGAATTGGTCTAGCAAATGTTTTATATGCTCTGGTTAGTAGTGTAGTGTTTTTGGAAAAAAAGCTACGTAAGATTAGGTTTACAATTCTTAGAGCTTTTTTTGCGATGTAGTTGCAGTGGGCTTTGGCACTTAGATCATTTGACATGAAAACTCCAAGGTCTTTAACGGGATGGGGGTCATCTGTAAGGTAATGTCCATCAAGTATGTACTTAGTGTTTGGGTTCTTTTTTCCTATATGTAAGACTGAGCATTTGTTGGTTGAGATTTGGAGTTGCCAAGTTTTAGACCAAGTGGTTAGATGATCAAGGTCTTTTTGAATGATAGATGTATTGTCTGTGGTGTTAAATTGTTTGACATCGTCAGCAAAGATATGATTATAGAGCTATGGAATAGAAGTCTATAAATATTTAATTTCCCCCCTAAATAACTCATACATTGTAGTAATTAAGGGATTAAAAAGTGAGATAAAGAAGAAAAAATTATATTTCTTGAGCCTTCTATTCATTTTTATTTTTTTTACTAGTGATGGGCACAGGAAATTGGCCAGGGGAACACAAGGCTAAAGAACCTAACCATGATTTATGACTAAGTTGAACAGTTGGGTTAGGAAAGAGGAAGGTTATTTAGACTGGAGAAAAAATAAGAATTTCCAGTCAATCAGGCAGCTGATGAGTCATTATAGGCACAAAATAAACATGAATTTTCTTGGGGAAAACAAACACTAGAAGCTTGTGGGGGGGGGGGGGAATCTAATTATAGTTTTAATTTAAATGCACATAATATGTGGGCTTCGTTTTACAGGAAAATCATATTCGCGTGGCACAGAAGAGACCTTCCTAAGGTTAATTGCAGAGACAATTCTACCCCCAGTGGGTTGATGCACAGAAAAAAGATTTTGCAAATGTTTTTCCCTCTGCACGGAGTATCTACCATGGGGAGGTGTTTTTCAACATTAAGCAGGCCGTAACGTTTAAATCAGTCAGCAGTGGGTGACAGCAAATAACACTGTCACTTGAAGAAGGAAGACTCTGGGATTAAATGTAGCCTGCTCTTTTGATACTGATTTTCCTCGGCATAAATTCCACCAGTAGAACATGCAATGTATGGTTGTGAAAGTTGGACCATAAGAAAGGCTGAGCGCCAAAGAATTGAGGCCTTTGAACTCTGGTGCTGGAGAAGACTCCTGCGAGTCCCTTGGACTGCAAGGCGAACAAACAAGTCAGTTCTAGAGGAAATCAACCCTGACTGCTCTTTAGAAGGCCAGATCCTGAAGATGAAACTCAAATACTTTGGCCACCTAATGAGAAGGAAGGACTCACTGGAGAAGAGCCTAATGCTGGGGAAGATTGAGGGCAAAAGAAGAAGGGGATGACAGAGAACGAGGTGGCTGGATGGAGTCACTGAAGCAGTAGGCATGAGTTTAAATGGACTCCAGAGGATGGTGGAGAACAGGAGGGCCTGGAGGAATGTTGTCCATGGGGTCGCGATGGGTCGGACACGACTTCGCAACTAACAACAAAGAACATGACTTTCTTCTAAGAGAGGAGGACTATGGCATTAGCCGACATTGTGGAACTGAATGGAAAAGAAGCAAATTCAGCCATCCAAGTAGCCAGGAGTTCCAATTCTGAACTGAAGATCAAGTAAACTGTTACCATCCAGAGTCACTTAGACAATGATACAGATAGATACAGATTAACAGAGTTGGAAGGGACCTTGTAGGTCATCTAGACCAACCCCCCCGCCCAAGCAGGAGACCCGACACCATTTCTGGCAAATGGCAGACCAGTCTCTTCTTGAAAACTCCCAGTGATGAAGCTCTCACAACTTCCGAAGGCGACTTCTGTTCCATTAGTTGATTGCTCTCACTGTCAAAATATTTCTCTTCATTTCCAGGTTGAATCTCTCCTTGATCAGCTTCCAGCCATTATTCCTTGTCTGGCCTTGGAAATAGCTTGACCTCTTCCTCAAAACCTCTGATGATCGCACGGCTCAGCTGGGCATGGGGGTTGGGGGTGGAGCAGGGATTTTTGCTACCGGTTTTCCGAACCACCCACCACCATTGCTGCCAGATCGGGTGATCCGATCTGAACCGGGAGCATTTTACCCCTGAATCATACTTCTCTTCTGGAAGCAAACGTAAGTAACATATCGGTAGGACCCTAACTCTGTCACTTACAACTGCAGATTGGAGGGCTTGGAACATCATCGTATCCCCTTAATCCTTCAACACAACCCAGGCAAGACGCACAAGACACACTAGCTTGATCATAGGTTACATTAAACAGAATCCTGCAAGAGTGAAAATATTTCTCCCTTCCTCTTCTTTTGGTCTCTGGAAAAACAGGGAAGACCCATTCCAAAGGACGTTTATGCGTTCCCCCCCCCCACACACACACACATACTTAGACTGCAGATTTTCGTGAAGGCAAAAGAGGTGAGGACCAGACCAACGACTTTTATCAACTTTTCTGAGATTTGGAGGACAACACCAAAGCAATGCAGCAGCTGTTATCAACATATTTTGGCCAAGAAAGCTTTGACAGATCTGGCTTTAAGGGCCATTTATTACTCCAACCATTCCATCTTAGGTATGAGCTCCCCTTCCTTGAGTCAGGCTGTTGTCTGATGTGGGATATGTTTATGGACCAAGCATGCGTTCTGCTCTTCAAAGGACCTCTCTCTCTCTCTTTTTTTTAAAAATCCTCAAACTTCAAAACTATTGTACTCTGTGTAGCTTATACTGGTTCAACAATCTCCATACAGCTTCAACCACAGTTCTTGCAATATATTTAGGAGTTTTTTGGGGGGGAGGGCAAGGGCACTGTGTATGTGTGTATGTGTGTTTGCAGATGAAGTGAGTTCCTGCAATATATTTAGGGTTTTTTGTGTGTGGGGGGGGAGACAGAAGAGCAGGGGCTGTGTGTATGTGTCTGTAGATGAATTGAGTTCCTGCAATATATTTAGGGTTTTTTTTGGGAAGGGCTGTGTGTCTGTGTGTTTGCAGATGAAGTGAGTTCCTGCAATATATTTAGGGTTTTTTTTGGGAAGGGCTGTGTGTCTGTGTGTTTGCAGATGAAGTGAGTTCCTGCAATATATTTAGGGTTTTTTTTGGGAAGGGCTGTGTGTCTGTGTGTTTGCAGATGAAGTGAGTTCCTGCAATATATTTAGGTTTTTTTTTGGGAAGGGCTGTGTGTCTGTGTGTTTGCAGATGAAGTGAGTTCCTGCAATATATTTAGGGTTTTTTTTGGGGGGGGGAGAGAAGAGCAGGGGCTGTGTGTATGTGTGTTTGCAGATGAAGTTGAGTTCCTGCAATATATTTAGGGTTTTTTTTGGGAAGGGCTGTGTGTCTGTGTGTTTGCAGATGAAGTGAGTTCCTGCAATATATTTAGGGTTTTTTGTGGGGGGGGGGAGAGAAGAGCAGGGGCTGTGTGTATGTGTGTTTGCAGATGAAGTTGAGTTCCTGCAATATATTTAGGGTTTTTTTTGGGAAGGGCTGTGTGCAGATGAAGTGAGTTCCTGCAATATATTTTGGGTTTTTTGTGGGGGGGGAGAGAGAAGAGCGGGGGCTGTGTGTATGTGTGTCTGTAGATGAAGTGAGTTCCTGCAATATATTTAGGGGTTTTTGGGGGAACGGCTGTGTGTCTGTGTGTTTGCAGATGAAGTTGAGTTCCTGCAATATATTTAGGGTTTTTTTTGGGAAGGGCTGTGTGTCTGTGTGTTTGCAGATGAAGTGAGTTCCTGCAATATATTTAGGGTTTTTGTGGGGGAGAGAAGAGCAGGGGCTGTGTGTATGTGTGTCTGTAGATGAAGTGAGTTCCTGCAATATATTTAGGGTTTTTGGGGAACGGCTGTGTGTCTGTGTGTTTGCAGATGAAGTGAGTTCCTGCAATATATTTAGGTTTTTTTGGGGAGAGAAGAGCAGGGGCTGTGTGTATGTGTGTTTGCAGATGAAGTTGAGTTCCTGCAATATATTTAGGGTTTTTTTTGGGAAGGGCTGTGTGTCTGTGTGTTTGCAGATGAAGTGAGTTCCTGCAATATATTTAGGGTTTTTTGTGGGGGGGGGAGAGAGAAGAGCAGGGGCTGTGTGTATGTGTGTTTGCAGATGAAGTTGAGTTCCTGCAATATATTTAGGGTTTTTTTTGGGAAGGGCTGTGTGCAGATGAAGTGAGTTCCTGCAATATATTTAGGGTTTTTGTGGGGGAGAGAGAAGAGCAGGGGCTGTGTGTATGTGTCTGTAGATGAAGTGAGTTCCTGCAATATATTTAGGGTTTTTGGGGAACGGCTGTGTGTCTGTGTGTTTGCAGATGAAGTTGAGTTCCTGCAATATATTTAGGGTTTTTTTTGGGAAGGGCTGTGTGTCTGTGTGTTTGCAGATGAAGTGAGTTCCTGCAATATATTTAGGGTTTTTTGTGGGGGGGGGGGAGAGAAGAGCAGGGGCTGTGTGTATGTGTGTCTGTAGATGAAGTGAGTTCCTGCAATATATTTAGGGGTTTTTGGGGGAACGGCTGTGTGTCTGTGTGTTTGCAGATGAAGTTGAGTTCCTGCAATATATTTAGGGTTTTTTTGGGAAGGGCTGCGGGGCTGTGTGTTTGCAGATGAAGTGAGTTCCTGCAATATATTTAGGTTTTTTAGAGGGAGGCCTGTGTGTATGTGTGTCTCTGTGTGTTTGCAGATGAAGTGGCTACGAGCAGAGGAAAAGCAGCCACACACTGGAAATATAAATCTGAGTGATACAAAGTTCTGAAGAATATTCGGGCAATCTGGAAGGTTCCCCGTTGCTAAAGCTGCCCACCCAGACTCTCTGGGAGCAAGCAGCTCAAATAAACAAAGAAGAAAATGGGGACGGCTGAAGTGCAGAGCCAAAAAATGCCCATCAACCTCCGAGTGGCTAGGTAGAGTCTCACCTTCGGAGCTCATATTCCCACACTCCCATCTGCTCTTGGCCATTAAGTTCACAGTCAGGGTACAAAATCTGTTTAGTCAGATGGGACCGCTTGCTGTTCAAGCATCAGAGGGCTTTCGGTATCCAATGACTCATCAACACGCTTGGCCAAGTTTAACATTTTCCTCTTTCACAGATGCTACTTTATGCACGTATCATTATTGTGGCAAAGTATAGACGGAAAGGCCAAATGTTTTGGCAAAGGGATATTGAAAGTGAAAAGCTACTGTAGACTCTGGGAGAAAGAGAAATTTATATTTATTGGATGTGCTATTTCTGCTATTATTTTGGGCTTCACAGCTCCAAAGTTACCAAACCATAAAGAAAGCAGTTACCAATCTGTCCAGAAATATTTTACAAGAAGAGTTCTCCACTCCTCCAAATACACAAAATACCTTGTGCCACCAGACTTGAAATCCCGGGTTTAGAAAACTTAGAACTCCGCCGCCTTCGACATGACCTGAGTTTAACTCATAGAATCATCTATTACAATGTCCTTCCTGTTGAAGTCTACTTCAGCTTCAATTGCAACAATACACGAGAACACAATAGATTTAAGCTTAATGTGAACCGCTCCAATCTTGATTGCAGAAAATATGACTTCAGTAACAGAGTTGTTAATGCTTGGAATACACTACCTGACTCTGTGGTCTCTTCCCAAAATCCCAAAAGCTTTAACCAAAGATTATCTACTGTTGACCTCACCCCATTCCTAAGAGGTCTGTAAGGGGCGTGCATAAGAGCACAAACGTGCCTACCGTTCCTGTCCTATTGTTTTCCTTTGTTATATCCAATTAATATAGTTATTACATACTCATACTCATATATATGCTTGTATATATTGTAAATGTGTTGTAAATGTTGAACCTTGATGAATGTATCTTTTCTTTTATGTACACTGAGAGCATATGCACCAAGACAAATTCCTTGTGTGTCCAATCACACTTGGCCAATAAAAATTCTATTCTATTCTATTCTATTCTATATTGTATAATTATTTCATACTTATGCTTATATATACTGTGTGACAAAAATCAATCAATCAATCAATCAGAATAGAGCTGGAAGGGATCTTGGAGGTCGTCGAGTCCAAACCCTGCTCAAGCAGGAGACCCTATACTATTTCAGATAGGTGGCTATCCGGTCTCTTCTTAAAAACCTCCAGTGATGAATCACCCATGACTTCTGGAGGCAAGCTGTTCCACTGGTGAATTGTCCTCACTCTTAGGAAGTTTCTCCTTAATTCCAAGTTGCTTCTCTCCTTGATTACTTTCCATCCATTCAGTGGTGAAATCCAAATTTTTTTACTACAGGTTCTGTGGGCGTGGCTTGGTGGGTGTGGCTTGGTGGGCGTGGCTTGGTGGGCGTGGCAGGGGAAGAATACTGCAAAATCCCCATTCCCTCCCCACTGTAGGGGAAGGATATTGCAAAATCTCCATTCCCACCCTACTCTGGGGCCAACCAGAGGTGGTATTTGCTGGTTCTCCAAACTACACAAAATTTCTGCTACCAGTTCTCTGAACTGCTCAAAATTTCTGCTACCGGTTCTCCAGAACCTGTCAGAACCCGCTGGATTTCACCCTGCATCCATTGTTTCTTGTCTTTCCTTCTGGTGCTTTGGAAAATAAGTTGATCCCCTCTTCTTTGTGGCAGCCCCTCAAATACTGGAATATTGGGTCTGGGTCCCAACCACAAGAGCGCCATCTGGTGGGGACCAGGAAGAAAACCATTTCTGCTGTGGTGCCCATCCTGTGAACATCAGCTACCCTTTTGGGTGTTTGTGAAAGTTACCGTATTTTTCGGAGTATAAGACACTCCGGACTATAAGATGCACCTACCTTTTTAAATGAGAAAAACAAGAAAAAGAAATCTGCCTCCCATTAATTTTGCCTCCTTGCAGCAAATAGCCTGCTTTACTTTCATTTTTGTTTTCAGCATAGCTTGATTAGCACAAGAAAAAAAAATCTGCTCCCAGCAATTTACCTCCTTGCAGCAAGCAGCAGAAGCCCGCACAGCAATAGCCAATGGCAATCCCTGCAGTCTGAAACAGCTGAGAGTCGGGAGGCCGATCCAACAGACAATCAACTTGTGCTAATCAGGCTGTGCTGAAGCTGAAATGGGCTGTTTCTTCTTGCTGCGAGGAGGTAAATTGCTGGGAGGCAGAGGCCAAAGGATGGGGACCAGTGGGTAGGCAGGGCTACATTCGGCATATAAGATGCACCCAAATTTTCACCTCCTTTTGGGGTGGGAAAAGGTGTATTTTATACTCTGAAAAATATAGTACTTATTTTGATGCGCCCTGTTCACTTGAAAGCTATCACACCTATCCAAAAATATCCGTAGAAAATTGAACCTCTACAATTCAGTGGCTTTTGCTGAATTTGAGTGACACAATCTCTGCAGTTTACAGCCGCTGTGGGTTAATTACAAGTTGTTTCTTGGCCTCTTTTTGTTCTTTTTTTTTTTTAATTCTGCAGGAAGAAACTGTCTGCTTCTACTAAGGTATTTAAGACAGGGTGAAGAGTGCATGCTAAGTGAACTAACCAACCATCAGGGTTCATCAGCAGCAGCCGCCGCCCTTCTGCTTAAAAACAGGCTTCTGGATTTCAAGCTTAGCTAGTTTATCAGTTTAGAATTAGAAGCATTTCCTTTAGCCTAATCTTCCTGGGCAGAAGAGATCATTTATAATAAGGTTAGTAGGAGCAAAATAAATGGTTCATGTCTACAAAGCCATTCCTTATTGCTGTTTTACAGCTGGAATTAGGCACCAGAACATTTCAAGGCTACTCTTGGCAGTTTCACATCTGCCCTAGTATATAAATATTGCTCTTCCTTCTTCATCCAAGAAAGGAACAGTGGTCACACCAAAATTCAACCGAAGTTGCCAGATCAAAGTTGCAGATGAGAGCGGGCTATTAATCTTTAAGAAGCAGATTAAGTATCAGTAAATTAAACATATGTGAGTTATGACAGACATCCCCTATCTGGTACTCTCCAGATATATGGCTACAGCTCCCAATTTTTTGGCTGAGACTTTTGGCTGCTATGCCTCTACAACATTTCAAGGACACCAGGCTGTCTGGGGAAAATTGAGTATAACTTTAACAACTCTGCCCATATATTATTTGGTTTCACTCAGCTTGCAAGCTGTCAGCCATCACTTATATAATGCAATGATTTGTGTTCTCACACTACAGGAATGGGAAAACAAAGCAAACTTTATTTTGACTTAATGGGTGAACTATGACTTCCACATCCGGCTGCAAAAATATGAACAGCAACTAAGTGGCAGCAGTTAGCTAATGATTTTTGCAGCTCAGATAAGGGCAGCTTAGTATAAACTAGTGTATTGGTTATATAGTAGTGTATATTGGTTTTCTAGTAGGGTATATATTTAGCTTGTCCCTCCATTCGCCATGTTGAAGGGAAGATTCTAAACTACTCCTTGAATGACAGCATCTGTTTGAGCAGAGGTGATAGCTTAGTTGACCTGCAAGACTTCAATCTGTATTCTTTGTTTGACAAATGCAAAGCAATCTGTTTCCAGTCAACATTACTACTCAATGTTTGTTTACTACAGCTTAAATCTTAAATTCAGCCATTGTACTGCCATTATTTGTTATCTGTCTTGTTGTAAAAGATGAGTAGCCAACAATGGAACTAATCCAATTACCCGAATTGGATAATTTTTAACAAAGCTCACACTTTTGCTTCAAACTGCCTCACATGGGAACCACATAAAATTAAGCTGACGGCAGAGTTTAAAATACACATTTTACAGTCAAGCCTTTAAGGCTGCGTTTTTATACACATTTCCGAAACAAGCCCCTTATTATTCCCAAAAGTAGTCAGTTTTGTATTTAAATAGAATAAAGTTTTAAAACCGATACAGTGACTGAAAAAATATCAAGTGCTATTTACTATGTAGAATGCATTCACAAATTCTTCAGACCAGAATTTCTTTTACAGATAGCTTCCTCTTCAAGCTATGTTGCACATTACACATAATACTAAAACATAGTTCATAAAATACAATACATACATTTTGGCATGTTTCATCTCACACTACCCCCCCATTTTCCAAAGCACATCGGTAAACCATAATTTGCCATGATAGTTGAAGCAGAAAACAAGGGTTAAAAAGGTTTGAACTAGCCAAGTTATCAAATCAGCTTCAAGCAATTTTTAAAGATTTTTGCTTGCTCCAAAGCAATTGGTTTGTTTCAGATTTGGAAACGATTTCTTCCCTCTGCTCATAAGAACCCATAGTTTATTGTGGGGTTCCCTTGGCTAGCTGGATTGAACCAAAAACCGAAAAAGGGTGTGTTTGTGTTTGTGTATTCAAACAAGTCTGTTTAATACTAGCTCATTGCAACAACCACATTTCTATGATTCTCATTCCCTGATCAAATTTTAGCGCCTGAGTTGCAGTTAATTTACTGATTTGAGCATCTATGCAGCTACAACGTAACATCCTAACACCATTAACATCTCCTAACAGTTCTGATTTAAAATAATTTAAAATATATAATTAGCATGGCAGCATGTTAAACAGCAGCATGAAATTGACACAAACCAGAACAGCACACAAAGCATCCATTCCCATTTCTCATTCTGAAGTAATCCTAGTTCTGTTAAATATCTTTGACATCCAGCTTTTATTTTTATTTTTATTTTTTTGCCGAGGACGCCAAAGAAATCGTGTGGACAAAAGAGGGCGCTCTTTGGCTTCTTGGAGAGAGAAGCTGGCTTCAAGCAAGCAGGCTGTAAATAATTTTTTTTTAAAAAAAAAAGCAAATTACAAGCTGTGCAGCTTCCAGCTTTTCATAAAGCAGGAAGTGGGTTTGCGATTAGATATTTAGTGCTACGTTCAACAAACGTGAGTCAAAAATCCCATTGCTTATCCTACAACCCATTTCTAGACAAAACAAGGATTTCTGGTTTCGGTTAAAGTTTTGCACACGCTAGGTGATTTGACTCAAATGTTGTTTCACGATCCTGCACTGGAGAGATTACAGGGAAGGTCAGTGAGAAAGAAAGAAAAAAAGCCTCCAGAGTTATATATTTTATGTGTCTCACGGATAAGGAGGGTCAAGTTACACGGAAATTGGCAACTGGGGATTGTACTACTTATAAATACATATAGAAGGGAATTTAGGCACTGTTTGCAAGTGATGTTATTCTGGGTACACAGCTTTGGCCCCAAAATTGGACATACTCTGGGATCCTGTTTTCCCCATTGTATGTATATTCTCCCATACTAGAGAATGGATAGTATATGCTCTGTCTTACACATTGGAAAAAAGTATCTGTACACTAAATACAAGCTCGATGGACATTACCTTGTAGATGACCCCAACCCCGTTAAAGACCTTGAAGTTTTCATATCAAACGATCTAAGTGCCAAACCCCACTGCAACTACATCGTCAAAAAGGCTTTAAGAGTTGTAAACTTAATCTTACGTAGCTTCTTCTCCAGAAACACTACACTACTAACCAGAGCATATAAAACATTTGCTAGACCAATTCTTGAATACAGCTCGCCTGTCTGGAACCCATACCGCATTTCGGACATTAATAAATTGAGTGTGTCCAGAAATATTTTACAATATTCTCTGCTCCTCTGATAACAACAAAATACCTTATGCCACCAGATTTGAAATCCTGGGTTTAGAAAATTTAAAACTCCACCACCTTCGACATGACCTGAGTTTAACTTATAGAATCATCTGTTACAATGTTCTTCCTGTTGAAGACTACTTCAGCTTCAATCACAACAATACACGAGCACACAATAGATTTAAGCTTAATGTGAACCGCTCCAATCTTGATTGCAGAAAATATGACTTCAGTAACAGAGTTGTTAATGCCTGGAATGCACTACCAGACTCTGTGATCTCTTCCCAAAATCCCCAAAGCTTTAACCAAAAACTATCTACTATTGACTTCACCCCGTTCCTAAAAGGTCTTTAAGGGGTATGCATAAGAGCACCAACATGCCTACCATTCCTGTCCTAATGTTCCCTTTGATAGTATCCAATTTCATATAGTTATTACATACTTATGATTATATATATGCTTATATATCGTATAGTTATTTCATGCTTATGCTTATATATACTGTTGTGACAGATAAATAAAATAAATAAAATAAAGTATAAACTTGTTGAACCAGCTGCCTGTATAGCAGTGCTGGGTTGCTACCGGTTCCCCCCGGTTCGGGAGAGTAGGTAGCGGAAATCTTGATGTGAGAGTGAACCGGATCGCTCCGACCGTCAGCTGGGCCTGCCCGCCCGCCCCTGCGCAATACCTATCTTTATTCCTTTGTTTTTAGCCCAGCTGTAAGGTGCAGCAGAGTGGCTTGCCATGCCTCAGCTGTATTTTTATTCTTGTTGTGTCTCGTCTGATCTCACCACAGCCAGGGCCTTCTTATCTGCTTCCGAACACGGAGGAATGTCCTAGTATGCCTCCCGGCCCCAGCCCTGGCTCCATGCCCAGATAGGCTGAAGAGGAGGAAGTACCTCCAGCCCCCAGCTCTGGCTCCATGCCCAGGCAAACGGAGCAACTAGACCCCTCCCCCTCCTCCACAGCATGTGAGCCTGAGGGAGGTCAATTGCCAACAGCTGCAGACTGGAGTGACCCTCGCGTCAGAAGACTTGATAGACGGAGGCAACAGAAGGAAGGGAGGGGCAGGCCTGAATAAGTGCTGAGTCATGGAGCCACACCCCATGGCCTATATAAAGGATCTGCTTTCTGGCATTCTCTGAGTCAGGCAAAGTCTAAACATATCTTGCTGAAGTCACTTTCTGGTCTCCTGCCTGCCCTGAGGACTTTGCTCGGACTTTGGCAGAGCTGCAGAGGCACGCCTGATTCGGATATCCCTGACCCGGCCGTCAGCGGAGGAGTGGGACACGACAATTCTATGCGCTTGCGCAAAGCACAAGTTTGGCGCGCAGGCGAGCAGAGCGAGCTCACACGCTGTGATCATGCGCAATTTGTGTACACGAAGTGAACCGGTGGTAAAACCAGTTAGAACCCACCACTGCTGTATAGGAACATGCAGAGGTGGGCTTCAAATATTTTTAGCAAGGGATTCTCTGCCCGGTTGCTTGGTGGGCGTGGCCATGGTGGGCGTGGCCTAGTTGGCCTCCTGCACCACGGTGTAGGGGGGTCATTTTTGCCCACCCTGGAGCCCAGAGAATTTCCTTGAGTCTCTGGGAGGGTGAGAATGACCTCCCCAGGCTCTGGAGGCCCTCCGGAGGCCGGCCTTCCTTCTGGTAGGCCCATTTTTCACCCTCCTGAGCCTCTGTGCTCACTCTGCACATACCTGCATCCAAAATGGGCCGTGTGGGGACTCCTGGGAGGGGTGGGCAGGGCCAGCCAGGAGTGGGATTTGGGGGGTCTCCAAACCACACAGAATCTTAGCTAGAAAATCTTAGGTAGTCTGTAAGAGGCGTGCATAAGAGCACCAACGTGCCTACTGTTCCTGTCCTAATGTTCCCCTTGATCGTATCGAACTCGTATAATTATTTCATGCTTATACTTATGTATATGCTTATATATTGTATAGTTATTTTATGCTTCTGCTTATATATACTGTTGTGACAAACTAAATAAATAAATAAAATAAAAAATAAAAGCAAGTAAATAGAAGTTCTCCCGAACCCCTGCGAACCCCCAGCAGCCCACCCCTGGGAACATAGGTTCCATAGTCATGGACTGTCTTCTTTTTATGATTGCCTGGTTGCCCCCAAACCGCCATCTACACTGATGTCATGCTGGACCTACCTAGGAGATGTCATCAGTGAATAAACAGTAGATTCAGACTGCCAGGTCAATCGGCCTTCCCCAAGTTGTGTGATGGCATCCAGTCTCCAGAATTTCGAGTCAGTCTATAGGAAGCCAGCACTGAAATCCGGTTCATCTGGAAGGCTCCAATCTGTACAATACAGGTTTAGGAAACTGACTTTCCACAAAGCAAAGCGCTTAGCAAATTTTAGTCTACCAAGTGCCTCTTACAGTATCTCCAGTGCAATAGAATAGAACTACATAGTGAAAAGAAGGACTCGGGGTGACTTGATAGCAGCGCTCCAATATTTGAGGGGCAGCCACAAAGAAGAGGGGGGCAACTTATTCTCCAAAGCACCTGAAAGCAGAACAAGAAGCAATGGATGGAATAGAATAGAATAGAATAGAATAGAATAGAATAGAATAGAATAGAATAGAATAGAATTGAATTGAATTTTTTATTGGCCAAGTGTGATTGGATACACAAGGAATTTGTCTTGGTGCGTACGCTCTCAGTGTACATAAAAGAAAAGATACGTTCATCAAGAATTCTAAGGTACAACACTTAATGATAGTCATAGGGTACAAATTAGCAATCAGGAAACAATATCAATATAAATCGTAAAGATACAAGCAACAAAGTTACAGTCATGCAGTCATAGGTAGGAGGAAATGGGTGATGGGAACGATGAGAAGATTAAGAGTAGTGCAGACTTAGTACATAGTTTGACAGTGTTGAGGGAATTATTTGTTTAGCAGAGTGATGGCATTCGGGAAGAAACTGTTCTTGTGTCTAGTTGTTCTGGTGTGCAGTGCCCTATAGCGTCGTTTTGAGGGTAGGAGTTGAAACAATTTATGTCCAGGATGCGAGGGGTCTGTAAATATTTTCACATCCCTCTTTTTGACTCGTGCAGTATACAGGTCCTCAACGGAAGGCAGGTTGGTAGCCATTGGATGGAAGGAAAGAAGCAATCTAAAACGAAGGAGAAATTTCCTGACAGGGAGAACAGTTAACCAGTGGAATGAGTTGCCTTCAGAAGTTGAAGTGCTCCATCACTGGAAGCTTTTAAGAAGAGATTGGACAGCCGGAAATGGTATAGGGCCATGATGGCAGACCTATGACATGCTAGTGGTGGCACGCAGAGCTCTGTCTGTGGGCACATGCGCCGTCGCCAGCTGCTCTTCTGGTCTTCGCGTGCACTGGAAACCCGAAGACTAGCTGGCCGGTGTGCATATGTTTTCCGGCACTCAGAAACCTGAAGACCAGCTGGAGTTGCACATGTGAACTCCGGCTACCTGGTCTTTGGGTTTCTGGTGCTCCGGCGCGTGGAGGCACATGTGTGCATTCCAGTTTGAGCACTCAGTGCCGAAAAGGTTCGCCATCACTGGTAGAGGGGCTCCTGCTTGCATAGGGGGTTGGACAAGAAGATTTCCAAGGGTCCCTTCCAATTCTGTTATTCTAATAATTCTGAACTGTTTTTTTTTTTTCATTCAAAAAGTTTTACAGAAAATTTTTTCCCCCTTTCCCCCCACCTCCCCTCCCCCCTCCCTTCACAACCCTCCCCGACTTCCCGGAACGAGCACAAGGTATAGTTAAAATAAAACAAACATATGCTAAAAATTTCGTCCCAACTTAATTATACCCTACAATCATCAATTCCTAACTTCCCCCGAAAACAATCAAAAATAATACATCATAATCATTCAAAAACAGTCTGATAACTCTTAGTCTGATATCTACGTTGAATATAGTCAATCCATTTTTTCCATTCCTTTAAGTATCTTTCTTGCGTATTGTCTTTCAAAAAGGCTGATATCTTCGCCATCTTAGCCAAATTGGCAACTTTCAATATCCATTCTTCTATTGTAGGTACTTCTTTTTTCTTCCAGTATTGTCCTATTAGTAATCTTGCTGCTGTTATTAGATTTAAAATCAATTTAGTCTCAATTACTGTACAGTCCGTAATAATTCCCAACAAAAAAAAATTGCAGCAGGAACTTTATCTTCTTTTTCAAAACATTTTGTAAAATCCACCAAATTTTTATCCAAAAGGCCTATAATTCTGAACTGTTGACTGCCCTTGGCTACCATTGTACAGCTTGAGAATTTAGGTGATCGATGACTCATAGCAAAGCAATACTTGTATCCGATATTTTCAGCATAGTGGCTTATGAGACATGCCTACTATCCAGAGATGGGTTTCAGCGAATCTGACCAGTTCTGGAGAACCGGTAGTGGAAATTTTGAATAGTTCGGAGAACCGATAGTAAAAATTCTGACTGGCCCCGCTCCCATCTGTTCTCTGCCTCCCGAATCCCAGCTGATTGGGAGGGAATGGAGATTTTACAGTATCCTTCCCCTGCCATGCCCACCAAGCCATGCTATGCCCACCAAGCCACACCCACAGAACTGGTAGTAAAAAAAATTGAAACCCAACTACTGCTACTATCTCATCTCCTGATCATGGTTTTTTTCAGCTTCAGTCAGTCTTTGAACAAGCAGGTAAAATATATAGTATTCCTCCCCATTCTTGATGTATGTTACACCTATCAAGACCAAGGTTCTGTTTTTTGATTGAAACGCAGAAGGGGATTTCTTCATTCAAATACAAGTATATTTTTCATCCAATTACTGGTTTGCAAAGTGAAGTCAGTTGTGAACATAAATTGAGATATTTTTCTTTCTTTCTTTCTAAGCATTTGGCAGCATTCTCTTAATGAAAGACACATGGTTTCATTTTACAATAACTTTGGGGCTAGGGAGATGGAGGATTAATCGGAAATTTGGAAATGCAAGAGGCAACACCCATCGTAATTGGCTGCCCCAACACTGTGAAGTCATTCATTTCCTCTGAGGCCTGGCCAGGGAATGGGAATCGACAGAACACGGCACAGGACGCAAGCCAGGTATCGTAACTATTTTGGCTATCTCTGCTTTCACCTGGGCATTTCACCAGAACAGGAAAACGGAAACAAAAGAATTGTAGCCACCCCACTCATAACCAATTACACAGAATGAAATTGAGGAAGGCTATGGATATACAAAGAGACGGTTGTCAAAGGCTGCCACAAAGAAGAGGGGGGTCAACTTATTTTCCAAAACACCCGAAGGCAAGACAAGAAACAATGTGTTGTGGTCCGCCAGCAGCCTGCGGAGCTGGCAACGGAGTCGGACAGCGATGAGGCTGAGGAAAAACATGGGCCAGTCCTGGAAGCTAGGGAAGGCCTGGATGAGGGCTCTGTGTCAGAGGCAGAGGTGGGGCCAGGGCCATCGGGGAGTGATGTGCGGACTCCAGAGCCTCCGGAGGCTGACAGTAGTGAGGCAGAGGAATAGGAGGAGCCTGTTCCTAGTGCACGCATGAGAAGAGCTGTCAGAAGGCAAGAGCAGCTAAAGCAAAGAGGACGACTCGGGAATAGGGCCAAGAGATGATTGGCCCCTCCCATAATCTTAAAAGACCAGCAATGGCGTTTGGGCTCTTTGTCAGAAAACAACGCTGATAACCTTGCTCCTTGTTTTGCTGCATTTATTTCTTGTCAGCGGCTTCTGCTTTTGAACTTTTGCCAAGAAAAGCCTTTGGCAGTTTGCCTAATTAGACCAAGGTTGGTGATAAGACTGAAGAATTATGTTATGAAGAATTTGCTTTGATTTAGTTTGGAGGACGCTGAGAATGAGTTAATTCTCAGCTGTTCTAATAAAGTCTGTTTGTTTGTGAACTGATTGTGTTTACTGCTACCTACTTGGGCCTGGGTCACAACACAATGGATGGAAACTAATTAAGGAGAGAAGCAACTTGGAATTAAGGAGAAATTTCCTAACAGGGAGGACAATTAATCAATGGAGCAGCTTGCCTTTAGAAGTTGTAGGTGCTTCATCAGCGGAGGTTTTTAAATATAGATTGGACAACCACTTGACTCGGATGATATGAGACTTCTGCCATGATCACAACAAAATACCTTATGCCACCAGACTTGAAATCCTGGGTTTAGAAAATTTAGAACTCGGCCGCCTTTGGCATGACCTGAGTATAACTCATAAAATCATCTGCTACAATGTCCTTCCTGTCGAAGACTATTTCAGCTTCAACCACAACAATCCACGAGAACACGATAGATTTAAACTTAAAGTCAACTGCTCCAATCTTGATTGTAGAAAATATGACTTCAGTAACAGAGTTGTTAATGCCTGGAATGCACTACCTGACTCTGGTCTCTTCCCAAAATCCCCAAAGCTTTAACCAAAGACTATCTACTATTGACCTCACCCCATTCCTAAGAGGTCTTTAAGGGGTGTGCATAAGAGCACCAGCGTGCCTACCGTTCCTGTCCTACTGTTCCGTTTGGTTGTATCCAATTTGTATAGTTATTTCATGCTTATACTTATATATATTGTTGTGTCTGACAAATAAATAAAATAAATAAAAAAATAAATGAGCAAGGGGTTGGACTAGAACAGGGATCTCCAACGTTGGCAACTTTAAGATTTATGGACTTCAACTCCCAGAATTCCTCAGCCAGTTGGCTGAAGAATTCTGGGAGTTGAAGTCCACAAGTCTTAAAATTTGCCAAGGTTGGAGACCCCTGGACTAGAACCCTTTTGAGGTTCCCTCCCAGCTCTATGATTCTATTTTCTATGACTGAAAGATCATGACTGAAAGGTAGTTATTTTTAACTCAAACCATGAAAACAACACATTAATAATGCCCAGTTTTTGATTCGCAGCATCGTTTAGAAATTGTTTCCAGGCGATCATCACCGCTTGGCACCTCCTAAAAAAAAAAAGGAAAGAAAAGTTTGGCCGGTCCTCCAAAGCAGTGAGCAGCTTTTCCCCTCTTCCTAGATCTTGCCAAGTATGACTCTGAGCAATGATAAAGGATTCTGGGAGTTGTAATTCAGCCATAAGTGGAGGACTAGATTTCTCTCCCCCCCCCACGATTCTAGAACTCCTTTCAATTCAGACCAGTCCAATATTCATTCATGCATGTATTCGTTTTAGTTATATATAGCTTACTTCCCTTGAAAAATGTATGAACTCTGGACAGCTTGCATAAAATGACAATAAAATAAAAAAGACACGTTTTAGAGAAAATAGTTATCCCAAGTGCAAATACTTGCTGGAAAAGCACACTCTGTCTTGAATCGTAAAAGTATGTAGGGTGCCTGGACTTATTCAAGGGGTAAATTATTACAGAAAGCCAAGGATATTGCAGAAAAGGCATTTTCCTCAGCTTCCTTTCTCGTACTGCCGCGTATGTACCTGTGCGGTCCCATTTCAGCACTCCGGGCTGAAAAGATTCGCCAACATTGCTGTAGATAGATACTGTAAATAGATACAGTAGGTAGGTAAGTAAATAGATACTGTAGATCAGTGGTAGTAAACCTGGTCCCTACTGCCCACTAGTGGGCGTTCCAGCTTTCCTGGTGGGCGGTAGGGGTTTTGTCCGATACTGAAGCACTTTCCTTTTTTTTAATTTGACTTTTTTAAAAAAAATTCATAGCATTATTTAAAAACATTTTCATTAGGTTTTCATAAAATTCCCCGTGACAATTTAAGTTTCTGAAAATATACTATTTGTATCGCCCGTGCATAAGTTTAGTTCACGTTATGTAAGTGAAACTAAATGGCGCTATAGTGCGACCGCAAACAAAAGAGCCTCCTCCCAGAATAGTTCGCACATCTCGCCCCACACCACCCAGCTGTAACAGACAAGCAGAGCTGGTAGCTGGCGCCCCCCTCAAAACCAATCCATGATGTGCGAGAGGCATGCACAGACAACGATATACGGCGCATTACTGTGGAACCGGTGGGCAGTTAGAAAATTTTACTACTAACAGAGATACAAAAGTGGGCAGTAGGTATAAAAAAGTTGACTACCCCTGCTGTAGATAGGTAGAGAGATAGATATGAGAGAGAGGAGGAGAGAAAGAGAGAGAGAGATCAGGGATGGTAACTATGGCCCAGAGGTGGGTTTCAGCAGATTCTGACCAGTTCTGGAGAACCGGTAATGGAAATTTTGAGTAGTTCGGAAACTGGTAGTAAAAATTCTGACTGCCCCAGCCCCATCTATTCTCTGCCTCCCAAGTCCCAGCTGATCAGGTGGAAATGGGGATTGTGCAGTAACCTTCCCCTGGATTGGGGAAGGAATGGAGATTTTACAATATCCTTTCCCTCTCATTCCCACCAAGCCACACCCACCAAGCCATGCCACGCCCACCAAGCCACATCCACAGAACCAGTAGTAAAAAATGTTGAAACCCACCACTGCTGTGGCCCCTTTACAACCTGTGGACTTCAACTTCTAAAATTCCTGAGGCAGCCATGCTCGCTCAGGAATTCTAGAACTCCACAGAAGTCCACAGGTTGTAAAGGGGCCATAGTTACCCCTTAGTACCTCTGAGATACTTGAATAGGTTACAAAACATAGTCCAGTAGTATATGTGTAGCCAACAAGACTTCTCAAAACCTAAAGATCTATGATTTCTATCAAATATTCATTTTTATGCCTGAACAAATTATTTTTTTTAATATTTTTTTTGTTAAGATGTATACCCTACCTTTTTCCTAGAAGTTCAAATAAATAGCAGAGATCTAAAATTTTGTGACATTTTGAAATAATAGAAATGATGTCTCTTTTAAATATATACATATATTACCATCAGGGGTGAAATGTAAAATTTGTTACTACTGGTTCTTTGGGCATGGCTGGGTAGGGTCAGGGGTAATGTGACTGGATGGGTGTGGCCAATATTTTTTTACTTTTAAAAGCATTTTTTCTACAACCTCTTTGTCCGAAAAAATGCTTTTAAAAGGTTCTGACAATCCCAGCTGAGTTGCCTGATCGTCAGAGGCTTTTCTTTTAAAAGCATTTTTTTTTTGCCTTTAAAAGAAAAAAAGCTAATGACGATCAGGCAGCTCAGCTGGGATCGTCAGAGGAGCCATTTAAAAGAATTTTTTCTACAACCTCTTCAGCTGAAGAGGTTGTAAAAGCCTCTGACGATCCCAGTTGAGCCACGCGATCATCAGAGGCTTTTTTTTTTAACTTTCAAAAGCATTTTTTTGACCGAAGGAAAAAATGCTTTTAAAAGTAAAAAAAAATCTGATGATTGCGCGGCTCAGCTGGGCATGTGTGGGGCAGGGATTTTTGCTACCAGTTCTTCAAACCACCCGCCACCATCACTACCGGATCAGTGATCCGGTCTGAACCAGGAGCATTTCACCCCTGTATTACATATATTTTCATATATACTGTATATATGAAAATATATGTACTTTTTAATACTTAGCATTCTTCAGCATATAAAATGTACTTTTAAAATTGTGTATATAACTTGGTTCATGTTTAACTTGGTGCTTTGTGTGTTTGTCTGGCTGGCAGGTTTTCCCTTGGTGGTAGGTTAGCCATGGGGAGAAACAGGAAGTTGGATCTGGTCTAATTCAACAAATCTCTTATGTCTTGTGCCTCAAAATTATTTGCTGGGCTCTGAAGCATCAGTTCCCACTGATGGATGTCTCTCACCTGAAAAGCAAACTGGAGCACATCCAAAGAGAGGGGAAATGTGATATTGATGAGAAAAGCAGATGTTATTCTACCATATTATTTTTAGGACAAACATTCTTTAGGGCAGGTGCGGGCTACTACGGCCCCTTTACAACCTGTAGACTTCAACTCCCAGAATTCCTGAGCCAGTAGTGCTGTGGACTCTACGACCTGTGGACTTCAACTCCCAGAATTCCTAAGCTAGTAGTGCTGTGGACTTTACAACCTGTGGACTTCAACTCCCAGAATTCCTAAGCTAGTAGTGCTGTGGACTTTACAACCTGTGGACTTCAACTCCCAGAATTCCTGAGCCAGTAATGCTGTGGACTTTACAACCTGTTGACTTCAACACCCAGAATTCCTGAGCCAGTAGTACTGTGAACTCTACAACCTGTGGACTTCAACACCCAGAATTCCTGAGCCAGTAATACTGTGAACTCTATGACCTGTGGACTTCAACTCCCAGAATCCCTGAGCCAGTAGCGCTGTGGGTTTACAACCTGTGGACTTCAACACCCAGAATTCCTGAGCCAGTAGTACTGTGAACTCTACGACCTGTGGACTTCAACACCCAAAATTCCTGAGCCAGTAATGCTGTTGACTCTATGACCTATGAGCTTCAAGAGCCAGAATTCCTGAGCCAGTAATACTGAGAACTCTACGGCCTGTGGACTTCAACTCCCAGAATCCCTGAGCAAGTAGTGCTGTGGACTTTACAACCTGTAGACTTCAACTCCCAGAATTCCTGAGCCAGTAGTGGTGTGGACTCTACGACCTATGGGCTTCAGTTATACAGTTATGCAAAATTAAGAATGCTTTCAGAAATAGAAGTGTTAATAGTTTATTTTTTTATCAAGTAACAAAATGGAAAGTAAATGAAGAGAAATCCAAATCAAATCAATATTTGCTGTGGCTACCCTCTGCCTTCAAAACAGACCTCAACCTTCATCCCAAGTCTATATACACAAATTAGACTGCCAGGTAATTCTGACCGCATTTGAAAATAGCAAAACATATAATATTTGGTCTAACAAGATCCAATCTGGTTCAGTCATTGGTTTTGTCTTCCAAGTTTTCGGACTTATGCTGGAGCCCATCCTCAGGGAACTTCTCTTTGTGCTTTGGGGCAGTAGTGAATTCCAATTTTTTTTACTCCCGGTTCTGTGGGCATGGTTTGGTGGGCGTGATGTGGCTTGCTGGACATGGCTTAGTGGGCGTGGCAGGGGAAGGATACTGCAAAATCTCCATTCCCACCCCACTCCTGGGGGAAGGATATTGCAAAATCTCCATTCCCACCCCACTCTGCGGCCAGCCAGAGGTTGGTATTTGCCGGTTCTCCGAACTGCTCAAAACTTCTGCTACCAGTTTTCCAGAACCTGCTGGATTTCACCCCTGCTTTGGGGTGTTTCATGTGTGGCATTTATACCGGGCTTGTTGTGTATAGCTTTTTAGATGTTGATTGGGCTCTTGATGGCTGCCTATTAAGGCATTGGCTGTTGTTTCCTTGGGCTGCCAATCTCTCCTCTCCTAAGTACTTGATAAGCTGGGGGTAAATCAGCCTTTCTGTTGATTGACAAGGGGCCTGTTTCCCAGGCTCCAATCAATTCCCCGGCTGTTTTTGTGCCTGCTCATCCAACCATCTTAGTAGCTGCAAAACTGAATATATGTTCTTATTTATTGCAATGTGAGGCTATCAGTAAGTTTGGGTTTCCTGGTCTTAGGCCTGTTCTCCATCATTTCTTCGTTCTTCTACTACTCCATATCATTGCTCCCCTTAGGCATCTGCCTTATTGAAGTTTATTTATTTATTTATTCATTCATTTATTCATTTATTTATTTGTCACAACAGTATATGTAAGCATAAGCATGAAATAACTATACGATATATAAGCATATATATAAGCATAAGTATAAAAAAACTATACGAATTGGATACAAATAAAAGGGGGACTTTAGGACAGGAACAGTAGGCACGTTGGTGCTCTTATGCACACCCCTTACAGACCTTTTAGGAATGGGGTGAGGTCAATAGCAGGTAGTCTTTGGTTAAAGCTTTGGGGATTTTGGGAAGAGACCACAGAGTCAGGTAGTGCATTCTAGGCATTAACAACTTTTTTACTGAAGTCATATTTTCTGCAGTCAGGATTGGAGCGGTTCACATTAAGCTTAAATCTATTGTGTGCTTGTGTAATGTTGCGATTGAAGCTGAAGTAGTCTTCAGCAGGAAGGACATTGTAACAGATGAGTTAAACTCAGGTCATATCGAAGGCGGCAGAGTTCTAAATTTTCTAAACCCAGTATTTCTAGTCTGGTGGCATAAGGTATTTTGTTGTATTCAGAGGAGTGGAGAACTCTTTTTGTAAAATATTTTTGGACACGCTCAATTGTATTAATGTCCGAAATGAGGTATGGGTTCCAGACAGGCGAGCTGTATTCAAGAATTGGTCTAGCAAATGTTTTATAAACTCTGGTTAGTAGTGTAGTGTTTCTGGAGAAGAAGCTACGCAAGATTAAGTTTACAACTCTTAAAGCCTTTTTTTGCGATGTAGTTGCAGTGGGTTTTGGCACTTAGATCATTTGATATGAAAACTCCAAGGTCTTTAATGGGGTGGGGGTCATCTACAAGGTAATGTCCATCGAGTTTGTATTTAGTGTTCAGATTCTTTTTTCTAATGTGTAAGAGAGAGCATTTGCTGTGGACTGACTATCCCCAAGCAGAGGTTGATGGCAAAATGGAGAGGAAGGCTGTATGATTTATAGCCACTCATACATGTGGAGTGTACGGAGCTTCTCACTGTTTCTAAAATCCAGGTTTGGAGATTAAGCAATTTTTTAAAAAAGGTTTTAATGGAGAATATGAAGTCCACGCTGTATTTGAGTAAAATCATATCCGAAGGCTTGTGTTGTTTGTGTTGAATCCAGCAGTACAAGATGTTTGGAAGTGTGTGAGAAAATCCCCAGGGGGAACTTGGTCAGATTTGCCTCCTAACAACACTGTTGTGCTACATTCCTTCCCTGCTGTTTAATAATATTTTAAAAAGGAATCCTTTATGAAGATGGAGAAGTACTATAATTTTGCAGCTGAGGAATTGGCAGGGGGGGGGTCAAACAAAACAGAATCCAGTTTGTTATCAACAACGCTGCATTTTGCATTATTCAACATGGTTTCTATAATGAACTGGCTATTAAACCAAAATTGATTGAGCATTAGGGAACCCGCATTATTAATAAATGATAATCCTTTATTTTTTCTCCCCCGTTCAGATTATTGGAGATTGGACAAGTTTGTACCGTTTTCTTGGCAAGGTGTTGTTTTAGAAGTAGTTTCCCATTGCCTCCTTTATGTGCACTATAATTCTATAAAGTGACTGACTCAAAGTCATCCCGCTTGGCTTGGTGCTCAAGATAGGACTAGAACTCACGGTCTCCTAGTTTCTAGTCCAGGGGTCCCCAACCTTTCGGACCTCAGGGACCACTAAATTCATAATTTTAAATCCCGTGGACCACTTATATGATCTGCCTAATGACCAGCTAGGTAGGCGTGGAAAGATGGTCATGTGACTGGGTGGGCGTGGCCAACTCAATGTCACTCACGTCGAGGGGCAGCTTGCCAGCCTCTACTCGTTACTTCTCGCTTGCCCACCCGGGCTCTTTAGGGCCCCAACGGGAAGCAGTTGCTGGAGCTAAGCAGCCACCAGGAGAAAGAGTATTTCACTCCCGGTCCTGATGTTTGAGGGATTTTACTTCAGGGAAGCCTTTTCTCTTTGGGTGGGGGGCATTTCTTTTCTAATATAGTGTCTTTCTTATATTAAAAGGGAGGGAATTCTCCTCTGCCTTCCACTGAGGACCTGGATACTGCACGAGTCAAAAAGAGGGATATGAAAATATTTACAGACCCCTCGCATCCGGGACATAAACTGTTTCAACTCCTACCCTCAAAACGACGCTATAGAGCACTGCACACCAGAACAACTAGACACAAGAACAGTTTTTTCCCAAAGGCCATCACTCTGCTAAACAAATAATTCCCTCAATACTGTCGAACTATTCACATTAGTCTGCATTACTATCGCTATTGGTCTTCTCGTTCCCATCACCCATCTCCTCTCACTTGTGACTGCATGACTGTAACTTTGTTGCTTGTATCCTTATGATTTATATTGATATTGTTTCCTGATTGCTTATTTGTACCCTATGACTATCATTAAGTGTTGTACCTTATGATTCTTGATGAACGTATCTTTTCTTTTATGTACACTGAGAGCATATGCACCAAAGACAAATTCCTTGTGTGTCCAATCACACTTGGCCAATAAAGAATTCTATTCTGTTCTGTTCTGTTTTGTTCTGTTCTGTTCTATTCTATTCTATTCTATTCCATTCCATTCCATTCCTGCTGGAATGAACTTAACTTACTTGTCAAGTGAAACAGCAAGATCTCAAGCTCACAGATGTAAAGCAGTCAGTATTTGTGTGCGGATAAAATCAGAGAGGGCAACCTTGTAGGCATCCTGTGGGAGTTGCAATAGAATAGAATAGAATTTTATTGGCCAAGTGTGACTGGACACACAAGGAATTTGTCTTGGTGCATATGCTCTCAGTGTACATAAAAGAAAAGATACGTTCATCAAGGTACAACATTTACAACACAATTGATGGTCAATATATCAATATAAATCATAAGGATTGCCAGCAACAAAGTTACAGTCATACAGTCATAAGTGGAAAGAGATGGGTGATGGGAACTATGAGAAGATTAATAGTAGTGCAGATTTAGTAAATAGTTTGACAGTGTTGAGGGAATTATTTGTTTAGCAGAGTGATGGCGTTCGGGGAAAAACTGTTCTTGTGTCTAGTTGTTCTGGTGTGCAGTGCTCTGTAGCATCGTTTTGAGGGTAGGAGTTGAAACAGTTTATGTCCTGGATGTGAGGAATCTGTAAATATTTTCACGGCCCTCTTCTTGATTCATGCAATATACAGGTCCTCAATGGAAGGCAGGTTGGTAGCAATTATTTTTTCTGCAGTTCTAATTATCCTCTGAAGTCTGATGATGCTACCGAAGCCATGATATCACAAGAATAAACACAAAGTATGTAATTGGCATCATTGTGTGATAACACCAGTTTGCACACTTTGCCCCTTATACTCTTCCCCCACCTCCCCAGATTCCCATGGGAATCTTGTACATTGCTTTGGACTTCTCGAAGAAAATAAATAAATGCAAAAGTGGGAAAAAAAGCCAACCTCCATTTCTAAACCCAAGCTGATTAAAACATGCATAAGAAGCCAAGATCTGGTCAATTACCATCCATGAAAACTCTGTCAAGAGCAGTGGTGAAATTCAATTTTTTTTACTATTGGTTCTGTGGGTGTGGCTTGGTGGGCATGGCCCGGCTTGGTGGGCGTGGCAGGGGAAGGATACTGCAAAATCCCCATTTCCTCCTCACTCCTGGGGGAAGGATATTGCAAAATCCCCATTCCCACTCCACTCTGGGGCCCGCCAGAGGTGGTATTTGCCGGTTCTCCAAACTACTTAAAATTTCCGCTACCGGTTCTCCAGAACCGTCAGAACCTGCTGGATTTCACCCCTGGTCAAGAGCTATATTAGTGAGACAATAAAGGTCATGAGTGAGACTTAGGAGAGCTGTGTGAATAGGAAGCTGTTGTATCTGGAGCATGCATAAGAGCACAAACGTGCCTACCGTTCCTGTCCTTTTGTTTCTTTCCCTATATATATATATATGCTTATACTTCCGTGTTTCTCCTCATATATTTGTTTATACATTATACAATCTTTTAGTGTTATGCTTGTATTTATTGTTTTGACAAAATAAAATAAATAAATAAAATAAATAAATTTACTAGATCTTGACTGCAAATAGAAATCCGTATGGTAGAAAGGAATTCCTGGGTCTCTATATAAACAGATCAAACAAATCAATGTATTAAATCCAGAAGACATTATATTATTGTGTTTTAATGCATCATAAGCTAAAGAATCCTGAATGCAGCGTCCTAAAACTGTATTGTATTTACCTGGATTAGATGAAATTTAAAATAATAATGCGGGATGATTCTACTTTTACTATATATATATAAAAAGGGAGGGCAGTTGACCCACAAACAGCAAAGGCATGGTCATAAGTGGACATGCAGAAGTCTAACTGAGTTCCAGCCTATTAACTATGGTTATATGGAAATCCTAGTAGAAGAGAACCTAATGACTTTAAGTAGGCTCTAACTGATGGTCCAACCTGGTATTCTGACCTAGGCTTCCTGATACAGTAAAAACCACACCATTAGTCCCAAAACCCCTTTTTATTTCAACGGCTATGAATTCTGTTCATTCACAGATGAGTCACAAATAGTTGATACAGAGTCCGACAGAAGTCTACCACAGTCCTTCGGGGAGAAGGCTGATAAGCACCCACTTTTATCTCCCTTGACACGCTGCCAAAGACCTAATTGGCAATTAGCTTTGCAAGGCCACATGGAACACAAAGTCAAAACGGAGCTGTGGAATTTAAACCGGCCAGAACGAACAACATTGCTTCCTGCAAAGGCTCACGTGCCTTTGCGCCTCCTTTATGTCTTATGGGAGGGGCCAATCATCTCCAAGCCCTACTCCCAAGTCGTCCCTTTTGTTTTAACTGTTCTTGCCTTCTGGCAGCTCTGTGCATGCGCGCACTGGGAACAGGCTCCCCCTGTTCCTCTGCCTTGCTGATGTCAGATTCCGGAGCCTACGGGGTCTGCACATAACTCCCAGATGGCCCTGGCCCCCTCTCTGCCTCGGATGCGGAGCTCTCATCCGAGCCTTCCCCAGACTCCAGGACGGGCCCATGTTCCTTCCCAGCCTCCTCACTGTCCGACTCTGCTGCCAGCTCCGCAGGCCGCCGGCGGACCACAACACCTGGATTGGATCTTGGATGAAAAATTCAGGGCTGGGGAATCCCTCATGACAAGTCGAAAGTGGTGCTTATGTGTTGTCTTAAAAGCAGCCAGCCAGGAGGGGGAACTTTGCCCAATTCTCTCTTGTGGGACCATTGAAGTCTTTCCTAGATCGTGACCTTGTCAAAGAGGGTTTCCTCTATTATTACAACACATCTGTAGGCTGACAGTCTTTGCCTTCCCTGGCACTGAATCGATATTCATAAATTTGCCCTTTTGGCAGATGGAGGATTTCCTAGGGGGAAGACTCCAAGTTTCCATAAATCTGCCCTTCCACCCACAGCTCCCAACTCCCTCCCTCCCCCCCCATTTCCCCATTTCTCAGGAATGTAAACTGCACTTCCCACTTGTACTGTGGATTTAATTTTCAAGTGTCTTGTGGACTCATTGGCCATTGCTCTGTGAACTAGCATTGGTCTGCTTGTGCTGGACTTAATTGGGACACTTCTAGGGTTTTGGTGGAGTTGCAGGGGAATATTAATCATCTGCTTCTTTTAACGACCCCATAATCCCTTGCAGGGTGGAGTCTGGGCAACTGAATGGAGCTAGCAGAGTGTTTACTGGCCGGATGCCCTTCCTGTCACCACTGCGGAGTTTTGTTCAGCAGATATATATTCTCATTGTGCCCAGAGAGAGAAATATCTGCCTCTACCTAGGATCGAACTCACGTGTTTGAGGTGGGTTTTTTGGGAAAATGATGGGTCACAATGAAAACCATGTAACTACAGGTGGTCCTCGACCTACGGCCACGATTGAGCCCAAAATGTATGTTGCTAAGTGAGACATTTAAGGCCATTTTGCCCCACTTTGCGAACTTCCTTGCCACAGTTGCTAAGTGAATCACTGCAAGTTGTTAAATTAGTCAAACGGGTTGTTAAGTGAATCTGGCTTCCCCGTTGAATGTATTTGTCAGAAGGTCACCAAAGGGGATTCACGTGGCTCTGGGACACTGTAACCGTCGTAAATGTGAGTCGGTGGCGTGGCATCTGAATTTTGACCATGGGGGGATGCTGCAACGGTCGTAAGTGTGAAAAACGGTCCCAAGTCACTTTCTTCAGTGCTGCTGCAACTTGAACCGTCACTAAACGAATTGTTCTAAGTCAAGGACTACATGTATAGGCGCTTGATGCTTGCGATGTTTACAGCAGAATAGTTTCATTACTGAGTGCATCCTTGTTAACCTGTTGTGTCTTGCCCGCTCTCACCGCAGCCGGGGTCTGCTTATCTGCTTCCGAACGCTGAAGAATGTCCTCCTGGTCCCAGCCCTGGCTCCATGCCCAGGCAAACGGAGCAACTTAGACCCCTCCCCCTCCTCCACAGCATGTGAGCCTGAGGAACGTTTATTTCCAACAGCTGCTGATTGGAGTGACCCTCGCATCAGAAGACTGGATAGGCGGAGGCAACAGAAGGAAGGGAGGGGCAGGCCTTAATGAGTGCTGAGTCATGGAGCCACACCCCATGGCCTATATAAAGGATCTGCTTTCTGGCATTCTCTGAGTCAGGCAAAGTCTAAACATATCTTGCTGAAGTCACTTTCTGGTCTCCTGCCTGCCCTGAGGACTTTGCTAGGACTTTGGCAGAGCTGCAGAGGCACGCCTGATTCGGATTTCCCTGACCCGGCCGTCAGCGGAGGAGTGGGACACGACATAACCAAAGATTGGCAAGAGTACTCTGCAGGTGCGTGTAAGCGCATTGTATTGCATGCTTGGAGGATTCCCAGTTACCAAAAAAACCCTTATTCTTACTTTCTCTAAAGAGGAGAGAGCTGGCTCAATCCTCCCGAGTCGAGGCCTTTGGTTGGGTTGCCTCCAAACCGATCCCATTCATCACGGCCCTTTGAGGTCCGTCTGCTTTCACTTGGGAGACGACACACATGTTTTCTCAATCAAAGCAGTTGCCGAGTTGTGTTTATGGAAGATCATTATTTTCAACTTTGGACCTCCGCGATCCCAGGAGGGAAGACGCTAGCCGCAAGTTTGCTGCCACGCCACGTGACGCGCAAGTGACCACGCAACTTTTAAGCGGGTCTCTAGAGATTCTTTGGCTGGCCGCCTGCCCAAAGCTGAGGGGGAAAAAAATGCCTCAGACATGAAGACTAACAAGCCTCCAGAGATGTCGGAGAGAGGCTTGCTGCTCAGCCAATCACAGAAAAATGACTGTACATATTTGGCATGCTTTCTGCACCCTTTAGGTTCTTAGTGGGAAATCCCAGGAAGAAAGTCGAAGGGAAATGGGACAGAATGGGTCAGCCACGAGATTGTCCATCTCTCTCAACAAACACCAACATTGCTCTGGATCTCTTGCAATGACTTAATCTCTCCCACCTCACACTCTCAGTAAATTCGTTCTGATTGAAGGCAACAGTAAAATCCATTTATTTTACTGTTGCCTTCAACAGTATCCTGGCAGAGATGCAATCTTCGCTTAATCTACTCCAGATCCAGTGGTGAAATCCAATTTTTTTTTTACTACCGGTTCTGTGGGGGTAGCTTGGTGGGCGTGGCAGGGGAAGGATACTGCAAAATCTCCATTCCCACCCCCCTCTGAGGCCAGCCAGAAGCGGTATTTGCTGGCGCTCCATGGCTTAGGACCGGGCTATTTATGGGACCGCCTACTGCCACCAACAGCCTCCCATCGACCTGTGTGCTCCCACAGGGAGGGCCTCCTTGGGGTACCGTCAGTTAAACAATGTCAACTGGCAGCCCCCAGGGGGAGGGCCTTCTCTGTGAGGGCTCCTCCCTCTGGAACGAGTTGCCTCCGGGGCTTCGTCAACTCCCCGACCTCCGGACCTTCCGCCGCGAGCTGAAGACTTTTTTATTCCATCGAGCAGGGCTAGCCTAAAAATGTAGTTTTAATGGGGTTTTAGTTTTATTGTTATTGTTAGTTTTTAGTATTTTGGCCATAAATTATATTAATTTTATATTGTTTTTAACTTGTATTATATTGTGTTTTTAAACTGGCTGTTAACCGCCCTGAGTCCTTCGGGAGAAGGGCGGTATACAAATTCGATTATAAATAAATAAATAAATACTCAAAATTTCCGCTACCGGTTCTCCGAACTGCTCAAAATTTCTGCTACCAGTTCTCCAGAATCTGTCAGAACCTGCTGGATTTCACCCCCGTCCAGATCCAATCTTAGTAACACTAAAACAGACCACGCTGGGCTTTCTCCCTCATTAACAAAGACTAGCCCAACTTATTCTAAATGAGAAATATCAAAAATATTTGGTTTGGGGTAGGAATAGGGTACCCTTTCTTTTCAAGGGGAAAATAAAAAACCCCAACAACCAGCAGTTCAGCTAAAGCAGGGGTGTAAAACTGGCGGCCGGCTGGCCAAATGTGTCACACGCAGGCCACGCCCATCCCAGCTCCACGAAGGGGGAAAATGTCGCGATATGACGGCAACGTGACGCCACAAGTTTGACACCCGTGAACTAAAGCCTGCTAAATTTAGATTTCAGGCTCACATAAAACCAAAAATAATAAATCTATTTCCCTTGAGCTAAGCATTTATAAAATATCAGCTCAGAGTCTAATAAGAACACCGCCCATAATCTTGATGCCAGAAAAAGCTTCTCTAGGCTTTAGATATGCTTACAGGCCCAATCATTATGTCATAAGGGTGGTGGGATATTGTCAGCCTTTTTAGATAGATATGACAAGGAAATTAAAGTTATGAATATGAATATTTCTTTTATAACAAAGTTACAGTGACAGAATCTGGGTATACTACGTCCACTCTCCCCTTATCTTTGTGGGAAGGTCAAATCTGAGGCGCTTTCTCAAATTACATTTTTGCCTCAGACTCAAACCTCTTTTATCTGACTGCTGTCTTGGTGGCGGCTCTTCCTCCTGATCCTCCAGGCTATTCTTACAGATCCGGAGTCATGAGCCCCTTGCAAACTCCTTGCCACTAGACTGTGAAGCATTTCCTGGGATGTTTGGTAGTAGCAAGACGTCTTGAAAAATTTAGATACATGGGGGGCAAAAGAATAGGAATTTCTGGGGTAGATGTCAGTATATTGACTTCAGTTTTTCTTAAGGGACAGTTTTGGTGAATATAATTTTTTAATTGGCCAAGTGTGATTGGACACACAAGGAATTTGTCTTGGTGCATATGCTCTCAGTGTACATGTTAAGGGTAATCTGGGTTCACAACCAAGGTTGTGGACTGTTGAGCAGAGTACCCTACGCATGAAAACGACTGAGACTGGTTGTATACAATAACAGTCACTTGCAGACAAACTGGGGTTTGATATTCCTTTACTTTTAGGGAAAAGGCAAAGTCATAGTCCAAAAACAATTCCAGGTCATACACATATAAAGTCAGTCAGGGATGTTACAAAGTCTTCTTACCAAGTCTTCTTTCAGTTCAGCAAAACACAGTTCAATTCACAACAGTCAGTATCCTGAGGAATCAGTAACTAGCCATGATCAAGCAACGATCATAAAGCTCAAATATACAGTTGCAGCATGTCATCAGGTTACAATGCTGTCGCATCTCTGTAGATTCCCCACAAGCCATAATTTAGTAGTCCTTTTATACATTGGCTATAGAGCTCAACCAATCAGGATGCTTGCATTGATGCAGCACAGCCTTAAAGCAATATCATGCCTTCCTTACTGCAAACATACATAGTTAGTTTATATATTGCCTGGCCAACTAGTTAGGCAAATAACAATTTCCTGACAGTACATAAAAGAAAAGATCATCAAGAATTCTAAGGTACAACACTTAATGATAGTGAAAATAAAGTTATTCTATTCCATTCCATTCTAGAGATTTTTTTTTTACTTTTTCCTTTGAAAAAGTAGGTTGGGAAAAAGAGCTGATATCCAGAAATGTGTACATTTCTATATCTGAACAGGTGCTTACAAATATGAGAAGACCAATGCTCTACATTACAATCCTGGCAGAGTCTGTTCAAAAGTCGTATTTCATTGGAGCCGTGCCAGGTGTGCCATCTCAAGTCCATTCGTTCCAAACAAGAGGATATGTGCAACTATCCTGCACAACTGCAAAGACAGACTCCTCAGTGTTAAAAATAACAAGGAATGGAATTGCTAATAAAAGGATGAGAAAACATCTTTGGCTACATACAGGCTAACTTTTGAAATGTCACTTTCATCCTGAGGGAAAAAATGTTTTCTCTTCTTCTCCTTCTCCTTCTCCTTCTCCTTTTCTCCTTTTCTTCTTCTTCTTCTTCTCCTCCTCCTCCTCCTCCTCCTCCTCCTTCTTCTTTCTCCTCCTCTTTTTATTTATTTTTATTTATTTATTTTGTCAAACACAACAATATATATAAGCATGAAATTTGACTTTCATCCTGAGGGAAAAAATATTTTCTCCTCCTCCTCCTCCTCCTCCTCCTCCTCCTCCTCCTCCTCCTCCTCCTCCTCCTCTTCTCCTTCTCCTTCTTTCTCCTTCTCCTCCTCCTCCTCCTCCTCTTCTTCTCCTTCTTCTTCTCCTCCTCCTCCTCCTCCTCCTCCTTCTTTCTCCTCCTCGTTTTATTTATTTTTATTTATTTATTTTGTCAAACACAACAATATATATAAGTATAAGCATGAAATAACCACACAAATTGAATACAACCAAAGGGAACATTAGGACAGGAACGGTAGGCATGCTGGTGCTCTTATGCACGCCCCTCTTCTTCTTTCTGGTTGAGAATAGTGACGTCTATCTATTATGAAGGAACCAAAGTGGTATAGATTCATTGTTATTTAGCTAAGTTCCAGCCTATTTGAAATGTATTTAGCATTCTCCCTTGTTCTGGGGGGAGGATTTGTCATAAATCTTTGATAAATATACTTAGTGCAAGTTCCAAAGACTTTCCACAAGTTTTGAATTCTCAGAGGGCTCAGACCTCTAAGCTTTTAAAACCTTCTCTTGGTTAAAAGAGAGATAAAGGAAAAGACCCGATTTGTCAAAACAAACATTTGGAGGTTGGGTGGAGAGACAAGAATGCCAGAGATTATCTCTTGGGGAAGTGGCCCTCTTTCCGAGTGGTTTTTGACACCATTCTTTATCTAACTGAGCAGCAAGTCTTCCCTTAGGAAAACTGGATGGAAGCATCACTAAGAAAACTCAAAATCTTGCTTTCTTCTATGACTCTTGTGGGCATCTGAAGTTGCCTTCAAAGGACTTCATCCCACGACTGGTTGCCAGGAGTGCCTGCACATTTGGACAGATATTTTTAAAAGCAACGTCTTAGTTAAATGTCTGAGACAGCTAAGTGTTCAGATTAAATGAGGGGAAAGGAGATGCTGCTAAATTAAATCCAAATCGAATAGAATCAAACCTTTATTGTCAATGCACAACATGTGGACAATGAGATTGAATGAGCCTCCCTTGGTGCAGCCCCCCTCCCCCCCCAAAAAAACACAGAATACATCTCAATAACTCAGAATAAACTCAAAGAAAAGAAAAGAAAATCCCTACACCCAAATAAGTACCCTGTTTCCCCGAAAATAAGACATGCCCTGATAATAAGACCAATCGGGCTTTTGAGCGCATGCACTAAATAAGCCTCCCCCTGAAAATAAGCCCTCCCCGAAAATATTTAAACGCAGAGCTGGAAATCAGATAAGATAGCAAGAGGAGCTCCATGTTACTCCACGTGCCCCAAAATAATCAGTCCTTATTTTGGGGTTCAAAAAAATATAACACAGGGTCTTATTTTGGGGGAAGCACGGTATTACCTAACACACATTCCCGTATATGTATATGTATATAACATTAAGGGGCTCAGGGGCTTGGACATTGAGCTTGTCGATCGAAAGGTCGGCAGTTCAGCGGTTCGAATCCCTAGTGCTGCCGTGTAACGGGTGAGTTCCCGTTACTTGTCCCAGCTTCTACCAACCTAGCAGTTTCGAAAGCGTGTAAAAATGCAAGTAGAAAAAATAGGGACCGCCTTTGGTGGGAAGGTAACAACGTTCCATGCGCCTTTGGCGTTGAGTCATGCTGGCCACATGACCACGGAGATGTCTTCGGACAATGCTGGCTTTTCGGCTTTGAAACGGAGATGAGCACTCCCCCCTAGAGTCGGGAACGACTAGCACATATGTGCGAGGGGAACCTTTACCTTATATCACATTATACTACATTACACCGGTATGAACATGTTGCGCATTGCACTGGCCCTGCACAAAGGCCCAGTCTGAGATATTCTCAGCCTTTTCACTTGTCTATGTTAATTTCCAAAATTTGGTGCCAGGAATGGTCTTCTTGTTCTATCAATGGCCAATGCAGCTTTTAGCTGGTTTCTCTGGATTCCATGACTTACTTTAGGGGCTCTCTTGAAAAAAAATATGGCAGGAGATTGCAGAACTATCACAAACAATGAGGGGGTCCTTGGTGCTCTCTGAGCTTGCTTGGTTGTTTTTTTTTGCAGACATTTCATTATCCTAACTAGGTAACATCATCAGTGTTAGGAAGGAGGGATATTGGCTGTCAGTTTATATTCTGATGTCTTCTCTGTCTGTGTTGGGGTCCGCCAGCAGCCCATGGAGCTGGCAGCGGAGTCGGACAGTGAGGAGGCTGGGGAGGACAGTGGGCCAGTCCTGGAGTCAGGGGAAGGCCCGGACGAGGGCTCTGCATCGGAGGCAGAGATGGGGCCAGGGCCATCTGGGAGCAATGCACGGACTCCGGAGCCTCCAGAGGCAGACAGCAGAGAGGCAGAGGTACAGGAGGAGCCTGTTCCTAGTGCACGCATGAGAAGAGCTGCCAGAAGGCTGGAGCAGCTGAAGAAAAAAGGACAACTTGGGAGTAAGGCCAGAAGATGATTGGCCACTCCCATAAGGCTTAAAAGTGCAGCAACGAGCTGTTGAGTTCTTTGTAGAAAAGCAACGTTGATTCCATTGCTTCTTGTCAGCGTCTCTTTAACTTTGTGGGTTTTTTGCCAAGAAAACAAAGATTGGCGATAAAGCCGAAGGACTGTTTATGAAGAATTTGTTTTGGACTAAGCTGAGAATGGATTAATTCTCAGCCGTTTTAATAAAATATGTTTGTTCAGGACTAATTGTGTTTGGTAATCACTACTTGGCCCTCGGTCACAAGAGTGGGGGCGGTCTTAGGGATTCTTTGGTTGGGCTGTTTACTGATGGCTCTTCAGCAGTTTCTTGATTGGGGTATTGGTTACTTGATTGTTGGCCTGAAGTTAACCTTGGAGTTAATCTAGGCTGACTTGGACGGTGATTTCTGATGGAGAGATGCTTGAATCTTTTTGTTCTCTTTTGGGATGGTTGATGGTCTCTTTTGCATAGTCTATGGGTAAAGATAAATGTTCCTCTCGCACATATGTGCTAGTTGCTCCCGACTCTAGGGGGCAGTGCTCATCTCGGTTTCAAAGCCGAAGAGCCAGCGCTGTCCAAAGACATCTCCATGGTCATGTGGCCGGCATGACTCAACACCAAAGGCGCATAGAACGCTGTTACCTTCCCACCAAAGCTGGTCCCTATTTTTTCTACTTGCGGTTTTATGTGCTCTCGAAACTGCTAGGTTGGCAGAAGCTGGGACAAGTAATGGGAGCTCACCCCGTTACACGGCAGCACTAGGGATTCGAACCGCTGAGCTAACGACCATTCGATTGACAAGCTCAACGTCCTAGCCCCTGAGCCACCGCATCCCTGCATAGTCTATACATCTGGTTAATATCTATGTGTCCCTTGATGGCTCATCTGTCAGAGTGCCAGGCTGCTTGAAATTCCCTGGTATTTTTGAACTTGGCCTGGTCTAGGATTGTCACATTTCCCCAATTGAAACTATGGTCAAATCTGCCCATATGTTGTAAAATCAAGGAATTGTCGTCGTGTCTTCTGACTGCCAGTTAATATTCATGGATGCGTTCTGCCAGTCTTCTGCTTACAAGCAGGACTTACAAGTCCTGCTTTTAAGGACTGCAACAAGTGGTTGTTGCAGTCCTTATATTGAATGTTGTAGATGACACCTGTTTTTTCTTCTGGGGTTTCTGGGGCTTTGTTGGCTTGTGTGCTATGCAAATTCTGTATGGTTGTAGTAATCTGTTGGTGGTTTCTGAGATATTCTTGATGTATGGTAGTGCAGGGGTCACCAACCTTTCGGATCTCAGGGACCACTAAATTTATAATTTTAAATCCCGGGGACCACTAATACGATCTGCCTAATGACCGGCTGGGTGGGCGTGACAAGGTGTTCATGTGACTGGGTGGGCATGGCCAACTCAATGTCACCCACATCGAGCGGCACCTTGCCAGCCTCTAATCCCTACTCCTCGCCTCAAATTGGATTGAGCGAGAAGGAGGCTCAGCAGAAGCACCTCACTGAGGACTACAAGCATAGGCTTTCCAAGCAGAGGGAAGACCTGCGGGAGTGCAAGGCCAGGTACCGGCGCCTGGTGGCTCAGTGGGCTGAGATGGTCAGCTAGTTCCAGGCCATGATGAAGTCCCACTGGAACGAGGCCCTCCAGCTCTTCGCCACCAGCGGCCCTTCCCTCCAGCCTTCGCCCAAAGCCCCACACCAGGAGGCTGAAGCAGACCCCAAGTCAGAATTTCTGCCCCCCTCCGACCCGCACAAAAAGATCCCAAAGGGGGAGACTCTCTGTAGCAACACAAACATTCATTGCACGTATCCATCCCAAGGGCCGTAGTTCGAGGACCCCTGATTTAGTGCAATATAAAAAAATGCAAATAATTTTCCTGGGGACCACCAAAATTTTCTCACGGATCACCAGTGGTCCACGGACCACCAGTTGGTGACCGCTGTGGTAGTGTATCTCTTTTCATAGTTTGCATTGGTTGTGCTGTATTGGGTTGAGTGGTGAGGGACGTTTTGATAGTTGTGTGGGTATCCATTGGATCACAAGCAATCCAATACTCGATAGAGCTAGATAAACGGCAGCAACCATGGAAGCGAAACTATAAATTAACAATGGCAACTGCATATAAAGAGAATTTGCATAAAACGTGTTATAGATGGCACATGTCACCGGAAAGGTTGGCAAAAATGTTTAAAGACAAATCAACCAAATGTTGGAAAGGCCACCAAACTCCGGGGTTGTATTATCATATGTGGTGGACATGTATAGAAGCGAAAAAATATTGGGCAAGAATTCGAATGTGATTGGGAGAAGATGATGCAACAACACATTGATTTAAAACCAGAATTGTTCTTGTTGGGTATCTTACCAGGGAAATATAGTAAAAAAAATGCATATTTGATTATTCATGTAAAAACTGCAGCTGGAATTGTATTTGCACAAAATTGGGAAATTGAAGAAATCCCTAAAGATGAAAAGGTGATTAAGAAAATATTAAGATTGTGCAGAAATGAATAGATTAACACTAGCAATTAAAGGGAAGGAAGAACCTGATTATTATAATATATGGGGGTTATTTTACATTGCCTTACACAATGTAAGCCGCCCTGAGTCTTCGGAGAAGGGCGGGATATAAATTCAAATTTTTTTAAAAAAATTATCATTGGTTAGAAAATGATTATGGATAAAAAGTATACAATTAAATAATCTAGGAAAAGAAATGTTATATTAGGAGATATGTTAAGTTGTAACGTCAAAATAAGAATAGATGTATATAAAGAATTTGAAGGTAAACTACAACTATTACGACACAAAAAATTTGCACTCAGGCGATACACGGATTAATGAAAGATGAAATGTTTGTTGTAAAGGGAAAAAATAAAAAACTTTTACAGAGGATCATAAACAATGGACAATTTTCCACCTCCCACTTTATTTTGAAAAGTTTTCCCACGTTTAGAAAACTCTTGGGTGGAAAGTATTAGCTAGATGAAGGAACATCCGTTTTATGAACTGATTTAACCGAGTAAGAATAGTAGTAATAACAATAACTTTAACAACATGCTGCAAGGAGGTGAAATTGAAGAATGGCTAACAAAACTTACCTGATAATGAAAGATACATCAAAAGGGGTAGCACCAGGCAACTACAGTCTAATTACCTGCTTATCAACAACTTTTGGATTACTAACTGGTGTGATAGATGATGCAGTCCAACAGCATCTAGTTGAAAACAAGTTATGAACTTGAATGTGGCATGGATTGATCACAGGAAGGGATTCGACTCCCTGCCCCATGATTGGATAACCAACTGCCTAGGAATAATAATAGTCAGCAGAAAGACTGTTTAAAGATCAATGCCACCAAGGGAGACACAATTGCTGGACCAATGATGATAGAACGGATGAAAGGATGTTGGGTACCAAACATCAAAAGCATCTACCTGACTATTCCACACCTCTTTTTACATGAACAAGTTGAAGCTATATGGAAAAACACCATCTGAAGTAGAATCGCTGCTCAGCACTGTCTGTATATACAACCAAGATATTGCAATGGAGTTTGGACTGGACAAATATGCCATTCTTGCCATGAAACTGGGAGGGGGGGCGAGAAATAGTGAAAACTGATAAAATCAAGATATCCTATGCAAATAATATCAAGAGTCTGGATGAAGATGATGGTGACCGCGTTTCTCCGAAAATAAGATAGGGTCTTATATTATTTTTTGCTCCAAAAGTTGCATTAGGATTTATTTTCTAGTTAGGTCTTATTTTGGGGGAAATACGGTACTAATTGTGTCCATCTTGCTGATGATCTTAACTGGCGCTTATTTTTTGGGTAAGGCTTATATTACAAGCATCCTGAAAAATCATGCCAGGGCTTATTTTCCAGTTGGCTTTTATTTTCGGGGAAACGGTATAAATATCTGAGCATCCTTCAAGCTGACAACATCAAGTACCATGAATTCAAGAAAAAGATTAGAAGTGAATACATTGAGAAAATCCCAAAGGGAGGGAAGGAAGAATCTTCTCTTTTTTTTTGTCTTTTTCTCAGCTGACAAGGATGAATTCTCTTGAAAATGGGCAGTGCAATGTAGTCTAAAATTAAATCTTGTTAGGTACAAGAATGAAGCATGCCTTTGCTTATTATTTCTCAGAAGTTTGAGAAAGCTGCCTGAAGCGCAATGGTGGAACCAGTCCAGTCCATTTATTTTTATTAAGTCAACTGACTTTATCAAAATTTATTTTTTTTATTTTTTTTATCTATTTTGTCACACAGTATATATAAGCATAAGCATGAAATAACTATACAATATATAAGCATATATATAAGTATGAGTATGTAATAACTATATTAATTGGATATAATGAAAGGAAACAATAGGACAGGAACGGTAGGCATGTTTGTGCTCTTATGCACGCCCCTTACAGACCTCTTAGGAATGGGGTGAGGGCAATAGTAGACAGTTTTTGGTTGAAGCTTTTGGGATTTTGGGAAGAGACCACAGAGTCAGGTAGTATATTCCAAGCATTAACAACTCTGTTACTGAAGTCATATTTTCAAGATTGGAGCAGTTAACATTAAGCTTAAATCTATTATTTGCTCGTGTATTGTTGCAATTGAAGCTGAAGTAGTCTTTGACAGGAAGGACATTGTACCTGATGATTTTATGAGTTAAACTCAGGTCATGTCGAAGGCGGCGGAGTTCTAAATTTTCTAAACCCAGAATTTCAGATCTGGTGGCATAAGGTATTTTGTTGTATTCAGAGGAGTGGAGGAGTGGAGAACTCTTCTTGTAAAATGCAGGATATCAATATAGAAAAAAATAAAATATATACAAATATACAAATATATAACAGCAGTCTCCCCCTCCCCCCACACACACACATACACCAAATGTCCTTCCGGTTGTGGTGGGTTGCCATAACTTCAGCTAGCATAGATTTAGACCAGTCCTGGCTAAGAGATTGGGGGGGATGGAAGTCTAATATGTTTGGAGGCACTGAGTTGGATAAGTTGTCCTACATTCAAAAAGCATTCCCAAGTGTGGAGAGCTTTGCTTCAAAGGATGGAGGCAAACAAGCACTTTCATTCTTAAAGTAACATAAGCCTATCGAAAAGTGAAAACATAGAGCATAGTAAGCCAAAAGAAAACATTTCAAAAGAGGAACTTTCAAATGGCCTTGTACCGTTTGGGATAAAACCACAAGGCTTTTGAATTGGAAGAGCTAGAAAAAATGTTTAATCTTATAGAGTTGGCTCTGGAATAGTTCTGGAAAAGCATGTGAATGTTTTGCGATTAGCCAAGTGCCACCTATTTAAAATGATTTTGTATCGGTACAGTTATGGCTTCTGAGAGTGCCTTATTCCAGCTTCTTCTTCCCTTCTTCTCATTGCTTCAATGGATAGTACGTATGTCACACATTCCCGCTGTTCAAGTGAGTTACTAAGAGCTGCAATCCAGATTCGACCCTCCATTGCCCAATTGCCACTCCTGTTTGCTTACTTTGTTTTTTCTAATGTTTTACAATGGTTGGAGTTTTTAAACGGCAGGCAATTGCTCGTTTGAAGAAAACCACTGAAATCTCTTGCAAGCCATGCTGTGGGTTGCAGGATCAGCCCTTTTCTAGAGAGAATAGAACAATTTATTTATATTATCAAAGTGCACCACAGACTTTGTTTCGTGTACTTTGAAAGCCATTCAGAAAGATTATCTCTGCATATGGAAGGGAAGGTCCTTAATTAAAGCAATCAACATGCTAATGGAAAGGGTGAAATAAAGGCTGAGAATAAAAGCTAATGGTAAAATTATGTTGGCAGTGGTTTTTAATGGAACATTTACCTCCTTGCCTTTTGTTCAAATTAGATGAGTCATTTGAAATGACTACTTTCAGAAATTTATATATAGATAGTGTGATATGTTGGCATTAAAGACTCACCTCTGAATTCTAGAAAGTCCAGATGTTACTTTTCTTAACCAGAGCATGGAAACTTCAGTGTGACACATGCTAGAAAAGAAAGATTGTAACTGAACAAGAGAACAAGAAAGGAATTTGAAAAATCTTACAGAGATTGTAGAGAGAAATTTAGATACTACCAGATTATTAAGCAAAAAGATGTGTGACTTTCTAAGTGTCCCCAATGTATTGTATAGGGATGCGATGGCTCAGTGGCTAAGACACTGAGCTTGTCGATCGAAAGGTTGGCAGTTCAGCTGTTCGAATCCCTAGTGCCGCGTAACGGGATGAGCTCCAGTTTTTACTTGTCCCAGCTTGTGCCAACCTAGCAGTTTGAAAGCACGTCAAAAATGCAAGTAGAAAAATAGGGACCACCTTTGGTGGGAAGGTAACAGCGTTCCATGTGCCTTTGGCATTGAGTCATGACGGCCACATGACCATGGAGACGTCTTCGGACAGTGCTGGCTCTTCGGCTTTGAAATGGAGATGAGCACCGCCCCTAAGTCAGGAACAACTAGCACATATGTGCGAGGGGAACCTTTACCTTTACCTTATGTGTTGTATCATGCACTGAATTCTCCATACAATATTTTGTCCACGATGTTTTTCTGTCATATTGTAATTGTATTGTCTGAATTGCAAGAAATGTCAGTAAATTAGATGGTTCGGGGTTTTTGGTTTTTCCCCCTGAAAAACAAATCCAGTTCCTCAACCTTCTTTCAGGAAATATTTTTATAGATAAGGAAGAAAAAGCAGTCATTATATTATTTCACTTTTTGGAAAAAGGCCACAGGTGTGCTAGTTAGAAATACATCCATAAAAATCCTTTTTTAAAAACATAAGTAACGGAATTTTTCAACGCTTAGAATCTTCTTTTCCCTGACAAATTAAGGTCCCTCTTCAACACCACTGTTTCTTGGTTGGAGCCCCAAATAGTAATTACTTCAAAGTACAGCCATGTTAATTTGAACGTGTTTAGGAGGAACCTGATAGTAGAACTCAAATCCCTTTTCTTAAATGCTTGTTTTGGATTTTAATTTGCCATACATATAAAAAAAATGTTGCCCGTTAGAATCATCTTCAGTTCTTCTGGCAACTCATCTGGTTTCTGGCAGTCCCAAAGGTGCCTTTTCAAGAGACAATTGGACTTGCTTGTTTTTCTTTGAAGACATTTCGCTTCTCACCCAAGAAGCTTCTTCAGCTCTGACTGGATGATGGGGAATGGAAGGATTTATACTCCTTGCAGACAGCTGGTCATTTGCATCCTTTTAGAGAGCTGTTGAGGCCACTTGGAGGTTTATCTGTGTCCTCAGGGTCACCTGAGTGGTGCAAATGGGTGTGGAGCCTTCTTGGAACTGCTGAAAGGAGCTGTGTTGTAGACTAGAGATAGATGATGTCGTATCCCTCCCCCTTTGTTGAGAGAGGGCTGCTCAATTTTGACATAGATGTCCTCTTTGACCCGTTTCAAACCAGCATCCCTCCCTGTCCAAAATGCAGACTTTCCTGTCTTCAAAAGATTGGCCTTTGTCTTTTAAATGCAGTAAATCTTCCCGATGAATTTGTTCTCCTACGTTGTGCCAGGCCATTATGAAACGGTTGTTTTCTTTCCCCAATGTGCAGATGACTCACTGCATTGTACTGCATATACCTTGAAAAAGCACCTTTCAGACAACCATGACCTAGATGTCTGAGAATCTCCATAGACATCTGGTTTCCGGTAGTTTCAACTCACCTTGTCAGCTTTGGAAGCCATATTAGCACCAGAAGCTTCCACGCGACCACCTTCTTGCGCTTGGGAAAGTAGGAGAGGGGATTTAGGAGAGTGATTGTAGTTAAGACATAATAGTGTTCTTCCCTTCGGTGAAGGTGATGGTTTTATGCATCTAGAGGAGGAGTGGTCACAGGGATGGCTCAAGTTGGGACGGATGATGATTGGGCCATGAGACAGACTGATGGGGCTGGATTTGGGGTTTGGATTTACTGAGGGAAAACCTGGAACTCTCAGATTCGGGTTTTCCCAGATGTGCCAGTATACCTACTCTAACAAATGGAACTTTGAGAAAAGTTTTTTTAATTGGAGTTGGGTTTTTCTGGAATGCTGACACCACTGGTACTTCCAAACTCCATTCCCTCAATTTACACAACCGCCCTTTAGATAGATGAAGATTACAACCATAATTCCTCAGTCCTCCTTTCTGAAAGCCAAACACAACCAATTCCTTTCATCATTGTTTATAGCAGGGGTCTCCAACCTTGGCAACTTTAAGATTTGTGGACTTCAACTTCCAGAGTTCCTCAGCCAGCTTTGCTGGGAGTTGAAGTCCACAAGTCTTAAAGTTGCCAAGGTTGAAGACCCCTGGTTTATAGGACCTGATTCCTAGTCCTTCACTATTGAGGTAGTCCTATTTAAGGGACCAGTTTGAGATTGGGCCCTCCCATAGGGAATAAAGAGGAGTGAAGGGGAGGGGAGTTTGCAGGAGACAATTAGTTCAACTCATGAGGGTGAAGATCCGTTCCTGACTTCTTGCCAAGTAATTGCTGCTACAACGTGGCATTTCGAAGATATCGACCTGGCAACTCTCCAAGCCTGATAATGGTCTGTAGTTGTGAAATCTCATGAAAGACTTATTTGCCGGGACTTTGCTGGAGAGGAATTTCCCTTTAACCTAAATAAAAGAGGTTTTATCGGGACAAGGAGTCTGCTTCATGCTCTTGGGAAGCCTAGGTCAGAACACTTTCTGGAATCTACGTGGGACACAGGAAATGTAATTTGTGCCAGAACATATTTTCTAAAAATACATCTTTTCTAAAATACATCTTTTCTAAAATACATCTTTTCTAAAAGGAGAACAGATGGGGAAAGGGTAACATGCAAATTTACTATTTGTAAGATACTTAATATGGTGTGAAGAAGTAAGGATTTACACACCACGCGCCTTGTAGAAGCTTGATGAGTATGCAATTGGATTTAACACCATATTAAAACTATTTTAGAGTATTTCAGTTGGCATATTAAAAATTTGGGGATAATGGATCTTTTGTTTATTTGGGTAAACATAACATGCACTCAAGTAATGAAACATTCCAAGCGACATCTTACCACATGAGCTAAGGCCATGACACAGCTGCTAAAATTGTAATTTTGGGGATGTATTGATGAGCATAAAATCCAGATTAATGGCGGGGGGGGGGGAATGCTTCCACTCAATCTAGGAAAAACATATCCTGGACTAGCTGATGTAGAAAAGTTATTAGTGATAGGGTTGAGAGTTTCTCCATCCATTTGTTGCTTTACTCCTGAGTTGGCCCTTGTTCCTTAGCTGTTCCCTTCTCCTGGCAGCTCTGTGGAACAGGCTCCAGCTGTTCTTCTGCCCCACTGATATCCAACTCCGAAGGCAGCTGATAACTGTCGGACGGCCCTGGCCCCAACTCTGCCTCCAATGCAGAGCACTTATCAGAGCCTTCCCCTGACTTCAGGACAGGCCCATGTTCCTCCCCAACCTCCTCACTGTCCGAGTCTGCCACCAGGTCTGCTGGAGGGCCACAACAGAAAGTTACAACTGAGCTGTATTCATTCATAACAGGTACTCATTAACAATACAGGTAGTACTCAACTTAGGATGACAATTGAGCCCTACATTTCTGTCGCTGAGAGAGTTGTTAAGAAAGTTTTGCCCTATCACAACCTTTCTTGCCACCGTTGTTAAGTGAATGACTGCAGCTGTGAAGTCAGTAACATGCTTGTTAAGGGAACACGGCTTCCCCGTTGATTTTACATATCAGGAAGTCGCAAAATGTGATCATATGACAACTCAATTGTCATAAATACACACCAGTTGCCAAGCATCCAAAATCTGATCACGTGATTCTGCAACAGTCATGTGAGGGGGGGGGGGAAGGCCTTGTCACTTTTTTTCAGTGCTGTTGTAACTTCAGTAACCTGGTTGTTAAGTGAATCTGGCTTCCCCATTGACTTTTTGCTTGTCAGAAGGTCGCAAAAGGGAATCGCATGAGCCCGGGACGCTGCAATACACCAAGCATCTGAGTTTTGATCGCGTGACAATGCTGCTGCAAAGGTTGTTAACTGCGAAAAAACGGCCGTAACTCCCATTTTTTCAGGGCCGCTGTTGAACGGTCGCCAAACTGTGTTGTAAATCTAGCGCTACTGTATTCCACACTTCTCAAGGATGGGTCCTTCAGCAAAGTTCAACAGGCTTCCTTGTGAGGAAGAGGAAGGTGGAAGGCGGTCGCTCTCCTCTCCTCTTTCCCAAGTTCCTACTCAGGCCGCTTGCTTTGTGAGCGTTTGTCTTAAAACCAGTGAGGTAATCCAAGGGAAAGCTGGGGCTTTGAGAAGTGGGTGGTCTCTGCAGATTGGAGGCGCTCTCTCATCGCCCGGTGCATCTCTCGCCCAAGTCCAAGCCAGATCCTGCAGCTGGAGCAAAGGCAGGCCAGACTGTCCCCGGCACATTGCTTCATTTCTCACTTGAGTGGCCTTCTTTGGTCGCTTTTCAACTGGCCACTTTCTATCGGCTTCATTACACCACCGCTCCGTTTTGTCATGTAAATGGGGAAACTGGGGGGGAAGTTTTTCTTTTGGCCTTGTCTACGGAAGAATGCCGAGAGGTATTCAAAACGTATTAACACAAATCAATGGCACCAATAAAAGCAAGATCTCCTTAGCAACATAATCTTGATTGCAAAGAGAGAACTGAGAGCATTTAGCAGAACAGTGGTCCGCACGGAATACGCATTTGTCTGGAAGAATGTGGCACAAAGCCTAAAAAGAGAGAGAGATGCTGGAGAAGGAGGGGAAAAAAAACCCCCCAAAAATTAACTCACACCGAACAGTTACTCTTTAAAAAAAAAAAAAAAAAAGCAGCACACAATTGGCTACATTAAATCCATCGTGGGCCTTTCTGCTTAGCAACATTGTATCATACTGCTTTGCAAACAGAAAATTACAACACCCTGCACGGTTCAGGGTAGCTCCGGGGTGTTGTTTTTTTTTTAATTATACATATAAAGAGACTGTTAGCCGGGTTTTCTTGCCGGTTTTTTTTTTTTAAAGACAACATATAAAGACCCTCCAAAAACAGAAAGATGCACACCAAAGAGTTTAATGCTAGACTTTGGAAATGCTGAAGGTAACTTCAGATGTTCTTGGACTTCTGCTAAGAGGAGATCCCCGTGTTTAAAAATACTCAAATGTCTAAAGTTTTAGATAGGAACTAAAGCTTTGGTTGAGGCTTATGTTTGATTACATACTTATTCACGTTTTCTAGCTTGGAAGATAGAATTTGGCAAACTCTCACCTGTGAATTCAACACAATTTTATCATGGCTTTTCAGTTTGTTTGTGTTTTTTTAAAAATCCTTTAAAGAAATTAAAACTTTTAGGATGATTTTAATGTGACTCTGCTTCCCATCAATTGTATTATAAAAGTTTGCAGAGCCATTCCGTTCATCTTAAGAGATCCTTCATTGTCAAAACTCCCTTCCATTTTTCCAAACAGGACGAGGCAGCATGTGGCGAAACCTAGGCTTAAAAAAAAGAACAGACTAGTGGTACTTAGGAAAATGAAGATGCTTTCTTAAAAAAACAAAACAAAAAACTTTACTCTCAACAATACCACCCAATCAGAATATCATTCTTTGAATTTTTATCATACACCCGTAACACATTTTTTCAAAATTTAAGATACAGCCCTGCAGTATTAATGCACATTTAATTTAGTTCCATTAACAGGCATTAAATTTCGTTCCATTCCATTATGTACAGCTAAGTATGAGATAAGGGAATCCTGTGTGTATCTACTGAAGTCGGTGAGATCTCTTTCTACCAGGAAAGGACCACAGCACGGTGGTAGAGCCTCTTAATTTAATTTTTGGCATCTCATTAAAGTTGGGAAGCCATGCAGAGCTTCAGCCAGACTATACTGAATTATCTGGACTAAAGGCTTAGCTGAGTAGAAGGAAGCTTCCTATGTTCTAAAGAATAAAACTGTCGATTAAAAGCATTCTGGTGAAATCATGCAAAGTTCATTCAGTTAGCAAAGGAAAACAAGTCTTTGTAAGATAGCTTCACAATTTTATTCCTTTGTAACACATACAGTTTTTCTCTAGAGAGATTTCGGACTGGAATACATTATTTAAGGCTGGGTCAGGTCAGGAAAAGATATTTGATAAAGAGACAAAGTTATGATTATGTTGGTGAGTAGATAAACTTAAAACAACTGTATCAGATTGGTTTTAACTTTTAAACTGTATTTTGTGCGTTTTAAAAACCCACCCTATTAATTGTTCTTTCCATGTCTTTGAATATACACACATTATCAGATACATGTTTTAAAGTACTTTAAAAGCATTTTTTTTTCAGGAGAAAGGAGATTAACCAATGCTCTTATTTGACTAAGACCAATTTTATTAGACCTCTATATAATAAGCTGTAAATAAAAATATATTTCACTAACATTGATTCACTTCCTAACTTTTATACAAAGCTTTTTATCGGCCAGGGAGGAGTGTATTTCATATAAATGCTCTAAAATATATTAGAATATTAAGATTAATTCCAGATTGAAATGATTTTCCACAAATAGTCAAATGTGCCCTGTTTATTTAGAAAAAATCAACAATGACATACAAACAATGACAATCCAGAAGGCCACAAGTGTAGAGCTCCTATTAACTGGGTAAGAAAAGGCTAAACAGCATGGCTGCGATCCAGAAAGAAAACGCCACCATCTCACACAAATCCATATCCAAGGGCATTCATATGCCCTCTTTTAAAAGTCCTCTGTGAATAGCAGACCACCATACTGGATAAGAAATGGTTGTTGAAATTCTACTTCAAGCGTTTGCCATTTTGCATGAGATGGGAGGCTACTTTTGAATTGACAAGTTGGATTCTTTGAGAGAACTTATAATGCAGCGGTTCTCAACCTGTGGGTCGGGACCCCGTTGGGGGTCGAATGATGATTTGCCAGGGGTCGTCTAAGACCATAGGAAATATGGGAAGTATACTTGCGAGTCGAAGAATCGCGCTCCAATGGTTGACTTCACAAGCCAGCTGCAGGCTCTTCAAATCACTAGCCGAATTCGGCTTCAGGCGCAATGAATTAAAAAAGAGAGAAATCTTTGCTCTGATGTCTCCCTCAAGCCAGCTGCAATCACTCCCAATCGCTAGCCTAATCTGGCTTCAGGCGCGATAAACTTAATAGGGGAGGAGTCTCCGCTTTAATGTCTCCGTCCTCAAGGCAATCGCAAGCAGTTCAGATCGCTAGCCAATACAGCTTCAGGCGTGATAAATTCAAAACGAAAATAATTTTATGGTTGGGGTCACCACATCGTGGGGAATTGTATTAAAGGGGTCACAGCACTATAAAGGTTGAGAACCACTTTTATAATGGAATGAGACTACCTTTCATACACGAAGAAATCTGAAAAAATGAAGGGCTTTCTGAATTGCATTAAAATCCGACTTTAATCGGCCTAAAGATTTAATAGTCGATTCTGTGTTGGTTTATTCAGAAATAAGTCCTGCAGTGGATTGCTCTTCTACTGAATGTACTGGTAAAATAGAAGTATATTATCATAGTATATTTGACTGTTAACACTTCTATCTTCAGGAATTATGCACCAATATTCCACCGCAATGAAGGTCTTAAATAGAAAGCCCTTTCCTAATTTATCCTCGTTACCAAGCTTTTCTTGCTTCTGTTCCTTTATTTCTATTCCAAGAACTACCCAAGTTCTTACTTGCCACTTTTTGCCTACATCTAGTTGGCAACTCACCCGGTTTCTTTGTCACAGGAATGCCATCCAAGATTATTAAGTGGTAGTTTTACCGGTGCTATGCAGAATGAAAGGGTCTGCTTTCATGTGGAAGTATGAAGAGGAAAAAGAGCTGAAGGCAAGGATAACCAGGCCCTACAGTGGGGTGGAAAATTTAATCATGTAACAGCTGTATTTCCCAACCTGATGTCTTTCACAGAAGTTACAATACCCAGGGCTGTTGGGAAGGCTATCTTGCCCTTTGATTCTTTTCCGAGGTAATGGGAAACAGCTTCTAGCATAATTTCTCAATTCAACTGCTACAGGAACTGACATATCTAAAGATCAAACTATTTGGTTTCAGTTTACCTGTTGATAGGTGGGGGTGAGAGAAAATACAACCAGGTAATTCCAATTCATATAGCATTTGCAACACAATCAAGTCCCAAAGGTGCTTTTTCAGGAGGCAACTGGACCTTCTTGTTTTTCTTTGAAGATGCTTCACTTCTCATCCAAGAAGCTTCTTCAGCTCTGACTGGATGGTGGGGGGGGAATGACAACTATGGCCTGGATGACTGAGAATCTCCAAATACAACCGAGACAGAAATTTGGCCGTCAGAATGCTGACCCCAGCAATGAGTATAGTGTCAAGCCCAGGTAGTCCGCAGCATTTTTCCAGCCCAATAAACCCACTTAAAGTGATCCCATGACATTTCAGCATTTTCCTTTATTTGACCTGAATTGATGTGTGCCTTCAGAGCCTAAGCGTGCCAAACCAAAACTTCCTGGTCTAGATAATTCTGTATAGAATAGTTTCATTACAACCTTAGGATAAGAAGGTCTACAATGACCAGGAATAAAGTTATAAAGTGGCAAGACCTGAGACTGTATGCTAAGAATCGGTTTTCAGCTTTACTGCAACTTTTTTTTTTTTGCCATACGACAAAAGTAATATGATTCATGAAAGGATGCTGGTGAAACTTCTGATATACAATTTTTTCAAAATGGTTAAGAACTATGGTCCCACAAACCTCGATGCCAAGCCAAAAGACATATTGTGCAAAAAGATCTCTTATAGACACATACACTTTAACAAGCTAGGAATGTAACTTAATATAATTTTAACTATGTAACAATTGAGGAATTAATCAAGCCGTATACAATTCAATTCCAGAGACATTTTCAAAAGGACATTGTCAGTGTATTTGACAAAAGTATTAAGGCTGTATCTTTGTTTAAACTAAAGGTACATTTGAAATATGAGGTTAAATTCAAAATAAGCCAATGCAGATACCCAGAAATGAAGAATTATTTCATTTTTTTTTAAAAAAATGTTATTCACTACCTCCTTTATATAGACAAGGCAATTTTATTCAAAACTTAACATTTTTTTTTAGCAGAACATGCTCTTAGATTTCCTATCTAAGAGAAGCAATCTGAACAGCATTTAAAATTACTTTGGAAAGATGGGCAGGTTACATTTTAAAAAAAACAACTAAAAGCAGAGCATGTGTATCATGTAAAAGTTTGTCGATCTATTTGTTTGTGTAGCATTTGATCAACTTTTTGTGTGTAGGTCTGTATATCATAGATTTCATGGTGCAGAATGGCATTCAGTCTCCAAATGGACCAAATCAGCAGTTAGTGGACAAGAAACATAAGGAAATACACATATACACATGCACACACACACACACAAATGCTTGATTAGGCAGAGTTGTGTTTTCTTAATCCTCGTAAGAGGTTTTGATTTTCTTTATTAGCTGTCCAAACGGTTAGGGTTACATTACAGTCGTACGCTTACTAAACATGTTCAAGACTGCTTATTCTTCAGTAAGATTACCCTTGGTACGTATAGCCTTAAACTTTTGGGGGACGATTTCATAAAGAACATATATTTTTAAATGCAGACCTGCATAATTATAAAACAAGTTTCATTTTAAGGATGAAATTTTAAGGATTAAAAGTATCCGTTCCTTATACTGGCCCATGAAGGAGCCAGCGAAACAGTTTTTCCTTACTTGTCTTATACCGCAAAACAAGGGTATTGACAAGCACTTAGTGCTTAGAGTGGGTTTCCTGCCACTGGTCGCACCTTCAGGTGCATCTGGTTCAGAGGAAAATTGCATACAAGCAGGGAGAGCATCAAGTAATTTGCATATCGAAAGGCATGTAACCAGAGGATTATTTTAAATGAGCAATGTAAATGCAACGTAATATGTTGTGGGCCAACTGTAATTCTGTTACGCTCGTAAGAGACTAAATGTGAACTCTCTCTGAAAATTCTCTGTGTGGATGCAAGGTTTTAGACAATAATGTTATACTTTTTCTGGCCTCGTTAGTCTTCATACTTCCAACGTCTTTATTATCAGCTTTAATATGCATATTGTTACTGCCATGTGAGATGTAACTCTGTTAGCTAATACATAGGCATGCATGAATAAATTAGCAATTTCTTAAGTTTTGTGCTTGCAACTCAAGTAAATCCAATCCAGCCCACCACCCACAGATTTCCTTAAAAATCCAGTACATATTAGTAGAGAAAAGACATGGTGGCAAATGTATATGAAGCGACCCAAATCCAAGGAGTGGACATGCTTTTTTTTTAAAAAAAATATTTTTTGCCAAATTAACACAGGATTGTATAAACAGTTATCAAGTCTAGCAAGCGTATCTATGGTTTTAGAGGGTGATCAGCCAACCTCAGTTGCTAAATTCAGGGAAATCATTATTATGGAGAAGATCTACTGATTAGAGCATTTTTAAAAAGCAAGATTTTTCACAAGGTCACTTTGTCCTTCAATTTAAATTGAAATCCTACATCATTCTAGTGACTCTAAGCATCTCCAAAGTCATGAGAACTTACGCTGTTTAACAAAACTTGTTAGTTGGATCAGATTTATTGGGGTTGTACCGCCATCCAACAGATTACCTGAGCTAGCTCAGATGTATTATTTAACTAAGAGAAAAATACAATATTGGAGCAGTCCTCATTTCATTAAGTGTCTTTATAGCCCTAATGATAGTTGCAAATCTATCCATGTAAAGTTCCGACTGACAAAAACTTTTGAGGAAGAAAATATTTATAAGCCAAGTTTTTCTAATGGAACAAATCAAACGTTCAACCTACTCAGCAGTTATATCCATATACAGGAGCTCTAGCATGCAGGCCAAGCTTCTTGCACATGCAAGAAATTGCCAATTTCTTTCCCCAGGAAAACTAAATAGTGCAAAACGGATCCTTGGAAAAAGGCCCTACCTTCACAGAAGTAAAGAGAGAGACCCAAGAAGCTAAGAGGGAATAGCAATTTTCTCTCCACTTTAGGGACAGAGGTGAATTTTACATCTTCTGTGCTTAAGACTCCACGCCAACAACACAGATGTAAGGATAATAAGCCCATTCAAATCAATAAGCACACTGTGTTGGAAAACAGCCCAAGCCTTCATTATTAATATTTATGTTCTAAGACATTATGGAAATTTCACAAAAGATGAGAAAATGCAAAAAAAAAAAAAGCAGATCATGAACGATAGGAAATAGTTTTGGAATACCTGAATAAAACTACATAGGCTGCATTCATGTATCATAATCAACCATGGGGTAAACTTGAATGATCTTTTAAAATCAAACTAGAATCAGTTTTGCAGATGGGCAAAGTAATTTTAGCTTTGGGCCAATTTAATTTGTTTTCCTTCTTTTTGGTTATCCTTCTATCTGAGGCCCAGTTAAAAAGTGGTCCTTAGTAGGGTACAAACCAAAAGTGAACCAGGAAAGAATCCAACCTGTACATATCTGTTATCATTTTCCACATTAGCTCAATCAAGGTTGCAGTCAGCAAGCCAGCAACAAACCGTGGTTTCAAACCCTAGTTTAATGCCCTAAAATAAACCATGGTTTCATTCACGCAACACGCTCAGCCCCAAACAAGCAAACTGTATCGTGGCTTAAACTAATACGGAAATTATCCATTTTAAAGAGAGTCCAGGAGTACATATGTCGAGCAAAGTACAATGCATAGCCAGTTGTATTGATTTCAGAAAGAGAAGGGCCTACACAAATGCTCTGTTTGTCTCCCATTGAGATTCTGAGATTTAGAAATGCTAGACTCTGGATGAACCACAACAAGATTAGCCAATGAAAGTATATTGGAGCCACTATATGGTGTGATATGCAAGCAGAGCTTTAAATTGTCACAAAATATATTCAAAATATATTAGCAATCTGTTGTGAGAAGCGAACATTGGCAAATACACAATAAACGTATTTGTATATGACAATAAAGCAAAACACATATTTAAATGAAAAGGACTGATATTTTTGTAGTAGTGGGATAAACATTTCATTAATACAAATATTATGCAAATTGTATTCGTTGGCTATTCACATTATTGCTCTGCTACATGAAGAACAGGCCCTTAAAATATGTTATATTTCACCTACATTAAAATCCAGAAACAAATGTTTGAGAAGTAACTGCATACAACAGGCATTGAACTTAATACATGAAGATATGCACAGCCAAGAAATTAAAAACTGGCCTGACCAAAGCATATTATTACATACTCATATTTTTTAAATGTTTCCTTGTGCAAACAATAAAATAAAACAGAAAGCTAACCATGTAAACATAAAATTTAAAAGTTAGAATGCAGTATTTACTTCAGACATTCAGTAAACTATTAATTCAAATAACCATTTTTTAAATTCATCCACCTGAAATACAGATGTAAAAATCAAGACATTAACGACACATCTAGCATCTGGTACAAATGCTGTTAATGTTTTACACATAAAGGCCCCAACCCAAGGGAAAGCTTCAAAATAAAGGAGAATATTAGTTGCACTTAAGTCCTAATGGAATAAACAGAACTTGAGAGCATTAGAAACCAATAAACTAGGCCCAGTGATTTTAATGGGATTTAAATGCAGCTTTCTATGGGTTGGAGCCAAACACTGTAACATTCAATAACGCAAAACTACTGAAATATTAACAAATATATTTCTGCCCATCTTGCATCCTCATGTACTATTCAATTGGGTAAACAATAAGAAAGCTGTTACATGGCATGAAGCACAATGCTTGCTGGCTTGCACGCCGACAGACATATCACTCGCTCATTCACACTCCCCTCTCTCACAAGCACCCACACAAACACATATGGAGTTGGTATAAACAAAATATCACTTTATTTTTTTCCCCACCATGATTAAGAGATTAGGAGTAGAACCCTGGGTTCTCTTCAGTCACTTCGAATCTCTTAGCCACAGGAAGATTATCTACTGTTGTCCATGCAGCAGCCCTCTAAGGAAATACTAGTCAATTTTACAGTCCTGAGCAGGATTAGACATTAGACGCCTGCAAATCTGCGACTTAAAAGCCTTTTCGTGGAGAAATAGCAATCCATGTTCAAGTTTCTGGAGAAGGAACATCTTCTGAGCAGACAGGATTTCCCCCCCCCCCCAAGATACAGGATAAGGAATGGATGCTAGGGGCTATGAAGGAATACTGCTTGTTGGCTCAGAAGAGACTGGTTTTATATCTCAGAGAGGAGGAGGAGGAGGAGGAGGGGAAAAAATCTGATACAAACAGATATTGTCATCAGCCAAATATGGTGAGATTTAGATTTAGAGATGCAAGTGCACAGGTTAAAAATGATTGCCAATTTTCATGTCTATCTTGGGGTTAGAATACTTATAGCTATTTTCATTTGTATACAATAGCTATGCATATATACATATAGAAACACACACATGTATGTATGTGTGTGCATATTCAAACACATACCCACACATATTACCCATACCTCAAGACCAGGGTTCATTAACAGAAAGGGGGAAGGTAATAATTTAAACCTCACAGAATGCTATGTGCCAAATTTGACAAAATGAACTTTGAACGTGTCGTTCAAAAAAAAAAAAATCCGGAAAGAAAAAGAACGAAGACCACCACAAGATCCTGTAGAACCAACTCTGTATCATTACGAGGAGAGCACCAAGCAAGGCACCATTGGAAATGAAACATACTCAGGAAGTCTCTAGGTAAAGCAAATGCTAATCTGGTTGGAAAATTGGTGTCTTTGGTAAAAATTCTATAAGAATGACCTGTTAAAACAGAGAGAGAAAGGAAAAAATGAATTATGGACAGCATTGTTATTTTCAAAGTTTCTTAGCAGGCGTTTTCAGCATGAAAAGGCAATAACCCATAGCCAGGATCCAAATAACTATAGGCAAAGCCAAGAGAGCTTTTAATTTTGTTTTTATGCTGCGCCCATGAGCAATTGTTTCTGAATTTCCTCCCAGTTTAAAAACATTTTGTCAGTGTAATGCAGATTTAAAGCTGACCAGCCATTGTAAGGATGTGGCCCACTGAGCATGAGTCAGCAGGGTTATTGCTGCTGTCTATATAAGGGAGGGCATCACTGTCTCTCCTTCTGTATCTGCATTGTAGTTCTCCACGTAGAGTTGAAGAATGATTGCTTGTCTGGTATGTGCCTACCACGTGTATATCTGTATATAGAGAGTCTTGTATATAAACCACTGTTTATAAGACAAACCTTGGTGTCCTGTAGTTTGCTCCTGGGTTGTCTCAAAATAGTAGTCATGCTATACACACTCTGACACATTTTTGCAACCGACATGTATGTGGTCAGGAACAAAGGAGGTTACTTTTTCCTAAGTTTATCTATTTGTATAACTACAGTATTTTTTGGTCTACAAGACACACATTTGCACCCCCAAAAATGGGTAGAAATGTCTGTGTGTCTTATAAAGTGAATGTTGCCGAAGCCCCGCCCACCCGCTGGCACCCACTCTTTGGCCTCTGCCTCCCAGCAATTTGCCTCCTTGTGTCGTGTCCCACTCCTCCGCTGATGGCCGGGTCAGGGAAATCCGAATCAGGCGTGCCTCCGCAGCTCTGCCAAAGTCCTAGCAAAGTCCTCAGGGCAGGCAGGAGACCAGAAAGTGACTTCAGCAAGATATGTTTAGACTTTGCCTGACTTAGAGAATGCCAGAAAGCAGGTCCTTTATATAGGCCATGGGGTGTGGCTCCATGACTCAGCACTTATCCAGGCCTGCCCCTCCCTTCCTTCTGTTGACGCCGCCTATCAAGTCTTCTGATGCAAGGGTCACTCCAGTCTGCAGCTGTTGGCAATTGACCTCCCTCAGGCTCACATGCTGTGGAGGAGGGGGAGGGGTCTAGTTGCTCCGTTTGCCTGGGCATGGAGCCAGAGCTGGGGGCTGGAGATACTTCTTCCTCTTCAGCCTGTCTGGGCATGGAGCCAGGGCTGGGGCCGGGAGGCATACTAGGACATTCCTCCGTGTTCGGAAGCAGATAAGAAGGCCCCGGCTGTGGTGAGATCGGACGAGACACAACACCTTGCAGCAAAGAGCCTGGTCAGCTTCAGCACAGCCTGATTTAGCACCAGCAGCTGACTGGCGGTTGGATCGGCCTCCTGGAATACCGCTGGACTGCCGCTGCCCATCGCTGCTGCCTCCGCATGCCCCATTTTTGGCCTCCGCATGTTCCATTTTCAGCCTGTTCCAAGAGACAAGTTATCCCGCCGCCTGGAACGGGCCAAAAATGGGATGTGCGGAGGTCAAAAATGGGATGCGCAGAGACCAAAATGGGGTGCACAGAGGCAGCGACTGGCGGCAGCGATCCACGCAGCCTGGAACAGCTGATTGGTGGCATTCCAGGAGGCTGATCCAACCGCCAATCAGCTGCTTGTGCTAAATCAGGCTGTGCTGAAGCTGACCAGGCTCTTTGCTGTTTGCTGCAAAGAGGCAAATTGCTGGGAGACAGAGGCAGATTTTTTCCCCCCTTATTTTCCTCCCCAAAATCTAGGAGCGTCTTATAGTCCGGAGCGTTTTATACTGTGAAAAATACAGTAAGTAGTTTGCGCTTTTCTTCCTAGGGCTGTGAGTGACTAGTCCAAAGTCAGCCAGCTGGCTTCGTGACTAAAGCAGGACTGGAACTCATGGATTCTTGATGGACATGTCTTTTATGTACACTGAGAGCATATGCACCAAGACAAATTCCTTGTGTGTCCAATCACACTTGGCCAATAAAATTTTTTATTCTATTCTATCCTAGTAAGTTATTCATGGCAGAGGGAAAGGCAACTGATCTAAAAGAAATTCATTTTAAGAATTAGCTTGGAAGGAGGGTAGCAAATATTACAACTTAGTTTAGTGAAAGTACTGCCTTATTAAAATTTATATCATCAGATATAGGGGACTGTGTTCTGCAATATAAAAGAACTAAAATGAAAGATTAATTTTAATTGTTAATAAAATATTTATGTCTATCAGGCTATTTAGTCTTCCTAAGATAGGCCAAATGAACTGGTTCTTTCAGTGTATTTTATCTCCCAAGAAAATACAAATTCTGAAAATATTAAGGAATATTTGTCACATTGTTCTTGCAATAAGCATGCTCTTGTAAGACTCTTGTCTGACTGATATGTTTACTACACCTCAAGAGATTGTCAAAGATTATGCTAAGTTTAAAAAGTTCAACTTCTGCATATCAATTTTATATCTGAGAATAACCCGCATAAGTATTACAATGCAACTGTACAATATGAGAAATAGCAGAAATTTGGAGACCACCTCCAGAATAGAGGTTACCTAGAAACGGGCCCCAATGCAGTTTGGGACTCCTTTTGCCATTCAAACATACCTTGGAGTACAAATATATGTGACCACCAGTTAGGTATGCATAGTAAAAGTGCAATCTAAGTTATGCAAATATAAAAATCAACGTGTTGTGACATTCACAACTGTGTTCTCGTTTTTAATACTAAACATTAAAGTACTTCAATAGTAAAATAACGGAGCTGGGCAGCATTTCATATTCAAAGCTAAACTGGCACTTTGAATCAGGTAGTAGCCCTCTCATACTACCTACCAGCAACTGCTTAAAGCAGCTGCATCTTTTCTCAGGATTGTGTGGCTGCCTCCACCACTGCAACCTGATCCTGTGGAAATAGGTGTGTGGTTTATGGGAGCTGCCATCAGGTGCTGTGTGGACACTCATGTGCCCTTCTTCAAGTCGGAAATTCTGCATAGCTGCTTTCTAAACTGACCTGGAGTTTGTCGTGTGCATTGTAATACTATTACAACAGGCTCAAAGGCTGGGATATTAACTTATTACCCTCTGAACATGTGAGTGGAAAGCGGTAATTGTAATCAAGAGTATCTCTATATGAGCATGCAAAAAGTCTATTATTTTTTATTATGGTCTTATAAAGGCCAGAAGCTTGAAGTAATTATTAAAATAAAGTGCTGAATTCTTTACATAGCCAATCTTAAAAACCAGTGCCAAAAATTCTTTTCTTGCCTTCAATTATTGCAAAGTTATCATGCGTCTGCTATCATAAATTAACATGTTCGCTATAATAGATGATCATAAATTAACATGTTAAGTATAATAGATGTTAAAAAGAAACAGTTTGTTGAATAGAGCTACTCTGTAAAAAGGGCATTTTAGGCAGTCTTTTATGTTTTAGGCTAGATATAGGCCTTAGTATTTCCTCTTTTTCAGTGCTAACAGAAAAGATGATTTTAAGATAATTTGTAACTATTTAAGCACTGTTTTAAATCAATCTTTTAACATACTGTCTATAATGCGTGCATTGTGTTAAATAATAGACAAGATATATAATTAAAAGGCATGGATGTGTTAGAAACAGCTAACGCAAGATACTTTTGCAGGTTAGTCTTAATTTGTTAACCCCTGCTTATATCTTAAACTTTCATAATGCTGGCATATTTTGCAATAGTATATTTGTTAGAGAGGGCTGATTTTGTGACAGTCAATTCTCCTGTGTGCCCCAGAAAAATACAAAGAACAATAAAGTAGAACAATTTTGATGGCAAAGACTGCAAAAGGAAGAACTTTTGCATCTTCAAAAGTCTTTATAAAAATATGCAAAGTTCTGCTTCAGAAGCAGGAAGAAGACCTAAACTTCCTTTCTTACAACCAGGGCTTTTAAAACATTTAGAGTGAAGGCAGTACTTTCAGGGCTGCTGAGATATAGGAGCAGTTAAAATCTACAAAGCCTTTATAGAGCTCCTAAGCTCCAACCGCTCAGTTGAAAGGTCTTTTCCATACGCCAAGACTTGATTAGCATTATATAAAACAGCCCACGTCTAATTCACTGCGTAGCCAAAGTTGCAGTTATTCTTTTTATACAGCATTTGAAAATTTCACACCCCATCAGCACATGTGCAAGCCATTTTATCTTGGCAATTAATTTATTATTTTTCCCCCCTTCCAAGGACACAGTGAAGCCTTGTTTTCAAGTCATTCATAACTTTATAAATCAGCCCTGCGCATGAAACCATGCATCTGTGAACCGTAGAAAATCCATGCCACTCAGGCGATTAAGCCTCCTGACACCTTTGCTGATTAATAATCGTGGAAAGAATAAGATCAGAAGCAAAATAAATGATCATTTAATAGAGAAACGCACAAAACAGCCCTTTAACTTACATATTCCATCATGTTATTCGATTCACATTTCCTTTTGCTTAGCCTCCAATGCAAGCACAGCTAGACAACGGAGAGAAAGGGGAAGAAGAAAAATGAGCGATGTTTTATTGCCGGCATTGAGACACCCCCGTTTGTCCACTTTTCATATTTGGCCTTCAACAAAAGCATCTGTTTCCATACTGAGCCACTCTAGCCCCAGCAGTACGAAGCTGCTCCCTGCAGTACTCACCTTGTGGTATAATCTATTGTTTTCCCATTCTAATAACTTCTCAATCGATCTTCGTGTCTAGAAGGCAAGTAAAAAGAATTTTTTTACTCCCAAGTTGCTTTAGGGGGAAAAAAGAAAGTTTGTTTTGTAACCCGCCTTTATGTGAAAATGTTTCGGCAGAAAAGAGACACAGGAGGGGGAACTCAGTAATGGTAGTTTGTTGTACTCTACATTTACTTGTTGGAGTCATAGTAATAAGAGGTTATGCATGCTTACAGAGAGTAAAATGGAAGCAAAGCAACTTTTCAGAAATACCCAAATAGTTGGAAAACATATGAAGCTATGCATTAACGAAGGGTTTTTAGGAACATTAATTCACAATCCACTGAATCTAATCTAATGGGATGCGTTTTTCAAGCAACCTACACAAGAACAATAGGGATTTTCACATAAAACAGATACAAGTTGTAAATCTATGCTCTCTCATTTAACACATCGTGTAAAATTATGCAGAAGCATTTGATCCTTAAATCTCTTGCACCGAAATTCTCAGTTCTAAACACAGGAATTAAATCTTCCTGCAAAACCCACAACTTTAAACACTCAGTAAGCATTCTGATTGAGTCGTAATAGAAATGCAGCTTACTGTTTATAGTCATTTGATGGCCGTGCCATCAACCACACAACAATAAGACGGGGTTTATAGTCTTTATGCATAAGGAAGGATAAATCATGACACCAGGTGTTGAGATGAGACTAGTGTTGCAGGTGCAAAGGCATGGATCACTGAGCCTTGTGGCAAATTCAACTTTGTACAGCTGCAGTTTCCTTATAAGGCAAAGAGAAGGGGGGGCATTTGAGGGAGGGGGGGGTGGAAAAGCATCTCGCACTTCAACTGAAGCTAAACAAGAGGTGTTATAAACTGCATCCCTAGTCCAGCAAGATTTTTTTAAAATTATTATTTAAACTTACTCTTCATATTTACTGAGTGTTGTCAAAAAAAAGAAGCAGAAAACAGTATATGAATTGATCTATAGGCAAACATATTTATGAGCGAACATGTATACAAGCAAGTCTGTATGGGCTAATATAAAGGGAGGGGGGAGAGAGATTCTTTGCATTTCCAACCAACGCAAATGCACAAATCTTCGTTGTGCCTAGATGAAAGAATCAACTATTACGGATGAATTGTAAGGTTCTGTGCCATCTTTTTTCCTAAAAAGAAGGGATTCCAGTCACCTTTTAACAGCGACGACTAAATTACCGCATTGTAGTTTTTGAAGTTCTGTTACTTTTGGCTAATACTTTTTATTTTATTTTATGAAAGACGGGGCCTGCCCTTTAACAATGATCAGCAGACCTCTCTTGTTTCTTTGTAAAGATAGCCTTTTAGAGCCTGCTCTCCTTTTAAATGAAAATAGGGCAGCAGTTATGGTCACACTTTTGTTAATTTAGTTGCCAGTCAGCTCCAAATCAAAAGAAAATAAGGCTGCAGAGTGTAATTAACATTCAGTTCAGTCGTTTTGTCCCTTGTCTAGCCCCCTAAGCTTTGTTAAAATTGCCATCTGAATGCTGAAGGCTGTAGGGAAATCGATTTGATTCTAATCGCACCATGAAAAGAACATGATCTAACTGCTTTCAGCCCTCAGTAAATCTGTACTAGGTCTTTAGCACAATGCAACTTCCAATTTAAAAAGCACTGAATGTCTCGTCAATGACTTTGTGAAGGAAAAAAAAGAACAAGGAGCAGACATAAAAATTCCAATAGTTGTTTAAGCATTAAAGCTCATTTGCATCACAGCAAACCTGAAAAGGGCTGACCTCTCAAACCGCCTCTCAGGTCTATGAAGTTGTAGCCTTGACAAGCTCACATTGACAGAGCTCATTGACTCTGAAAGGCTACTCTATCAATGGTGAAAAATGGCAATAGGTTCTCCTCCGAGAGGGCATCTGCCTGTGCCCACCCGCTGTTAAACCAATGGCAAAACCCGATTCAAAAAATGTGAAGCTACCTTGTAATCTTTCTTGCCAGAGCCTTTTAAATAATAGATTACGGCTGCTGTACAATTTAAATTTCATTGCTTGCATGGAGGGGAAGGAGAAAGGGTGGCAAAGAAACCAGCTTCCCAAATACTAGTACAATTAAACACTTTACATTATAAATAGGAAACTGAATATGGGAAGATTCAATGCAACCCTCTGAAGGAGCCTTCTGCAGATTTTTTTGAAAAAATTAACATTTAATGACTGTTATTCTTAATTTGGAGGAAATCTTAAGCACAAATTGAACGGCATCCTGATTTAAGGCAACATAAAAACCCATTTTTAAAAAAGAAAATTAAAAACAATATTAAACAAACAACATGCATGTGGAAAACAAGCTTGGTTTTTATACTTTTATGTCAATTTATCCTGTCCTAAGATTCAATGAAGATACCACTGATGTTCCCCTCTATAAAAATATTCCAGTTTTTTAAATAATTTCATCGTTACTTAAATGCTGCCAAGTATTTAAACTTGCTCAACCCCTGGCCAATAAACAAAACAGGAATGAGTGTTTAAATACACAATAATAAATACAATCTTGAGGACCCAGATTGTTGGGGGCAATAAAAGTTGACTTTGTATATAATATACAAATGGATGAAGAATATTGCTTAACACTGTGTAAGCCGCCCTGAGTCTTCGGAGAAGGGCGGGATATAAATTCAAATAAAAAATGAAACATAAGCAAGTACTTCGAAGGCTGAGGAAGAAAAGGTGACTTTAAAGAGCATCACTCAATTCTTAGATCAAGCTTCCTTTCCTCTCTATTTGCCAGGTGAAAAAAAGAGACTGACATGTGCAGCTTAATTAATAATGATACTTGACAGCTCAGTGATTTACAGTGAGGAGCAGGTGAGGACATTCACAGCCCAAGAGGGGCTCTTGATCTGAGAGCAAGACTGGCGATTTCAATCACAGCCCTACAGAAAACTTTCTAAGAACATTTGATAACACAAAACAAAACCAAAAGGGAAAAGACATTAGGAAGATTTTGAACACGAACCATCGCATGTGTTTTTCTTTAAAACCAGATTAATACTTATTTTCTGGGAACAAGGTATGATTGTTTATGGAAACCACTCAGCCTAATAGTTCTTAAATAAATAAAAGGGCCACAGCGGGTCACAATACTGAAGCCATTTTATCCTATGTGAGTTTACTGAGGCCCTTTGTGTACGATGGACGACTTTCAAATTTTTTCTATTACTTAGAGAAGCTTAATGAACTTGTTCTAAAATTGTATAATAAAAATTTTAAGTACTGGTTTTAATGTAATTCTATCGTGAAGATGATCCTTAAATAAAAGATAATTTTTAAGTTGTCAATGTAGGGCATTTTTGATGGTCTACAACACATTATTCAAAAAAAAAGAGAGAGAGAGATCTGGGTCTGAAAGACCAAGGGAAAGTATGGCCATGTGAGGATAAACACAATCCATAAAATTGCACAACAGTTTTACTAACAATAGGAATAACTTATACATGTACTGCAATTTTATTTTAAGCATATGAATTATTTCTCTATCAGAAAATCCTGAACATAGAAAGCCCCCATTTTGCTACTGTGAAAAGAGTTTTAACTACATTGGGGAGACAGGATTTCTTGTAAATTTAAAAGTAGTAACGTGCTAGGAAGACTTTTTTGACTATTTTTGTAATTCACTGTTTAAATTAAAGGCAGCACCCTTTTGGAAATGTTTGAAGCAACAACTCCTGCTGTGTCTTCTCAAGTGGAGTCAAATTATTCCTCAGAATGGAGATCATGGTATTCTTTCTATGGGCTGTACTAAAAGAAGGGGGGGGAAAGATTTTCTCCTTTCTAATATTTTAGAAAATAATTTTAAAAAATATTTAAAACCCCATGGACCAACAGGTATTAATTTAGCTTAATTACAAAATTGAACTTAGTCTGAAAATGTTGTTATTTCTCACTGGCTGAACAAACTATGAACAAGGCAAAATTAGCGCTATCAATTACAGAAATAAACACAATACCTTATTTACTACATTTTATAACAATTAAATATTCTGCATTAATTTAGTCCATTTTCTTAATATACCTTCAGTAAATGAAGTACTAGGGGATCCTAGAAAATAAAGAGGCAGTGGGCGTGCAGAGAGGAAGACTGAGGAATGTCTACTTATCCATTGGAGGCATATTCAGGCATTATGTATTCAACTTCATCTCTGCCGCCCACAATTTGACGTATTTGTAATCAGCAGTAAAACAAAAGTCCCAAACTACATTCTGAACATTAAAACCTGACATGGTAAAATGAGACAAGGTACCATGAAACACTAAGGAAACATAATTTGAGAAAGTACCGTGTTTCCCTGAAAATGACCCAATTGGAAAATAAACCCTAGCATGATTTTTCCAGATGCTTATAAGCCCTACCCCCAAAATGAGCCCCAGTTAAGATCGTCAGCCAGAGGGATGCATTTAGTACCGCATTTGCCCCAAAATAAGACATCATCTGAAAATAAGCCCTAATGTATCTTTCAGAGCAAAAATTAATGTAAGACCCGGTCTTATTTTTGGGGAAACACAGGTATAACTTTAGGACATTGAGCTGCAAATTTTAGGTAACATATTTTGCACACTGTGCATGGATTACTTTTACAATAACAAATGATAAGAAGAACTACATTTTATGCCATTTAAAAGGTGGTCTCACAGCCATTAAAACAGGATGGTAAATATTACAAAAGTGTGATCTGATAATTTTCGTTCTTATTGCTGAGCACGGAGAGCAGAAGCTGGATAGCAGAAGCCAGCCAAAGGAAGGGGATCACCAAAACGGGCAGAACATCTAGGGCAGGGATCTCCAACCTTGGCAACTTGAAGACTTGTGGACTTCAACTCCCAGAATTCCTCAGCCAGCTTTCTGGGAGTTGAAGTCCACAAGTCTTCAAGTTGCCAAGGTTGGAGACCCCTGGTCTAGGGCATGGTACTCAAAAATTGCCTTGCCAATAATCGCACAGTACAACAACTTTAGTGCTACTTGAGAAAAATGTGTGTGTGTGTAGCTGTATGCAATGGGAAGTACATATGTGTGTGCGTATCTGTTCATAAAATAATCTTAACATACGGATGAAGGAGATGTCACACATCTGAGTGTTTGTGTGCATCTCTAGGTACACAAGGAAGTGAGACTGGAAGGGCATGAATTATTCTTAGATGTATCACTGAAGTTCTGAGTTAATATATTGCACAAAAGCTTGCCTTTGCCCATTTGCGAGAGTTTGTTCCTGGAAACTGGCTTTGCTATGTCTGTGCCTATGCGGAATTATCAGTAAAGTTATACTCTTGGTAAAATAATGTCCCAGGAGTTTCTTCTGCTGCATTTACCAACGGGGACGGCTGACAACTATGCTGTATTGTTAATTCTGATCATTGTTCCTGTTTACCTTAAGAACAGTGCTTCCTGTGTGGCTGGAAAAATTTAGTAAATAGGAAATCGTGTCACGACAATTTTACTGGATCCTCAGTATAGTTGCTAGGAATAAATTTAATATTAGATGGCAACCCAGGGATATGGTGTACATGACAATATTCTTACACTTCACCAAAGAAGGCAAGGTTCAGACCACACTAGATACTGCATGTTACGAAAACATACTGTAAATCTGACGTACAGTACTCTTTAGAAGGGGGATTTAAAAATATAGGTCTCTTTTGTTACCGCTTCGGGTAGTCCTCAACTTACAACAGTTCATTTAGTGACCATTCAAAGTTACAATGGAACTGAAAAAAGTGACTTAGGGTCATTTTTCACACTTATGACCGTTGTAGCATCCCCACGGTCATGTCACCAAAATTCAGAGGCTTGGTGACTGACTCATAATTACGATGGTTACTGTGTCCTGGGGGGCGGGGCGGTGTCATATTATTATTATTATTAATTATTTATTAGATTTCTATACCGCCCTTCTCCCGAAGGACTCAGGGCGGTGTACAGCCAGAATAAAAACCCAAACAATACAATATACAATTAAAACAAAATTAAAAAAACTTATTATACAATTGGCCAAAAACTTTAAAACATTTAAAATTCTAAAAACCCATTAAAATTCATATAAAATTTAGAAATATAAAATATAGATTTAAAAATACAACAAAATTTAAGCCAGCCCCGCGCGAGTAAATAAATACGTTTTCAATTCGCGGCGAAAGGTCCGAAGGTCAGATATTTGGCGTAAATCAGGGGAAAGTTCGTTCCAGAGGGTAGGAGCCCCCACAGAGAAGGATCTTCCCCTGGGGGCCGCCAGCCGACATTGTTTGGTGGACGGCACCCTGAAAAGTCCCTCTCTGTGTTAGTGTACCGGTCGGTGGGGGGCATGAGGTAATATGATCCCCTTTTGTGACCTTCTGACAAGCAAAGTCAATGGGGGAGCCAGATTCGCTTAACAAACATGTGTACCAACTTAACAACTTCAGTGATTCACTTAACAAACGTGGCAAGGAAAGTTGCAAAATGAGGCAGACTCACTCAGCAAAAGTTTCAGTTAACAACTGAAATGTTGGGCTCAGTTGTGGTCTTAAGTCGAAGACTGCCTGCATCGTAGATCCCAGCTTCAGAAATATTAACCATATACAGTATTAAGTAACTAAAAGTTTTTCTATTTTTATTTAGAAATTTTCCCTGCAAAGTGGGGCGGGGGGGGAGGATGCAGAAGATACTAGTAACAAAATTTCAACTCATTAGGATAAGGATTCTCAAACTGCACCCTCCTAAAATGATATTATGTGAACCCTTCCCCAAGAAAACTAAACATTTCACAGCAGGGTTAATCGAGAAGTAAATGTACTATTTATTTTTAATTTTATTTATTTATTTATTTATCATTCGTACTTTTCTACCGCCCTATCTCCCTAGGGACTCAGGGCGGTTTACAGCCACTTAAAAAACATATATATATATATATATACGAGATAAAACATTAATTTAAAAAACTTATTACATAGGCCGAATATTTAAAATAGGGATATAAATAATAAAACCCCATTTAAAACCAAATTTAAACATTTAAACATTAAAAAAATTTAAAATTCTAGTCCAGTGATTACATTGTAAATTATATCAAATGTAATTATATCAAACTTCAATGCTCCCTGGATTGTAGACAGGCAAGGCCTGGGAGCAAAGCCAGACACACATTTTTGTAATGCTCACACTCTGCCTATGCAAATGGTTGCTTGGGATTTAAATAACCAACAACCCCCCACCCACCCACCAAGTGCGCGCGCACACACACACACACACACACAGTTGCTGATGGCCTCCCAGGCATTAAGGCAATCACATGGTCTAGAGCATTTATGATAATAAGTGGGGTCTAACTTACTCTTTTACTGAGGCAAATCACAGGCCACATACTACAGCCTAAGGTACAACAGCAGCAAAGGCAGCCGCAGAGTAACCACCGGACATTAACTGGAAGATTCTTCTTAAGACAGCTATTCACTCGGCTGATGCTGGCTTTGAACTCTTCAGGTGCAACCTTCAAGAATGAACCCAGAAAGCAGGATGGTAAATATATTTCTAAGATTCGATATGCATGAAGAAACCATTTTCCTGCTCTAGAAGCAGCATCAAATGCAACGTGTTGTAGTAATGTGTTAGGAGTTTTATTAACTTCACTTTCTTTGAAGGTACTTACTTTTCCTGTCAATGAGGAAGGGAACTCTGCTTCAAATTTGTTGCTCAGGCCAAACCTACAAACAAAATAAAAGACATTTTTTCACTCAACGTATTAGGACAAAAAGATTTTTAATATTTTGTTAGCATAAAGGCATTCATGGCAACGCCCGAGACATGTTCAGAAAACATTTGCTAAAGAACCACATTCTATAAACAGGAGGCCCAGGGAAGACATTTGTCTTCTCTCACATTTGACATATCTTAGCTCAGCAAGTGCAATTATTAAACACAACTCATGCATAAAATTGTGAAGCAATTCTAAACGGAATGTCTTCTCAAGAATCCATTCGAAAAGCACACTTCCAGCTGTTTTAAAGATTTCAGTATCTTGTGTGGCTTCAACAAAACAAAGATACACACAGACACACACACAAAACCAAAGGGGTTTTGCTAAATTTCAGCTAATGCACCAACTAACCTGTTACAGACCAATCTAAAAATGGTCCAAAATGCATTAGATATATCTTGACTGAATTTCTTATAATATCGTCTGTTGCTGCTTGTCTTTAGATTGGGAACAAGCACTAGAATCATATTATATGCCCATATCAGATGCAGGAACTTTCTTTCACTTTCTTTCAGTGTGCAATTTGGTATTTTTTTAAACATGAAATTGGTATTTTTTTCTCTCTTAAAATATGGAATACCGTATTTTTTGAAGTATAAGATGCGCCTTCCCCCACCGCCGCCCAAAAAAAGAGGGTGAAAATCTGGGTACATGAAGCTTCAGAAAAAAAAGCCCCCAAACAGAGCTTCAGAGGCTTTTTTTCTGAAACTGTTTCGGAGGCTTTCAGAGGCAGAAAAAAAGCAAAAAAAAAAAAAAAAAAGCAAGGCACAGAGCTCACAATCAAGGAACCTGTTGCTAAAATTCACCTCCGAGTGATCCACCTGCCAATCAGCTTTTTCTTATTTTCCTCCCCAAAAACTAAGGTGCGTCTTATACTCCGAAACATACGGTAGTTTGCTTACTTAACTGAATGAATTAGTTATTATAGGACCACTTATTCTCATGTGGATTGCTCTGTCCTTTTAAGATCAGTGGTTGGATTCCTGATGGCAGCATCTGAGAGCTATTCCAGCAGATTAGATCAGTGCTTCATTTTACTCTGGCTCCCATCAGTTGCTGAAGAATTACCCTTCAGCAACCGGTTTTTTATTTACAGATCATTAGACCATTAGTTTTCATTGTTCATATAGCAAAATAGACAGCATCGTATATGTCAATATATACCATGTGCACACAGAGAGGGGAGGCTGAATGAAACGTAATGCTTCCAGCATCATATTTAGTGTAAATAAAAGTAGTTCAATAAATTGAAATGAGAACTTAGGTCCCGTGTATTTCTTTCTACCCATAATCATCACCATTCACCACACAATTTTGCCAATGCTTGGCAGGTTTCTTAAGAGGCATCATGGAAGAATTTCATATTTTTGTCCTTTCAACCAGGTCCTGACAATCTCCATTTCACCTCTTCATTTCAGTCAAACAGATGCCCTTGAAGGCATCTGGAAAAAGGTAGAAAATCCATGTGGCTAAGAATAGATTTGTGGGGTAAGAGGTTGAGATTCAGTCTGGTTCATGAGGTCTGGTTCATAAGGTCTAGCATTATACCATGTTGCAGCAAAGTTTTCTTCTTGTGCCTCAAAATTATCCTTAGTCATTGTTTCAAAGTTTTGAGTGTTGCAGTATGGTGCTCTGAGCTGCCAGGTTCAAGAACATCCAGGTTTTGAATCTTTTTCTATAGGGAAAACTTTGCAATGATATTCCAAGTGCGGGCACTTAGGTTCTAGATCGTAATGATTTCCCATCTTCATTCTCATAAATGTGACAACTGTTGGCAAATTCCAGCTCTTGAGGGTTTCGTTTCTGCTGTTGGTATGTGAGGAGCCCATCTTACCCAAGCCTTCTGATGCTGAAGATCAATAATGTTACCCATCATTCTTGTGAAATGCCAAACTTGACAACAATGACCCTTTGCTGAATTGCACTTAGCCTGTGCCTCAATCTTTCTTATGTGCAACTCGTTGGTTGCTGCCACTTTGTTCTTGATCATATCCATCAGCTCTTCCCGCTTCTCATGTTTACATCGAGACTCACGTCAACACAGTCACTACCATAAACCATCTGTATATGGCAGTGAATTCTAATTCAGCGGTCAAAAATTATATCACAGTGTGTTGCTTAAAGCAGAATAATGCCTACTCATAGCAGAATTCCATTTCATGAACCATAGTTGCATAATCATTTCTCACAGCAACTTCCCACTAACTGAAGTGAAGGAATATATACAAAATAACATGTCAGAACCTCTGTAGAGCTTCAGGACTTCCATCTGTTGCAAACATTACTTTTCATCCAAACCTCATCCTTGCAGGGATGTTGTTATATGCCCCTTTACTCATAAATAACTTCCTATATTTCACCAAATTATGTGGCAATTTGAAATCTCATCCAGCCAGCTACATTTCTAATCACTACGTTTGCCTGGGTTTGCTGCACCTGTCTCAACAGGTGAATGCACCTAGCCAACTTTGCACAAGCTTGGCAACTAAGCAGTGTTCAGTCTGGTTAGTCTGTGGATGGGAGATCAAAATAGAGTAACAGGCCTGTGGGAAGGAGAAGAAGAGGACAACTTGGCGCAGCTAACTCGCTGTGACCAACTCATCACGGCCATCTTGCCGCGGCCAACTCACTGCAGGACAAGTCGTTGTGGGACAACTCAACAATTCAATTTAAGTATTTAAAATTATTTTAACATTATTTTAATTTTTATCATTCAGAGTTCGTTTTGTCCCTCCTTTTGCATCTTTTGCTAAATGATTAGTGTAGTTATTGTCTCGCGGTGAGTTGGCCATGGCGATTCCTACTCCCACACCACTCAAATGATGTTCATCCCAAATTGTATAGCTAAAAGTCTGTAGGAATAGCTTTCCAGAGAAAAAATTGCAGACTACAGGAACCAGGAGCACTACTCAGGTGACCCTGAGGACACAGGTAAATCTCCAAGTGCTCAACAACCCTCTAAAAGGATGCACATGACCAGCTGCCTGCATGGAATATAAATCCTTCCATTCCCCATTATCCTATCAGAGCTGAAGAAGCTTCTTGGATGAAACATCTTCAAAGAAAAAACAAGAAAGTCCAGTTGCCTCCTGAAAAAGCACCCTTAGGACATCCAGAGTAAAGTTCAAACTGAAAATACTTTTTTCTCACCACCTCAACAGGTTTGATTGAAAGAGCTGAGCCTTGAGCAATAGTCTCAAGCAAAGCAGCAACCAGCAGGATGGAGGAAGCAGCTATATGATGACCATGTTTTTCTGGTATCATCTATTCTATAGAACAGCCTTCTACCCAAAATTTGGATGGTACCATCATTGCTTGCCTCTAGGAAAGCAATAGCAAACCCAGAAACGTCCTCACGAGCTCAGGACAGAGTTGAAAGTGGGAGGTCTGCAAAGGGGGCATCTCTCTCTAAGTTTGAACCCTGTCCAAAGAGCCAGAAGACAGAGTGATACCCATGCCTGGAGTCACGAGTTCTCATACAGGAAAACAGTTATTCAAACAGGTCCTTCTGTTAAGATCGGGCCATTAAGGATGCCTAAAGGCCAGGAACCAAGTATGGTTTAAATTAATGGCTTTACTGGCTTTAATACAGTTGATGTTTTCATGCTGTGCTAAAATAGGATACATCTACCAATATACACTGCTACACTTCACAAGCACTTCTACAAATATATAGAGTGCCTTTGATTTATTTACTTTTGTAGTGCTGCATTCTACGACAATGCACCACAAAGAAGAAAGCAGAAATAAATGATTTAAGTCATTCTATAAAAGGAACACTGGATGAGAAATCTTGTTTCACTAAGCATGTGATCAACACCTGCTAACTAAGTCCAATTTCCCAACATGTGCCTAGCATACTTGTGTTGACAAAAGAGGCTTCTCCACTGAGAAGGAAACCAGGAGTACTTGCAACCCCATTTTCTATCCAATTTTTATTAGCTTGAAGTCCCACTCAAAATACAGCTCTAGCTCCTTTATAACTTTCAGAAGTCTGGGATTATTGTTATGTCCAAGATTAGCTCACCCAAAAATATCCCGATACATACCTATAAATCCTCGACTTCCAACAGTTCATTTAGTGACCATTCAAAGGTACGATGACACTGAGAAAGTTGACTTATGACCATTTGTCACATGACTCTTGCAGTGTCCCCATGGTCACGTGACTCACATTTATGACAGTTGACATGTCCCGGGGTCAGGTGATCCCCCTTTGCAACCTTCTGACAAGCAAAGTCAATGGGGAAGCCAGATTCACTTAACAACAGTGTTATTAATTTAACAACTGCAGTGATTCACTTAACAGATGTGGCAAGAAAAGTCATAAAATGGACCAAACTTACTTAAATTTCTAATTTAGCAACATAAATTCTGGGCTCCATTGTGGTCGTTAAGTCGAGGATGACCTGTAATCTAAAGTTCTCCTGGGTATTTTATTCCCGAATAATAGTACACTCAGATGGTTGAGTTCTAATATACAGGGAGCCCTCAACTTACAATCATTCATTTAATGACCATTCAACGTTGGGTGAGATCATCAGTGGTTTTGGGGTGAGGTACCAACTGTACGCTGATGATACGCAGCTGTACTTTTCCACCCCAGGCCACCCCAATGAAGCTATCAAAGTGCTGTCTGGATGGGGAGAAACAGGCTCAAGCTCAATCCCTCCAAGACGGAGTGGCTGTGGGTGCCGGCACCCCGGTACAGTCAGCTGCAGTTGCAGCTGACTGTTGGGGGCGAAACATTGGCCCCAATGGAAAGGGTGCGCAACTTGGGCGTTCTCCTGGATGGGCAGTTGTCATTTGAAGATCACTTGACGGCCGTCTCCAGGAGAGCTTTTCATCAGGTTCGCCTGATTCGCCAGTTGCGCCCCTTCCTAGACCGGGATGCCCTGTGCACGGTCACTCATGCTCTTGTTACCTCCCGCCTGGATTATTGCAATGCTCTCTACATGGGGCTCCCCTTGAAGAGCACCCGGAGGCTGCAGTTAGTTCAGAATGCGGCTGCGTGTGGCTCCCATGTAACACCACTCCTGCGCAGACTGCACTGGCTACCTGTGGTCTCTCGGGTGCACTTCAAGGTGTTGGTTACTACCTTTAAAGCGCTCCATGGCTTAGGGCCAGGGTACTTACGGGACCGCCTTCTGCTACCGAATACCTCCCACCGACCCGTACGCTCACACAGAGAGGGGCTTCTCATGGTGCCGTCCGCCAAGCAATGTCAGCTGGCGGCCCCCAGGGGAAGGTCCTTCTCTGTGGGGGTTCCTACTCTCTGGAACGAACTTCCCCCTGGATTACGTCAACTGCCTGACCTTCGGACCTTCCGCCGCGAGCTGAAGACCTATTTGTGTACTCGCGCGGGACTGGCTTCGTAATTTTTAAATTTTATAATTTTATAGGTTTTAGAGAGTTTAATTTTAATGGCATATTGTTTTAAATTTTAGCCGATATATAATAAGTTTTTTAATCTTTGTTTTATTTGTATATTGTCTATTTTTACTATGGCTGTGAACCGCCCTGAGTCCTTCGGGAGAAGGGCGGTATAAAAATCTAAATAATAATAATAATAATAATAATAATAATGATGATGATGATGATGATGATGATGATGATGATGATGATGATGTTACAACGGCACTGAAAAATGTGTGGCAAGACTGTTTTCATCGCCCACCCACTCCAACAGCTGTCCTCCACCTTTATAATTTTTATAGGGTAGACATAAACAAGAGAGTCTTTAAAATGTTAAGATGTTAAGGTGTTACAATTGGAACTGTACAATTTATATTCCTTTCAAAGCTCCATAAAGTAAACACAATTTTAAATAATATCCATCCACTCAGGCTGTTAAGCAGATTTATGAAGGAAGCGTCTAAAGAAAAGGAGAAGAAGAAGAAAAAAAAAACCAATCCAGGAACTTCAGGAGAGGTTCTGGAAGTAATCATGTCATCCTTAACCAAAAGTGACTCAGCAAGGTCAAGCAACTTCATTCCAAGTATCTTAAGCTTTTGGGGCATGTGTTATTCTCTCATCTTGACCTCCCTTTTTCTAGAAGGCAAAAAAGGCTGACCTTTTGCTCCCATGAACACAATTAACTGTGGAGAAGAGATTATACCATAATAAAAGAGTCATAATGAACCATGATGGCCTGATAATTAGCCACTAATAAGTCCTTTGCTGAGAATAAGAACATAGGAACGATGATAAGTACTTTACAAAACCCAAAAATATGAGCGTCAGGAAATGGGGCTGCATTTACTGTGTCATTATTTTTATTATCGTTTTTTGTTTTCATCCTCAGACTCCGTGTATAACTACTGCTTTTAAGGACGATAAGCAATTTCATGCTGTAAGAACTGAGGCTCAGGTGCCTTCCAAGTTTTGAATATATGGTGCAACTCATGTGTCACTAATGAAGTATTAAAAGCTTCTACAGTACCGTACAGTACAGTATATATCATTCAGTTTAAAAACCTTATTTTTCATTTTAAAAATATCTATGTGTTTAAAAGGCTAATTGGTCTTAAAATAAACTTGAAATGCAATGCTAAATGTATGTATGTACATGTATGTATGTATGTATGCTATTTCTTAACCACCCATCTCCCTCCAAGATCTATTCAACATCTATTGAATATTCTATCTTTTTAAAATTCAATCTACATATTTGACACAAGTAATGTATGGTATATTCCCTAATCTTCACACAGATGTAACCTGGATTAGATTGAACATTGTATTTTCTACTCCCTATTATTGAGTTTATAGCTGAATACCCATACTCCACTATGAAACTATGTGATCAGGCTTGATAAATTGACACTTATACCTTGAAAATTAATGAGTAGTTATGATCAGCCTCTCCTCTCCCCTTCTCTCCCTCAGCCTTGCCCCACAGAAGCCTTCCCTATCCTATCCTCTGCTTGCTGCTATGAAAGTAAAACTGAAACTCCTCTCTTCTGCTTGTGTTTTACCTTTGGAACAGATTTCTTTTCAGGTGGGGAGTGGAGGTAGAACTCCTTAGCATCAGAGGGCTCTTTGGAAAGTGAAACAGTATTTACTATATGAGCAAGGAGACAGGAAGGAGCCTGGCCATAGCTTAGCTCAAGAGTTCTGTATTAAAGCTGCTTTCTGCTGTGAAAGTAAAACTGAAACTGAAACTCCTCTCCTCTGCTTGTGTTTTACATTTGGGTCAGATTTCTTTTCAGGTGGGAAGGGGGAGTAGAACTCCTTAGCATCAGAGGCTGTTAATCATAATATAGGAAATAATGCTCTGATGGTTATTTTCAAAAATCCTTTCTTAGTGAGCACCTAGAAGCCAAGAGGAACATATTTCAAGTTTGTAGGCCTTAGGCTTCTGGAGATTTTGTGGTGATGTGTGAGTGATATTTTGCTTTTATATAGAGAGATTTAAAGATTTGATTCCAGTGTTATCCATCCAGTGATGTGCAAGGCCTGCATGTATGTTGCTCACAGCATGGCAAAAAAGATCTTACTACCTTATTTCCTGCATTAAACTTATATGAAAGAGGACCTGAGAGAATATGGAATACATAACAGTTCTGCATGGAAAAACTCAAAAGTAAGAGATGAGATCACTGCTAGCATTGCAAAGGAGAAGAGATGCAGATGCTTTCAAAGCAAGCTGTCATGCTACCCAGGGAAAGATAGAGGACAATAGCCTTTGGCAATAAGAAGTATGTATGATGACTCAACCCAGAGTTCCATAATCAAATAGGAAAAGACCGTAAAAAAATATTTCAATCCAGAATGTTAGCAAATAATAAGAAAAAGAAAATAAGATCTATTTTTAATCTGAAATGAGAACTTCCAAGCAAGCTTGAAATAATCAAAAGTAACGATGAATTGGATATGATAGAAACAAATGAGACTAAAGGAAAAGGAATCGGAAACTGAAGAGAGATACAAAACATTATGTAGATTATTAAAGAATTGCAATGATTCCTCTCTTACAAGAAGTTATGTTGACGACCTTAAAGGGTCTTTTGTAAGATCCTTTATTGAAGACCTTACAAAGAACTGAACAGTCAGGTTTCAGAATAAGTACATAGAGGCGCACACAACTTTGCAGACACAACCATGAACCTTCAGAAAGAGGCTCTAGCTACTGTGGTCACTCCTTCATAAAACACCCTCATAGATCACTTCTTTTCACTGTGATATAGAATATGACAGAAGAACAGCCAAGAGCACATGAGTTCAGAAAGCCAAACTGAATGGCAGAGCTCTGTAGCATCCTTCAGAAAGATATTATAATTATGCTTTACTGTTAAGTTTTTCAGGCTCCTGCAAACACCTATCTCCCATTTCTCTTGCTTTTTTTAAGATTACTGTAATATGGTCTGTATGAATTTGAGGAAACAGGGGGGGGGGGTGAGGAAAAAAAGAAAGGAGAAAAGTCAAATCAACTGCATTCTTTGAAACATTTGACCAAGATCTACTTCAGAAATAATTTGTGCTTGAGAGGGAGAAGAATGAATGAGGCATGTGAATGAGAGAAATGAAGTTCTCAGGATCTTATTACTGCCGCTCCATCCATTGTCCCTTCACAAATTGTTCTAACCCCCATCTACTTTTTCCCACTGCAGCCAACAATAGAATAAGCTGCAGAGTTTGATTGAAAAGAATTATCCTCAAGTAAAATGAAACTGTTTACATGAATTCCCAATCATTCATTTCATAGTTGCTTTACTTTCACAAAGCATTTAGAGCTGTATACTAAGAAAAGATTTTGATTTATTTGCTTTCATCCTACCTTTATTATTTTTATAAATAACTCAAGTCAAGTACACTTAATATTCCTTCTTATTTTCTTCCCAACAACTCTGTGAGGTGAGTCAAGCTGAGGGAGACTGAGCCAAAATCACCCATCTGGCTTTCACACCTAAGGGACTAGAACTCACAGTCTCCCAGTTTCTAGCCTGGTGCCTTAACCACTAGTTCGCATTGGCTAGGGAGGCTACATTATTTGCACAGCAATATTTTACTGATTCAGTAAATGTATATTGTAATTTACCACAAGAAATCTTATTTCAATCATTCTATAAAATATACACTCGTGTACGTGTGTTCCTGGTTTTATTTAATTCCTGTTCATGTTCTTTAATGTTTTCATATTTGGGCTATTATAAGCCACCCAGATTTGCTTTGGACAATGGGATAGATGGATGGATGGATGGGTGAGTATGCAGGTAGGTAGGTAGATAGATAGTTCTTTTCATAAAACAAAACACTGTCCCTAAGCCAATCAAATATATAAGCTATTGCAAATTCTAAGGATAGATGATGGGACACAGTGAAATGATGGTCAAATTAAGATTGATTCTTGTCTCCATTCATACCACATTGGGTGCTATGAACAACAATATTTATTTTATTACAAAGTTAACTCAATTTGAGAGCAGATTAGTGAATCACTGAATCCAATATTCCTATACACCAAAGCTAACAAGCACTAAACGATCGTGTTTAAATTTTCTTTTTTCTCACTTATCATCATGCTGCATTTCTATATAGTACCTTAAGCTTTCAAGTAACTTATTATCAAAGGGCAAGATTGACAACTCCATTACCGTCCACTGAGTTAACAATCACTCCAAATTCTGCCATTCTGTTTTCGGTTTGTGCTGAATAACAGTACAGCCTTACTTCCTAAATCACAAGCACTATTAACTCCATGTTACAAGCCCGCAATGTTATTATTCTGCTTGTTTCATGCCTTACAGTAAAAAAAATTCTAAAAAGCAATTGCAGCTAAAGTAAGGCTACATATGCTTTAATGAACTTAGTATGACTTACTTCTCATTGAACATCTATACCAGGGATAGTCAACCTTTTTATACCTACCGCCCACTTTTGTACCTCTGTTAGTAGTAAAATTTTCTAACTTTTCCACAGTAATGCTGCGTGCATTGTCGTCTGTGCATGCCTCTTGCGCATCGTGGATTAGGTTTTGGGGGGGGGCACCGGCTACCAGCTCTGCTTGTTTGTTACAACTGGGTGGTGTCGGGGGAGATGCGCAAGCTATTCTGGGATGAGGCTCTTTTGTTTGCGGTCGCACTATAGCACCATTTAGTTTCACTTACGTAACATGAACTAAACTTATGCGTGGGCGAAACAAATAGTATATTTTCAGAAATTTAAATTGTCACGGGAAATTGTATGAAAACCGAATGAAAATGTTTTTAAATAATGCTATGATTTTTTTTAAAAAAAGTCAATTAAATTAAAAAAAGGAAAGTGCTTCAGGATCAGACAAAACCCCTACCGCCCATCATGAAAGCTGGAACGCCCACTAGTGGGCGGTAGGGACCAGGTTGACTACCACTGATCTGTACAGCATCTTAATCATATTTATCCAATACACATCTTCATAAAAGATTTGCCATGATTTATTCAACGACAACTTGGCCTAACATTTCAACAGTGGAACAGCTTTCAAATCTATGAATCTATTCTATAAAGGGACCCCCCCCCATTCTAGCTACAAGCATACACAGACATAGACACAGACAGTCTTAATTATTATTATTATTTATTATTTATTACATTTTTATACCGCCCTTCTCCCGAAGGACTCAGGGCGGTGTACAGCCAGAAATAAAATACAAAATACGTACAGTTAAAAACAAATTAAAATTAAAATTAAGTGTTGTGGCCCACCAGCTGCCAGCGGAGCTGATGGCAGACTTGCACGATGAGGTTGGGGAGGAACTTGGGCCAGTTCTGGAGTCTGGAGAAGACTCTGATAGATGCTCTGTGTCAGACGCATAGATAGAGCCATGGCCGTCCGACATTTTCCAGCCACCAGAGAGGTGGAGGCTGTCTTTGGAGGCTGATATGACTAAGGAGGAAGAACAGCTGGGGCCTGTTCCAGATGCATATATGCGCAAAGCAGTTAGGAGAGGTGAATAATGGAGGACAAGGAGTTGATTCGGGAAGCAAAGCACACATGGATGCTGAATGGTCTGAAAGGGGAGTGGTTGTCATAGGAGACAACAGTTCTTATTTCTGAAACTTTTGCTCATTGTGTTTCAATTATCACAAGGAACTGATAAGGTCTGTTACTGCAGTTTAACTCTTTGAAGGACTATTGCCTGGATTTTTTGGTGGGTGAATGCAATTAATTCACAAGAGGTAAATAAAGAGGGTTTTTTTGTGACAAGGAGTCAGTTTCTTGCTTCTGCTAAGGCTGGGTCAGAACAATAAGAGCCTAAATCACTGTCCACAGAATAAAGCAAAATATACACCACACCCAGATTTACTGTTCCTAAACAGTAACCTAATTTCCTAATCTCCAACCAAATATTTGAAGTTTGAAGCTCCTTTTTAATAAGGCTTTCAGCCTGATATGGAGGAAATCTCCAAAGGGGTAAAGACAAAAGAAGTTGTGATAACCCAAACTGGAGAGGGAGAGGGGGAGGGGGGAGGGAGAGAAAGAGAGAGAGCAGAAATGAAATGAAATGAAATAAATTCAAAATTATGGTATGTTTCTTAACAACATTGTTTGGATTAGCAGCACTGTCAGAGTCTGAAGATACTGAGATACTAGAACAACTTATTAAAGACTTTTTAAAGCTAGAAAACCTAACTATTAGTTCTTACAGATATTTGTTGCTAATAAATCAATTTGATATATTAAAGTTAAACAATGAGTGAAATAAAGTATTGTCTAGACAATGGCAGTGTCTTAACTTCTACAGCTAGGAGTGTCAAAAGATCTCAGATTATGACAATAAAAGTAATATTCAGAACTCCATTACATTTGTATAGAAAAGGACTGTCAAAAACAACACTTTTTGAGGAAGAAGAAAGGGGAAAGAGAGAGGGTTAGAAAGGGTTGAAGAGAAAAGTGGGGAAGGAGGAGAGAAAGAGAGAGGTTAGAAAGGGTTGAAGAGAAAAGTGGGAAGGAGGAGAGGAAGAATGAAGAAAGTAGAAGAAAGTAGAGAAGGGAGGAGGAAAGGTTTTTTTAAGGAAGGAAGTGGTAGCTGGGCAGGTTCGAATAAGTAACAAATGAAAGTTAATAACTAATGACTAATGTTGAATAAGAGACTGTATATTGAATAGGCTGTTGGAAAATGGAAATAAAACTTTTTTATTAAAAAACAACAACAACAACCTTCCGATCAAATTCTAAAGCAAATTGATTGCAAATTCCAGTTGAATCAAAAATTCAAATCAAAGAATCACCCCCTGACCAATCAGTGACTGAACGCCAAATGGGGTTGAGGATACCTTAATTGTATAGACAAATAAAGGAATAAGCACAAAAAAACAACAACAACACTTTGTTGGCGATATAATAAGGATAATGTTTTTTTTAAATCATGTGCTTCTACAATGTTTTATATTTATCAAGTTTGGGGAGAAAGTAGATAAAGCAAATATGATTATGTGAATTGAAAGTTAAAATCTTTGGAGGATCATACAGTATTCATTTGAACTATATACTTAACAGATGGAATCTGACAGTATTTAATGGACAACATAAATGATTCTCCATGTCCTTACTGCAGCTAAAAGGCTGATGCTGCAGCATTGGAAAGATAAATGGATGGCATCATTCATTCAATGGACTGAAAACCTAATTCAGGAGTGTCAAACTGGTGGCCCATGAGCCAGATGCGTCACACACAGGCCACGCCCATCCCAGCTCCGCGAAGGGGGAAAACATCACAATACGTCACATGATGGCAACGTGACACCACGAGTTTGACACCCGTGAAGTAATTGCATTTGCCACCTAGGAGCAGATTGCCCACAGAATTTGTAAAGACAATATAATGAAATATTTGTACCAAATAGGTACCCAATACAGTTTGTTAAAAATGACTGCCGTATGAATGTGTTTGAAATATGTATGTACTTGAATATTTGCATTAGATAAATACAGAATTGTAGCTCTTTACTGTTTTGACATATACTGTTTTGTTTCCTTTGCTATATTTTTTATTTTTTGTTCAAGCACTTTTAATGCATCATGTTTTCTTCTTTTTTTTCTTTTATTAATTAAACAGCACTAAGCATGAAATTTAAAACAATTATTTTGAAGTAAATTATTAGATTCTGATAGTTACCGAGGATAATTTTAACCTGCGCATAGTGCTATACATGTAACATATGCAGTTATATTTCTTACTTAGTTTTACGTTTCTTTGAACTGTTCAGCGTCACTTGTTAATAAACTCATTCTGCAAAAGAATCTCCCCTGAAAGGGGGGAAAGCCTTTTTTCTTGCCATATATGTTAAAGTAACCTCAGACAGCTAGAAAAATGTAATGTAGCCAAGTTCTACTATTGTATGTGCTTGCTGCACTTATTTCACGCACATTTAAGTTTCACAAAACTGTCTTGCAGACTGAACAGCATGGCTTAAAGGCAAGAAATATGAAACATTCCATAGCTTCTCATGTATGTGTGTAAACTTTTGCCAGATGAAAACAAAACCTCTATTTTCATGAGGTAGACTGCAGTCTCCAAAAGTTAGGGCAATTTGCAAACTTTTTATATATCACAAGATATATGTATGTATACTTTACTTCCAATAAGCCTTTATCGTTACCTTTCTAGAATGGTAAAATTTATACTGCAAGAAGAGGATACAAGGACTAAGCCATAACAGGAAACACTGAGAATTTGAGTAAGACCTTTTTCTTAGAAAATTACAGCAGCACTGTGGTGCAGAATGCTAAACAATCAAAGAGGTCAAGCAGACTTGGTGATAAAACCTTGCAGCTGCTAACCTACAAGGCTGCAGTAAGGGAAATTGTGCCACCGTATACCAGTCTTACGGAGCAGCCAGCTTCTCTCCAGCAACAGTCTCCTGGCAGCCGCCACGTCATAAAGCTTTACCGGAGGGAGGATAGGAAAGCAGGAGGACTGCCTGCACTGTGAAGCCAGCGCCAAGCCGCTTAAGCTGATTGCTACAAGAACTTGGTAACTAAAAACGTTGCCGCCTTCTCCTCCTTCTCGGTGCCTTTTAAAGTTTGCACCAGTCATCTTGGTTGTAAGGTTGAGGGAAAAGATGTCATCATTATGGGTCATTCTGGAGAAACTTTTTCAATCGAAAGTTGTTAAAGAAATAAATAAGCCCCAAAGAATATCCCAACAGTTTATAAGGAACTGTTTAGTTTATAAATGACATTTAAAAGATATTCTAAGGACAAATCCCCTTGAAGACAAATGTTATATTTTATATCAACAGTGAAGTATACAACTAGCATACTGCTTACAGTTTATACCTATTCTCAGCCAACGCTGAAACTTAATTCTAGGGATGACCTGATTCCTATTATCTTATAATTCAAAATTTCCTTACCCATTAAGAACAAGTATCATGATTAATTATACAGCATTAATAACAGAAAATCTTATATGAAAAATGGTATGTGTTATCTATTCTTAAGAAAATTGAAGTAGAGCTTCAATTAAAAAAGTATTTTTCAGGTCTTCAATATATTTTCCCCTATGTCAACTTCAAAAAATTAAGACATATATTTGTCAGAGGGAAAAAAAAGAAAATATTTATATACCCAATTAGTATTGGACAGAACAGTACAAATGCATAACATGGATATAGTATAAAACCTTTATATTGTTTAAATTCACTTCTCTTTATATTTCCTTTTTGTCAGTAGAATTTGTGGCAAGCTTTATAATTTCTTTTGACCAAATGTCCAGAAGATAACCATGCTATAGAACAGTAAAAGAGAATTTGTGTGGTATCTATTTGCATCCCATGGAGATGTAAGGATAATAAGTGTCACAGAAATAAACAGTTATGCTCCAAGACAATAAAGCAGCAATAGGGTAGTAAAAGAAAGGGGCTATTATGTCAAATATAGTAAATACAACTTATAAAAAAATATCCTGGTTTGCTAATAATTATCTGGGTAGGTAAAAAGAGTAAGTATTCTAGTAAGAGATATTTAGGATATTTAAGCATTTCCATCCCTAGAAAGTTAAGATAACTACTGGACTACAAAACACATATAACCAAGGATTTTATTCAGCTCAAAATATTCAGCTCAACAAATAATACATCCAAAATGATAAAAACCATCCACTTCAAATGTGAAAGAGGTGGTTTGATTATAAGCCATCTACTGAAATGGATGATATGTAAGTTCAATACATACATAAATAAATTCTAACTTATAAATATCTGCTTGAACAGCCTGAACCAGACAATTATTGCTAAAGAACGTCATCAAGAACTTGTAGTCTATCTTCCCATTTTTCACAAGCTACCAAGTGTATCCAGAATCTGAATAATTTCTGAGATCAAGAAAAGATGCTGTGGCTAATAGACCAAACTTTTTGTGGAAACTGAATTAGAGGACAGTATTTCAGACTTTTTAAATTGGGATGGCATTCCCTTTGAAAACACACTTGCAATAAGTTAATTTCTTGAAATTATGTTTCAGGTATTAACCTTAGGAAGGTTAATTAACCTTAGGAAGGTATGTCAAATGTATTTATACTTCATAAGGCTGACACAGTTAAGTGACATGAACCTCAGTTATCTCAAGGTCAGACTATTATCTTGAACACTTTTTTGGCTTGCAAAAATTCCTAGGACTGGGTCTCTGGCAAAATGAGTTCTTTCCTAACTACAAATAAACGCATTTTGAGGTTTATGTTAGAAACCCAAAATGACACCTGGAAGACTTACTTTAAATGTCTTCTATTTGTAATTCTAGTCAGTGGCCTTAATAAAAAAAAAATATTCTATTCACTTGGAAAACCTGTCTTCCTGCCTGCTCTCATTGTCTTTGAAATCAATAGAAAAAAGCTGCTGGGATGCAGGAGAGGCTTCCTGGACAGTTGCATCCAAGTAACATACCATATTTTTAACACTATAAAATATACGCACTTTCACGCCCCCCACAAAAAAAGTGGGTGGAAATGTCTGTGTGTCTTATAGAGTGAATATTACGGGGTGTGTGTGTTGCTGCCTGTCATCAGAGCTGCTGTAAGGGAATGCTGGAGCCTTTGCTGCAGAGCAGCTGATCGACAGTTGGATCGGCCTCCCAGAATACCGCCAATCAGCTGTTCTAGTGGGCGGCAGTGATCCCCGCCACCTAGAACAGCTGATCGGCAGTATTCTGGGAGGCCGATCCAGCCACCAATCAGCTGCCTGGCAGTAAAGACTCCAGTGTTCCCCGCCGGCGGCAGCAGCTCAGCTCAGTTGACTGATGGTGGGCGCAACGGAGTGGAGCACTGATGAGTCATGGCTGGGGCTGCAATGTTAACCAGGCTGTTTACTGCAAGGACGCTAGCCAGATGAATACCGGAAGGATGCTGGGAGGCAGAGGTAGATTTTTTTTTCTTGTTTTCCTCCTCTAAAACTAATGTGTGTCTTATGTTCTGATGCGTCTTGTAGTGTGAGAAATACGGTTCTTTTAACCTTAAACTTCCTTCACATAATTTTGTGACTCCATTAAGATGTTTTTTTATTCCAGCGAGCATTCCAGCAAACTATTTTATTATTCCTGGATATTCTTGCTTCTTCATTAAAAAAATGATTTCCCCATTTTCACTATTAGCCTCCTTATACATTTTGAAAAACTGAAATTATATAGTTCACATTCTCTTTGCCCACTGCCTTGTCAGCCCAGTAACTTCCAGTTTGAAGTTAGCAGCAGATAACTTAGTTTTGGAATATATTACATTTTTATTATCATTGTTTTCAGTGTTATCATTTCCTAAGAACTGAACTCTCACACAAAATATCATATTGCATATAAATCATGTATTTTTCTAGACTTTTAATAAATGAACTAGATAAAGATATGTTACTAGTTACTGAATATATACCCAGCAAAACAGAAAATCATTTTAAGGTAATCCCCCAAACTCACTTCCACAAATATTTTACAAATACAACAGGTAAATGTTTTACTATGCTCCTAGATATTAGGAGCTTACAATGTTTTTACTACGCTCCTAAATATTAAGAGCATACCATATTTAGTTGCAAGATATTGTACTTTATTTGCAATAGCTGTCAAGTACTGCAAATATAATTTAAATCAATAATTTTAATTAGTAATTTTCCAGAATAGTTTCAAACAATCCACACCAAATCTATAATTTTGCACTATTTCTTACACTGATTAGTATCCTGAAAGTGCTTCAGCTAAGGCTCATGAGAAACAATACTAATAAAACTACAAGAAATGAGCCCAAGTTCATAAGAAAAAAACAGAGCAAATTATACATTATATTCCATATAATAAGGACAATCATGTTGAAATAACCAAGCATGTCCTACTTGGAAACTATATATTAAAGGGAATTCTTCATGCCTTACAAAAAAGGTCAAACTTGTTATTACATGAGTAGGTCAAGGCTGTGATTAACAGAAGCGTTAAGTTTTTACATTTAGCTATAGTATTGCTGTTGCTACATATTCCAAGCATTCTTCTACCTGACAAGTCGTCATCATTATGTTGTTTGAATTCTTTATATGCTGCCTTAGTCATAATTAGCTGAATTCCCTTACTGACCCAAACACTGTGATTTCTTGTTTGTTTGTTCTCTTTTCTTTTCTTTATATCCTGCTTTTATTATTTTTACAAATAAGTCCAGGCAATGAACATATACAACATACCAAAACCCCAAAAAGGAATTCAATTTACAAGCATAGTAGTAGTGTATAATCTGATATTCCCTTGGCCTGAACTAAACAATCAGACAAACCACATGGCCACTCTTAAGGCTTTGCAGAGAGTACAATTTGAATGCAGGTGTATATGGGTATATGTAATATATACTCTGAATCTTAAATAAAATGACTCAAATCATTTTAAGTAAAGTTTCCTTCAAGACAAGTTCAACATGGATAGATTCAGCAATACAGAAGACATTTACCTCTGCATTGCCTTCTTTCACATTTAAAAAAAAAATTAATCTACAATTCTGAAATTCATAATGGTCTCTATCCAAGTAGTAGACCAGTCTGACCCTATTGAGCTTTTTCAATATCAGCCCAGGTAACTTAGATCCTGTAATCTACTACATGAGTCTTCACTAGCTATATGAAATAATGTTTTGTATACAATAGCAAAATTGTAAACACTTATCTGCAATTTCTTAAACCAAACCCTTTTTTCCCCAGGATTTCAAGATAGCATATAGCAAAGGATCTTTTGCCTTCAGGTTGTGAGACTGAAGATACAATTTAATATACCACTGAAGAGTACAGTTAGGGTGTGACTTATGAGGGTAATGAAGCCTGAAATTTTCATCATATGTCATGATAGTCATAGCTCAAGATACCTATGTGACTGACATGATTTTACATTTTTTTGCGGCAATTCTTAAGCCAATGCAGCCATTGTTAAGCAAACCCATTGTTTATAATGGTCATTTTTTTTTGCTGAAAACTAGAAGTAAATGGCCCTGCCGTGTGCGCAAAGGGATTGCGCCCCACAAGAGCTGCACCTCCAGGTTCTGGCACGCATGTGCACCCACAATCAGCTGGCCAGTTCGCATGTGCACACCGGTTTTCAGCACTGCCCCATGCGCGAAGGACAGCAGATTGTCATGCGCGCATCCGGGAATGATGTGATCCCCTTTTGCAACCTTCTGACCAGCAAAGTCAAGGGGGAAGCCAGATTCACTTAACAACCATGTTACTAACTTAACAACTGCAGTGATTCACCTTTATTGTCATTTTTTTTTCCTGTGGGCCCTCTGGCACTCATTGAAAATGAAATTCTGTCACCTGCTCTCAAAAGTGTACACACACATAACACAGATACATACACATGTCTACATGCACCCTAACTTATAGAGAAAAGTTGTAAAATGGGAAAAAACTTAATCAATGTCTCACTTACCAACATAAACTTTGGGCTCAACTGTGGTCATAAGTTGAGGACTACCTGGTACTGACCTAGCGTAACAACTAGGGAGAACACAAAAGGCATCTCTCATTCCATCATGGCTTCAGGTAGGTTTTTATTCGGAGCCTGAAGACCAAAGCACAAATCGGGTCTCCACTTTAACCCCTCTAACGTACAGGTAGTCCTCAATTTACATTTCATTTAGTGACCATTCAAAGTTACAACAGCACCCAACAAAGTGACTTATGACTATTCTTCACACTTACAACCATTGCAACATCCGCATGGTCAGGTCATTTACATTCAGATGCTTGACAACTGTCTCAGATTTATGACTGATGCAGTGTCCCAGGGTCACCCAATCCCCGTTAGCAACCTTGTGACAAGCAAAGTCAATGGGGAAGCCGGAGTCACTTAACAACCTGTGTTACTAAGTCAACAACCGCAGTGTCCACTTAACAAACCTGGCAAGATAAGCTAAAGATAACCATTATTGTCATTTTTTTCCCCATGTGGGCACTCTGGCACTCATTGAAAAGGAAATTCTGTTGCCTGCTCTCAAAAGTGCACACATACATAACACACATGTACACACTACATACATACACGTATATCTACTACAACCTAACGTACCAAGAAAAATCGTAACATAGAGCAACACACATGGAAGCACGCTACATTGATAGACATATATCTACCTACACCCTAACCTACCAAAAGTTGTAAAATGGATCAACACACATGTAGACATGCTTCATACATCTGGAACTGAACACACTCAAAACCGTAAAAATGGTGGTAGACTTTAGGAAAAACCCTTCCATACTTCCACCTCTCACAGTACTTGACAACACAGTATCAACAGTAGAAACCTTCAAATTTCTGGGTTCTATCATATCGCAAGATCTCAAATGGACAGCTAACATCAAAAACATCATTAAAAAAGGACAACAAAGAATGTTCTTTCTGCGCCAACTCAGTAAGCTCAAACTGCCCAAGGAGCTGCTGATCCAATTCTACAGAGGAATTATTGAGTCTGTCATTTGCACCTCTATAACTGTCTGGTTCGGTTCTGCAACCCAACAAGAAAAAACACAGACTTCAGAGGATAATTAGAACTGCAGAAAAAATAATTGCTACCAACCTGCCTTCCATTGAGGACCTGTATACTGCACGAATCAAGAAGAGGGCCGTGAAAATATTTGCAGATCACTCGCATCCTGGACATAAACTGTTTCAACTCCTACCTCAAAACGACGCTATAGAGCACTGCACACCAGAACAACTAGACACAAGAACCGTTTTTCCCAAGGCCATCACTCTGCTAAACAAATAATTCCCTCAACACTGTCAGACTATTTACTGAATCTGCACTACTATTAATCGTTTCATAGTTCCCATCACCAATCTCTTTCCACTTATGACTGTATGACTAACTTGTTGCTGGCAATCCTTATGATTTACATTGATATATTGATCATCAATTGTGTTGTAAATGTTGTACCTTGATGAACGATCTTTCTTTTATGTACACTGAGAGCATATGCACCAAGACAAATTCCTTGTGTGTCCAATCACACTTGGCCAATAAAAAAAAATTCTATTCTACATAGACATATATCTACCTACACCCTAACCTACCAAAAGTTGTAAAATGGGTCAACACACATGTAGACATGCTTCATACATAGACATATATCTACCTACACCCTAACCTACCAAAAGTTGTAAAATGGATCAACACACATGTAGAGATGCTACACACACACACACATCTACCCTACACCCTAACGTACAAAGAAAAGTTGTAAAATGGGTCAACACACATGTAGACATGCTTCATACATCTGGAACTGAACACACTCAAAACCGTAGAAATGGTGGTAGACTTTAGGAAAAACCCTTCCATACTTCCACCTCTCACAGTACTTGACAACACAGTATCAACAGTAGAAACCTTCAAATTTCTGGGTTCTATCATATCGCAAGATCTCAAATGGACAGCTAACATCAAAAACATCATCAAAAAGGACAACAAAGAATGTTCTTTCTGCGCCAACTCAGTAAGCTCAAACTGCCCAAGGAGCTGCTGATCCAATTCTACAGAGGAATTATTGAGTCTGTCATTTGCACCTCTATAACTGTCTGGTTCGGTTCTGCAACCCAACAAGAAAAACACAGACTTCAGAGGATAATTAGAACTGCAGAAAAAATAATTGCTACCAACTTGCCTTCCATTGAGGACCTGTATACTGCACAAATCAAGAAGAGGGCCGTGAAAATATTTGCAGATCCCTCGCATCCTGGACATAAACTGTTTCAACTCCTACCCTCAAAACGACGCTATAGAGCACTGCACACCAGAACAACTAGACACAAGAACAGTTTTTCCCGAAGGCCATCACTCTGCTAAACAAATAATTCCCTCAACACTGTCAGACTATTTACTGAATCTGCACTACTATTAATCGTTTCATAGTTCCCATCACCAATCTCTTTCCACTTATGACTGTATGACTATAACTTGTTGCTGGCAATCCTTATGATTTATATTGATATATTGATCATCAATTGTGTTGTAAATGTTGTACCTTGATGAACGTATCTTTTCTTTTATGTACACTGAGAGCATATGCACCAAGACAAATTCCTTGTGTGTCCAATCACACTTGGCCAATAAAAAATTCTATTCTACATAGACATATATCTACCTACACCCTAACCTACCAAAAGTTGTAAAATGGGTCAACACACATGTAGACATGCTTCATACATAGACATATATCTACCTACACCCTAACCTACCAAGAAAAGTTGCAAAATGGGTCAACACACATGTAGAGATGCTACACACACACACATCTACCCTACACCCTAACGTACAAAGAAAAGTTGTAAAATGGGTCAACACACATGTAGACATGCTTCATACATCTGGAACTGAACACACTCAAAACCGTAGAAATGGTGGTAGACTTTAGGAAAAACCCTTCCATACTTCCACCTCTCACAATACTTGACAACACAGTATCAACAGTAGAAACCTTCAAATTTCTGGGTTCTATCATATCGCAAGATCTCAAATGGACAGCTAACATCAAAAACATCATTAAAAAAGGACAACAAAGAATGTTCTTTCTGCGCCAACTCAGTAAGCTCAAACTGCCCAAGGAGCTGCTGATCCAATTCTACAGAGGAATTATTGAGTCTGTCATTTGCACCTCTATAACTGTCTGGTTCGGTTCTGCAACCCAACAAGAAAAACACAGACTTCAGAGGATAATTAGAACTGCAGAAAAAATAATTGCTACCAACTTGCCTTCCATTGAGGACCTGTATACTGCACAAATCAAGAAGAGGGCCGTGAAAATATTTGCAGATCACTCGCATCCTGGACATAAACTGTTTCAACTCCTACCCTCAAAACGACGCTATAGAGCACTGCACACCAGAACAACTAGACACAAGAACAGTTTTTTCCCGAAGGCCATCACTCTGCTAAACAAATAATTCCCTCAACACTGTCAGACTATTTACTGAATCTGCACTACTATTAATCGTTTCATAGTTCCCATCACCAATCTCTTTCCACTTATGACTGTATGACTATAACTTGTTGCTGGCAATCCTTATGATTTACATTGATATATTGATCATCAATTGTGTTGTAAATGTTGTACCTTGATGAACGTATCTTTTCTTTTATGTACACTGAGAGCATATGCACCAAGACAAATTCCTTGTGTGTCCAATCACACTTGGCCAATAAAAAAAAATTCTATTCTACATAGACATATATCTACCTACACCCTAACCTACCAAAAGTTGTAAAATGGGTCAACACACATGTAGACATGCTTCATACATAGACATATATCTACCTACACCCTAACCTACCAAGAAAAGTTGCAAAATGGGTCAACACACATGTAGAGACGCTACACACACACACATATCTACTCTACACTCTAACATACGAAGAAAAGTTGTAAAATGGGTCAACACATGTAGCCATGCTTCATACATACACATATATCTATCTACACCTTAACGTACACAGAAAAGTGGTAACACGGGGGCAAAACCTCCCTTCCTTCCTTCCTTCCATCTGTCTCCCTTAGCAACAGAAACTTTGGGCTCCGCCGTGGTCGTAAGTCGAGGACTACCTGCACATAAAGAACAACCGCCCAAAGAATCGCTCCGTGGAGGAATCGTTAAAAGCGGCGGAAGCAAAAGGGGGAAGGGGAAAAAACAACAACAAAACAACAACCCCGCTTAGCAAAAACTTGAGGGAAATTCCGGAATGTAAGTTGTTTTTTTTTCCCCCCTCCGGGGCTTGTGTAACGAAAGGAGAGCCTTTTTAGCGGCGGTCCTTCGCTACGGATCGGCCTTGTATGGAAAGGAGAAGCCGGTTTCCTTAGACCGCATTAGAAGAAGCCGCGTGAAAGGTCGGCTGGGGATGGGGGACGAGGGGGAGGAGCAGCCCCGGAAAGGCTGCCTGCCCGGCCTTCCAATGCCCGCCGCCCTCTTCGCCCTTCTCCGCGGCCCTTCCTTACACGGTCACATGGCCCGAGCCGCGCACCACCACCGGGTCCGGCGAGTGCTTCAGCAGCTGCTCCTCCAAGGCCCGCTCCTCGTCTTCCTCTTCCTCGTAAATCTCGTCGAAGTCCGCCATGACCGAGGCCGGGCCACGGTGACTCTCCCGAGGAGCCTTCGAGGAGAGGCAGAGAGACTCGAGAGCCGGGAAGCCAAGCGAGGGAGACGGTCAGCCCAAGCAACCGTCGTCGCCGCTGCCGCCCGGGCCAAAACAACAACAACAACAAAAAAAGACTGGCTGAAATCTTTCCCCTCAGAACCGCCGGGAGGAAGCGCCCGTCGAGCTCCCCCGGAAGGGGAGGGACAGGAACAGTCACAATCACAACATCCGGTCGTCGGAAGCCTCGGCAGCTACTGGCTAGAGGGGCCGTGAAGGCCCGAGAAGCCCCGCCTCTCTGCCCGGCCTGCACGAGAGAGCCCCTGCACGCATGCGCTAGCTGTCGCGTCCGTTGGGCTGAATTTTCTATAGAGTTCTTAGTCATCCTGGTTGTCCCAGAGGGGCGCTTCCCCCCCTCCCCGCCCCCAAAAAACTCAACTGGACTTTCTTGCTTTCTCTTGGAAGGCGTTTCGCTTCTCACGCGAAGAAACTTCTTCCGTTCGCTTCTCATCCAAGAACGGAAGAAGCTTCTTGGATGAGAAGCAAAACGTATTCTCGGAAAAAGCAAGAAAGTCCAGTTGCCTTTTGGGAAAATAAACAAATGAATAGAATAGGAATAGGAATAGGAATAGGAATAGAAATAGCATAGCATAGCATAGCATAGCATAGCATAGCATAGCATAGCATAGCATAGCATAGCATTTTTTGTAATTTTGCTATGTTTTAATTTGTTTTAATTGTACATATTTTGTATTTTAGGTTGAATTGAGTCGGGAGAAGAGAATAAAAATTCAATAAATAATAATAATAATAATAAATAGCATAGCATAGCATAGAATTCTTTATAGGCCAAATGTGATTGGACACACAAGGAATTTGTCTTGGTCCATACGCTCTCAGTGTACATAAAAGAAAAGATACCTTCATCAAGAATTCTAAGGTACAGCACTTAATGATAGTCATAGGGTACAAATAAGCAATCAGAAAACAGTATCAGTATAAATCGTAAGGATACAAGCAACAAAGTTACAGTCATAAGTGGAAGGAGCTGGGTGATGGGAACGATGAGAAGATTAATAGTAGTGCAGATTTAGTAAATAGTTTGACAGTGTTGAGGGAATTATTTGTTTAGCAGAGTGATGGCATTCAGGAAGAAACTGTTCTTGTGCCTAGTTGTTCTGATGTGCAGTGCTCTATAGCGTCGTTTTGAGGGTAGGAGTTGATGTGAGGGGTCTGTAAATATTTTCACATCCCTCTTTTTGACTCATGCAGTATACAGGTCCTCAATGGAAGGCAGGTTGGTAGCCATTATTTTTTCTGCAGTTCTAATTATCCTCTGAAGTCTGTGTCTGTCTTGTTGGGTTGCAGAACCAAATGCAAAAGAGACGATCAACCAGCCCAAAAGAGAAAAAGACTCCAGCACCTCTCCACCAGTAATCAGCACTCAGATCAAGATAGATTAATTTCAAGATCAACTTCAGACCAGCAATCAAGTAAATAATGCCCCAATCAAGAAACTTCTAAAGAGTCATCAGTCAACAGCCCAACCAAAGAATCTCTAAGGCTGCCTCTACCCGCGCAGACAGGAAAATGCCTTACACAATGTAAGCCACCCTGAGTCTTGGGAGAAGGGCGGGATATAAATTCAAATAAATAAAAAAAATCACCAGACTATAAATTGACAGCAAACAGCACTCCTTACCAGCACTGATGATGTTACCTAACTGGGTAATGAAACGTCTGCTAGAAAACAAGCAAACTTGGAGAGCACCAAGGTATCTCCAACTTCCTCAGTTAGTTTACAGCTCTGGTTTCCCGCTATTCTCTTAAAAGTGGCTAATAAATTGATTAAATATTAATTTGCATAAAAGTGATATTAGTATTTTAACATGGCATCCATGCCACCTTTTGAAATTTAGGAAAGCATGTTTTTTCTTGGAGCCAAATATGCAAAAACTAACCTTTGTAGCAATCAAGCTCTTCTGGACCTACTCTTAAACTTCTTAGAATTATTATTAATACCCAGTAGCATCATCTATCCTAATTTATGGAGTAACTGGACAAGATACCAACTTTTTATATTGAAGAATTAAGGTCTGGGGGAAAATTGTGAGATTAAAAATCCTGCCCCTTTATTTATTTACAATAATGCATAAAAGATTGAAGGAATCAATTAGTGGAAACCTATTTTAGAAACTTATCACAACCTACTTCTTAACATACAAATACATTGTAATGACAGGATAGGAATGAAATAAGAAGTATAGTCGTTAACCTATAACCACAACTGAGCCCAAAATTGTTGTTAAGTGAACCTTTATTAAGTTTTCCCCCAGTTTACCATTTTTCTTGCCAGGGTTGTTAAGCGATCTCTGCAGCTATTAAGTCAGTATCACAGTTGTTAAATGATTGTGGCTTCCCCATTGACTTTGCTTCTCAGAAGATCACAAAACGGGATCACATGACCCCGGGACACTGCACCCGTCCTAAGTATGAGTCAATTGCCAAGCTTCTGAATTTGGATCATGTGGCCATGGGGATGCCACAATGATCGTAAGTGTGAAAAATAGTTGTAAGTCACTTTCTTCAGTGCTGTTATAACTTCAAATGGGGACTAAGTGGAACTGTTGTAAGTCAAAGACTGTTGTGTCTGCGCCCCCCGAGCTGGGCCCCCTGCCAGAAAGTGACTTGGAAAGTGAGGGGGAAGGGCCATCAGGACTTACCTCAGAAGCACCGGCCTCCCTGGCTCAGCTCCAGGAGTCAGAAGCAGGCCAGGTGGAGAAGATAATGAGGCCTCTGTCCCCTGACTCTTCCCCCCCAGGCCACGCCTCCAGACCCAGCTGATGGCAATCAGGCCTGGCTGGACCCTAGGTTTCATAGGCAGGAGAGGCGGGAACAACAGAAGCAGGGGTGGGGCAGGCCTAGGAAGTACTGAGTCATGGAGCCACACCCCACAGGATATAAAAGCAGCAAGGGCTGCTATGCCTCTTCGTAGCAGGAAAATCAACTGCTTGACTAGAGCTGAAGTACTGTTTGTTGACTCATCGGCATCAAGGGAGATAACAGAGACACTTGGCAGACGCTCGCTAGTTTGCTGCCAGAGCTGATAGTGCTGGCTAATTAAGCCATCGCTCGGACTGAGGCGAGGGGGACAGAACAAGGACTATATATTGAATTAAGATAAGAACTACTAATATTAAATGTTAGACTTCTAATATTATCCAGACTTTGACCATCTCATAAATATAGCCAGATGCCCAGTGACTAAGAGAGCAATCTGTAATTTGTGAGCCAAAGTGGCAGCTGAATGTGGGCATGAAGACAACTTTTGGCAGAAAAGTCTCACCATGGCCTGAGGTACCGAATTCATTAACAATATCCATGATGTTCAGACTCTAGAAAGAGTGCAGAGAAGAGCAACCAAGATGATTAGGGGACTGATCGTGGCTAGTCTCGTGAAGAGAAGGACCAGGGGAGACATGATAGCAGTCTTTCAATATTTGAGGGGCTGCCACAGAGAGGAGGAGGGGGTCAAGCTATTTTCCAAAGCACCTGAAGGCCAGGAATAATAGATGGAAACCGATCAAGGAGAGATTCAACCTGGAAATAAGGATTCCTTTTCTGACAGTGAGAACAATCGACCAATGGAACAGAAGTTGCCTTCGGAAGTTGTGGGAGCTTCATCCCTGGAAGCTTTCAAGAAGAAATGCCGTTGGTCAGAAATGGTGTAGGGTCTCCTGCTTGGGCGGTGGGTTGGACTAGATGACCTACAAGGTCCCTTCCAACTCTGTTAGTCTATTAAATCTGTTAAGGGCTGTGATAATTTCCACCCAATTTAAAAATTACAACTCTGGACAGTGCAGAACAAAAATAAAGAGAAAACTAAAACAGATCCCAGTTGTTTCTAACCCTAAAACGATCAACAGAATTCAACAGGCAACTAAGAATCGCCCTTCCCATTTTCCTCTAGGTGGGAAGTCCAGTTTTATTTCTTATTATTGACATATTTTTCAGTAAAGACAAATCGTTCCAGAGTGACTTTATAAAAATCTTGCGCCGATTGTTGCAAATCGTATTTTAAACAATGCCCTTGTAATCACCAGGTTGCAATTATGTGAAAGGTATTCTTAATTATTTGCTATGCAGCCATTTCTTGATTTTTGTGTTTATATATTTGTTTATCATATATATCATACAAAAGTACAAAAGAAAACAACAGGGAAATAGGAGAGGAAAAAAGCAAGGGAACAGTGTGGTGCAAAGGGAAAAAAGAAAGAAAAGGCATTGACTTTTGACTCCCTTTGGTGCGGTAGAATAAAACAATAACATCAAACCTCAACTTTTTGCTTTTGCATAATAATATAAACTAGCCGTTTCTATAACAACCAATCTATTAATCGGTAAAAACCCAAAAGCAAAGTGTCATTTGCTCAAAGTCCAGAAGCAGTTTCCAAGTACAAACAAAAGTAATTGTGTGTGTGTGTGTGTATATATATATTTTCTTTGATCCGGTTTCCGACCCGGTTACAGCACGGAGACGGCTTTGGTCGCGTTGGTGGATGATCTCTGGAGGGCCAGGGATAGGGGTTGTTCCTCTGCCCTGGTCCTATTAGACCTCTCAGCGGCTTTCGATACCATCGACCATGGTATCCTGCTGCGCCGGTTGGAGGGATTGGGAGTGGGAGGCACCGTTTATCGGTGGTTCTCCTCCTATCTCTCCGACCGGTTGCAGTCGGTGTTGACAGGGGGGCAGAGGTCGGCCCCGAGGCGCCTCACTTGTGGGGTGCCGCAGGGGTCGATTCTCTCGCCCCTTCTGTTTAACATCTACATGAAGCCGCTGGGTGAGATCATCAGTGGTTTCGGTGTGAAGTACCAGCTGTATGCGGATGACACCCAGCTGTACTTTTTCACACCGACCACCCCAACGGTTATCAAGTGCTGTCCCGGTGTCTGGAGGCCGACGGGTCTGGATGGGGAGAAACAGGCTCAAGCTCAATCCTCCAAGACAGAGTGGCTGTGGATGCCGCATCCCGCACAGTCAGCTAAATCCGCGGCTGACCATCGGTGGCGAGTCACTGGCCCCGGCGGAGAGGGTGCGCAACTTAGGCGCCTCCTGGATGAACGGCTGTCTCTAGAAGATCATTTGACGGCCGCTCCAGGAGAGCGCTCTACCAGGTTCGCCTGGTGCGCCAGTTGCGCCTTTCTGGACCGGGAGGCCCTATGCACGGTCACCACGCCTCGTGACGCCTCGCCTGGATTACTGCAACGCCTCTACATGGGGCTTCCTTGAAGGGCATCCGGAGGCTACAGTTAGTCCAGAATGCGGCTGCGCTGGTGATAGATGGAGCCCCTCGTGGCTCCCGCATAACACCCATCCTGCGCAGGCTGCACTGGCTACCTGTGGCCTTCCGGTGCGCTCAAGGTTTTGGTGACCACCTTTAAAGCGCTCCATGGCATAGGGCCGGGTTATCTACGGGACCGCCTACTGCGACCAGATACCTCTCACCGACCTGCGCCTCACAGAGAGGGACCTCAGGGTGCCGTCAGCTAGGCAGTGTCGTCTGGCGGCGCCCAGGGAAGGGCCTTCTGTGGGGCTCCCGCCTCTGGAACGAGCTCCCCCCAGGACTCCGTCAACTTCCGGACCTTCGAACCTTCCGTCGCGAGCTCAAGACACACTTATTCATCTGTGCAGGACTGGCTTAGATTTTAAATTTACAGGGGTTTTAAATTGATTTTAATATTTATATTTTTATTTTTAATAATAGGGCATTGGAATAAGTTTTTTAAAGATTATTTTAATTTTGTATATTGATGTTTTATATGCCTGTGAACCGCCCTGAGTCCTTTGGGAGATAGGGCGGTATATAAATTTAAATAATAAATAAATAAATAAATAAAAACAGTCCACTTGGCCACCTCTGCTAATTCCATCAACTTTTGCAACCGTTTAATCCTTTGTAGGAATCAAAGTGTCCTTCCAATTCTGAAAGGGAGAGATTTTTGACAGTTATTTTAAGGCTGCACTGGGCTATTTATCCTAAAACTATAATCTGAACATTACTTATAACAGGGGTCTCCAACCTTGGCAACTTTAAGACTTGTGGACTTCAACTCCCAGAGTTCCTCAGCCAACAAAGCTGTGGAGTTGAAGTTGATCGTCAGAGGCTTTTGTTTTCTTTTAAAAACATTTTTTTTTTTGCCTCTATCCATCTATCTGGGCCGTGGGTGGCTCAGGCTGTAAGATAGCCTGTTATTAAAACACAGCTGCCTGCAATTACTGCAGGCTCGAGTCCCACCAGGTCCAAGGTTGACTCAGCCTTCCATCCTTTATAAGGTAGGTAAAATGAGGACCCAGATTGTTGGGGGAGCAATAAAGTTGACTTTGTATATAAATATACAAATAGGATGAAGACTATTGCCTTACACAATGTAAGCCGCCCTGAGTCTTCGGAGAAGGGCGGGATATAAATGTAAATAATTTAAAAAAAATCTATCTATCTACAGTATCTATCTATCTATCTATCTATCCATCTATCTATCTATCTATCCATCTATCTATCTATCTACAGTATCTATTTATCGATCGATCGATCAATTTAACTATTGATCTATCTATCTATCCATCTATCTATCTATCTATGGTATCTGTCTGTCTATCTATCTATCTATCTATCTATCTATCATCTATATATCATCTATCTACAGTATCTATCTATCTATCTATCTATCATCTATCTATCTATCTATCATCTATCTATAATCTATCTACAGTATCTTATATCTATCTATTTCTATCATCTATCTATCTATCTACAGTATCTATCTATCTATCTATCTATCTATCTATCCATCCATCCATCCATATATATATATATATATATATAATTCTACAGAGGAATTATTGAGTCTGTCATTTGCACCTCTATAACTGTCTGGTTCGGTTCTGCAACCCAACAAGAAAAACACAGACTTCAGAGGATAATTAGAACTGCAGAAAAAATAATTGCTACCAACTTGCCTTCCATTGAGGACCTGTATACTGCACGAATCAAGAAGAGGGCCGTGAAAATATTTGCAGATCCCTTGCATCCTGGACATAAACTGTTTCAACTCCTACCCTCAAAACGACGCTATAGAGCACTGCACACCAGAACAACTAGACACAAGAACAGTTTTTTCCCGAAGGCCATCACTCTGCTAAACAAATAATTCCCTCAACACTGTCAGACTACTTACTGAATCTGCACTACTATTAATCGTTTCATAGCTCCCATCACCAATCTCTTTCTACTTATGACTGTATGACTATAACTTGTTGCTGGCAATCCTTATGATTTATATTGATATATTGATCATCAATTGTGTTGTAAATGTTGTACCTTGATGAACGTATCTTTTCTTTTATGTACACTGAGAGCATATGCACCAAGACAAATTCCTTGTGTGTCCAATCACACTTGACCAATAAAATTCTATTCTATTCTATTCAATATATATATATATATATATGGTATCTGTCTGTCTGTCTGTCTGTCTGTCTGTCTATCTATCATCTATATCTATATCTATATGTATCATCTTTCTACAGTATCTATCATCTATCTATCTATGGTATCTGTCTGTCTGTCTGTCTGTCTATTTATCTATCATCTATATCTATATGTATCATCTTTCTACAGTATCTATCATCTATCTATCATCTATCTATCTATCTATCTATCTATCTATCTGCAGTATCTATTTATCATCTATCTATCTATCTATCATCTATCATCTATCTACAGTATCTATCTATCTATCTATCTATCTATCTATCTATCTATCTATCTATCTATCTATCTATCTACATTATCTATCATCTATCATCTAGCTATCATCTAGCTATCTAGCTATCATCTATCATCTATCTACAGTATCTATCTATCTCTATCTATCTATCTACAGATCTATCTATCATCTATATCTATATATGTATCATTTATCTACAGTATCTATCTATCTATCTATCTATCTATCTATCTATCTATCTATCTATCTATCTACAGTATCTATCATCTATCAATCAATCTATCTATCATCTAGCTATCTAGCTATCATCTATCTATCATCTATCTACAGTATCTATCTCTATCTAGCTATCTAGCTATCTAGCTATCATCTATCTAGCTATCATCTATCATCTATCATCTATCTACAGTATCTATCTATCTCTCTATCTCTCTATCTCTCTATCTATCTATCTATCTACGGTATCTATCTCTCTCCCTCCCTCCCTCTCTCTCTTTTGTTTTTTAGAGAGAGAGAAAAAAAGAGTTGTGATTAACATTGTCACTCGCATTCCCTCCCCGAAACCTTAAAGCCTCCAACTATTTCTTCAGCGTCGGGCGTGCACATTTTCAGCCCCTTGAAACAGCGGCTTCTCTACGAAGCCAAAAATCTCTGATGATTCAAATGTTGGGAGTGCTGTGGGGAGGTTGTGGGTGGGGGGGGAGACAACACTTTGAAAAGCAAGGAAGAAAGCGAGAAAATTAATATTGCAGCTGTTCTTCTGATTAATGAGAGATAATTGCTCTTGAAAAGTCACCCCTGTGGCATTTTGTTGTCTCCTGGATCTTTGTTCTTTTCCCTACTATTATTGAGGACTTTCTGGAAGACTAAGCGGTTCTTTTCAATTTTTGGGTATTCAGAAAGTGTTGCCTGGTTACGGGGGGGGGGAGGGGGGAATGGAGTAATGGCGGGGGGGGGGGATAGATTGGGAAGAGGTGCCACAGCAGATATCTCACAATGCCACGCTTAGGAGAAAAAGGATGGCTACAAGTCAACGAAGACCTTTCAGTAAAACAGTCCAGGGCTTCTTCATGCTTCGAGAATGGCCTCATGAAAGGGAGGTGGAGCAAGCTGGTGCACAGGTGTGTGCGCGCACGCGGGCACACGCAATGCACATGCACTACACGTCGGGGGGAGCGCAGTGAAGAAGAGACAACCGCTGGCTTGCAAACATCCTGAAAAAAATAAAAACAAAACCAACGCCGACGCCGCCACTCCTTCCCCCCCACCCCGGCCAACCCCGGGAATACAGGTGGTCCTCGGCTTACGACCACAGCTCAATGAGACGTTGGTTAAGTGAGTTTTGACCCCATTTTTACGACTTTTCTCGCCCACATTTGTGAAGCGAATCCCTGCAGCTCTTAAGTCACTAAGAGCAGTGACAAAATCCAATTTTATTTAACTACCGATTCTCTGGGCGTGGCTTGGTGGGCTGGCCTTGGTGGGCGTGGCAGGGGAAGGATACGGCAAAATCCCCATTCCCTCCCCACTCCAGGGGGAGGTTACTGAAAAATCTCATTTCCTCCCGATCAGCTAGGACTTTTTTTTAAAAATTTATTTTTGTCACAACATTATATACAAGCACATATAATGAAAGAAAACAATAGGGCTGGAACGCTAGGCACTTTTGTGCACTTATGCACGCCCCTTACAGACCTCTTAAGAATGGGGTGAGGTCAATGGTAGACAGTTTTTGGTTAAAGTTTTTGGGAGTTTGAGAAGAGACCACAGAGTTGGGAGGCAGAGAATAAATGGGGGCGGGGCCAGTCAGAATCTTTACTACCGGTTCTCCGAACTACTCAAAATTTCCACTACCGGTTCTCGAGAACTGGTCAGAACCTGCTGAAACCCACCTCTGGATACTAGGATATGCTATAGCCAGTGGTGGGATTCAGCCAGTTCGCACCACTTCGGGAGAACCAGTTGTTAACTTTCTGAACAGTTTGGCAAGCTGGTTGTTGGAAGAAATCATTAGGGCAGAGAACCGGTTGTTAAATTACTTGAATCCCACCACTGGCTATAGCCCTAGATTCAGGACGGTTGGCGATTAGGGCCACATTTAAATATTTTCCCAGCATTCCTTGTTGTGTTAACAACAATCTGTGTAAACCGTGGTAATTCCACAGCCACAATAACAATGCCAGCAAACAGGAGTGGTTCTTTCTGATTTAATGCAAGCTAAGTTAAGACTTAGGCTTAGAATAACTTTATTGTCACTTTGAATGTACACCGGTTGGCATACATTAAAATGAAATTTCATTACATACAGCTCTCAAAGGGTCACGACCAGTGGTGGATTGCTATCAGTTCACAGCGGATCGGGTGAACCGGTAGCAGTGGCTGCAGGAGGCTCCGCCCACCCACCCAGATGCTTCTGCACATGTGCAGAAGCATTGCACGTGAGCACGAGAGTGCGAGCACCTACAAGCGAACCAGTAGCGGCGGGTTTTGAAACCCGCCCCTGGTCACCACCTCCAATATACACTACAGAAACAGAAGGCTACCGGTAGCCAGTGCAGGCCACACAGGATAGGTGTTATATGGGAGCAACATGGTGCTCCCATATAACACCTTTTACCTTCAATCGTTCTTTTACCTTCAATCGTTCACAGCATTAGGCTCTTCTCCAGTGAGTCCTTCCTTCTCATTAGATGGCCAAATTATTTGAGTTTCCTCTTCAGGATCTGGCCTTCTAAAGAGCAGTCATGGTTGATCTCCTCTAGGACTGACCAGTTTGATCACCTTGCAGTCCAAGGGACTCGCAGGAGTCTTCTCCAGCACCAGAGTTCAAAGACCTCAATTCTTTGGCGCTCAGCCTTTATAGCATCACAATTAAATTTATGCCCACCACCAAGACTCAAAGAGCCTCGAGCTGTCCTGGAGTTGGCTGAAAACAATACTTATGGATTACTTAATGGATAATGAAATTTTACCGGACAGAATTCTTCAAAAATAAAAATGCCACGATTCCTTGGCAATCTCTATCCTGTTCCTGTGGCCAGGTTCTCTGACTTCCCTCTAAGATAACAGTGACAAAGCCCAGCAATCTTTACCCATCAACAGGTTCTTTGGATGATGTCACCATGAGAACAAAAGGTTCCTTCAACATAGGGACAGTTAAGGCTGACTTAAGTCACAAGAGGCGAAGAAAGTGAAAGCGATGGGAAAATGCAGAACCAGGTTGGCACACAAGGCATGTTTGGGCCAAGGTTTGTTTGTTTGTTTGTTTGTTTGTTTGTTTTGTCACACAGTATATATAAGCATAAGTATGAAATAACTATACAATATATAAGCATATATATGAGTATGAGTATGAAATAACTATATTAATTGGATATAGCAAAAGAAAACAATAGGACAGGAACGGTGGGCACGTTTGTGCTCTTATGCATGCCCCTTACAGACCTCTTAGGAATGGGGTGAGGTCAATGGTAGATAATCTTTAGTTAAAGCTTTGGGGATTTTGAGAAGAGACCACAGAGTCAGGTAGTGCATTCCAAGCATTAACAATTCTATTACTGAAGTCATATTTTCTGCAATCAAGATTGGAGCGGTTTACATTAAGCTTAAATCTATTGTATGCTCGTGTATTGTTGCAATTGAAGCTGAAGTAGTCTTCGACAGGAAGGACTTTGTAATAGATGATTCTATGAGTTAAACTCAGGTCATGCTGAAGGTTAGGTTAGACCAGTGTATCTCAATCTTGACAGGAATAGAATAGAATAGAATAGAATAGAATAGAATAGAATAGAATAGAATAGAATAGAATAGAATAGAATAGAATAGAATAAGAAGGGACCTTGGAGGTCTTCTAATCCAGCCCCCTGCTCAAGCAGGAGAACCCATACCATTTTAGACAAGTGACTGTCCAGTCTCTTCTTAAAAACCTCCAGTGATGGAGTGTCCACGATTTCTGGTGGCAAGCTGTTCCACTGGTCAATTGTCTTTACTGTTAGGAAGTTTCTCCTTAATTCCAGGTTGCTTTTCTCTTTGATCAGTTTCCAACCATTATTTCTTCTCCTGCCTTCTGGTGCTTTGGAGAGTAATTTGACCCCCTCTTCTTTTGTGGCAGCCCCTCAAATATTGAAATACTGCTATCACATCACCCCTAATTCTTCTTTTCTTTAGACTAGCCATACCCAAATCCTGCTCATCCGTTAGTCATATGGTTTAGTCCCCAGGCCTTTGATCATCTTAATTGCTCTGCTTCGAACTTTTTCCAAAGTCTCAACATCTTTTTTTTTTTGTAGTGTGGTGACCAAAATTCGTTGCAGTATTTCAGGTATGTGGACTTCAACTCCCAGAATTTCCTGGGGAATGCTGGGAGATAGAAGTCCATACATCTTAAAGTTGGCAAGGTTAACATAACATAATAACAGAGTTGGAAGAGACCTTGGAGGTCTTCTAGTCCAACCCTCTGCCCAGGCAGGAAACTCTACACCATTTCAGACAAATGGCTAGCCAACATTTTCTTAAAATTTTTTAGTGTTGGAGCATTCACAACTTCTGCAGGCACGTTGTTCCACTTATTGATTGTTCTAACTGTCAGGAAATTTCTCCTTAGTTCTAAGTTGCTTCTCTCCTTGATTAGTTTCCATCCATTGCTTCTTGTTCTATCCTCAGGTGCTTTGGAGAATAGCTTGATTCTCTCTTCTTTGTGGCAACCCCTGAGATATTGGAACACAGCTATCACGTCTCCCCTAGTCCTTCTTTTCATTAAACTAGACATACCGAGTTCCTGCAACTGTTCTTCATATGTTTTAGCCTCCAGTCCCCTAATCATCTTTGTTGCTCTTCTCTGCACTCTTTCTAGAGTCTCAGCATCTTTTTTACATCGTGGCGACCAAAACTGAATGCTTGAGGCTGAGAAACTCTGGGTTACACTGAGATGGGAACAGCCCTCAAAAGTGAACCCTGGTGAGTTCAAAAAGAACGAATCACTTCCATACGTGCCTGTGTTGGCTTATGCTTGCTTTCTTTTCTGGGGTGGGTGTGGGAACCATGATTTGTGTGAATGAGGCAATGCGGGAATTGCTGATGTTCCTTTTAAAATCTCTGGCTCTTTCTCCCCCCCCCCCCCCCTTTTTTTCCTTCTTCTTCTTCTCCTTTCTCCTTTTAGTAATTAAAAAAAGAGGAGAGGTTTTGTTACATTCTCATTTGTTACACCGTCTTGAACTGAAAGCAGACAAAGCTATGTTCTGTCACCCCGAGCAGGATGAAGGGGAATCAAAGGATTTTTTTTTTCCCTTAAAAGGACTAATTTTCTCCTTGCATTATGAAAGTAATGGCGAGGTAACAACCGGCGCTCTGTACTCAACTGCCTTAATACCTTCTAAATCCTTCCACGTGGCTCAACTAGTCGTAGCAATTAGAGCTCATTATAGGCTCGTTTCAGGGATTTACTTAATGGACAATGAAATTTTATCGGACAGAATTCTTGAAAAATGAAAATGCCAGGAAGGCCAGTGTGATGTGGGCGCACGCCTTGCATCATTCCGCCTGGGTTGGAAATACCTTGGGCATTTTCTCTTTTGCTCCCTGCATTTGATTTGTCAAAGCAATTACCCCTTCAAATGCTGACGGTCCAAATTTCTTACTGCCTTTGAGAAGTCTTTTTAGGGGAAAGGACACCCTCTCTGCTGATCTGCCTGAATTCCGTTGAGCACAGATACATTTCCTGTAAGTTAAATGTCCATTTTGAAGTATTGTTAGCAGGACTACCAGATTCTGGAACAGCTTTGTTCCCTATGCCATCTGTCCAGTAAACTCACAAGATTCGTTTTTCTCGCCATAAACATGTATACATCCGAACTAGACTGTGTTGTTTCTCTGCGGCATATCATGTATATATGGGTCTATACATAATTTTGTATTTAGTTATTTATCTTGTCATGTTTAGGTAGTGTAACATTGGAGGTGGTGACCCTTTAAGAGCTGTAGGCAACGAAATCTCATTTTTAATGTATGCCAGTTAGTGTACATTCAAAGTGACAATAAAGTTTATTCTGTTCTATTCTCTATTCTATGGGACGCGGGCTGGGAAGTGGCTCAACAGGCTAATGCAGTCTGTTATTAACACACAGCTGCCTGCAATTACAATTACTGCAGGCTCGAGTCCCACCAGGCCCAAGGTTGACTCAGCCTTCCATCCTTTATAAGGTAGATAAAATGAGGACCCAGATTGTTGGGGGGCCAATACAAGTTGACTTTGTATATAATATACAAATGGATGAGACTATTGCCTTACACAATGTAAGCCGCCCTGAGTCTTCGGAGAAGGGCGGGATATAAATTCAAATAAAAAAAAACCTGAGCTTATCGATCAGAAAGGTCGGCAGTTCAGCAGTTCAAATCCCTAGTAACAGGTTGAGCTCCCGTTACTTGTCCCAGCTTCTGTCAACCTAGCAGTTCGAAAGCACATAAAAAATGCAAGTAGAAAAATAGGGACCGCCTTTGGTGGGAAGGTAACAGCGTTCTGTGTGCCTTTGGCATTTAGTCATGCTGGCCACATGACCACAGCGCTGTCCGAAGACCACGCTGTCTTCGGACAGCGCTGGCTCTTCTGCAATGAAACGGAGATGAGCACCGCTCTCTAGAGTCAGGAACAACTAGCACATATGTGTGAGAGGAACCTTTACCGTTACCCTATTCTGTTCTGTTCTGTTCTGTTCTGTTCTATTCTATTCTATTCTATTCTATTCTATTCTATTCTATTCTATTCTATTCTATTCTATTCTATTCTATTCTATTCTATTCTATTCTATTCTATTCTATTCTATTCTATTCTCTCCCCAGGTATTATGCCTAGCAGAATATATTCTGGGATAAACCAAATGAAAAAATACCACATTATAAAAACTGAAAATGCTATTCAAACCGGAAGGCCTGAAAAGCATTCTTGTGGAATTGGGTAATTTTTGTTTTCGTGTTTATTGTATAAAGAATTCAGTAGGTGAGTCTAGGGTAGGGAACAGAAATGGAAGGCAGCTGCTGCTAGGACCTGTTTCACAAACTGCCCTGAATTATTTACTCAATCCGGTGGATCTGAGGAAAGTTATTTAGTTTTGGAAGATCCAAAAGAAGCAGGACCGCAGAAACTGAATGCCTGAATCTGTATTCAAAAGAGTCAGGATTCAGAAAGAGCCCTATTCCAGCTGGGGCTTGGCATTTCATCCAGAAGTTGTAAATTTGGCTGAACCTGCAAGGATCAGATCAGTCATAAAATGAAGAGGCTCCGAATATCCGAATGCACAACGCACATATCTGAATTCCTTAAAGGAATATCAACAAGGCTGACCCACTCATTGAAACCTGAGTGTAATACGGTCATCTTTACCCCGGGTTGTTGTTTTTAGTCGCAAAGTCGTGTCCCACCCATCACAACTCCATGGACAATGTTCCTCCAGGCCTTCCTGTCCTCTACCATCCTCTGGAGTCCATTTAAGCTCATGCCTACTGCTTCAGTGACTCCATCCAGCCGCCTCATTTTCTGTCGTCCCCTTCTTTTTTTGCCCTCAATCTTTCCCAGCATTAGGCTCTTCTCCAGTGAGTCCTTCCTTCTCATTAGGTGGCCAAAGTATTTGTGTTTCATCTTCAGGATCTGGCCTTCTAAAGAGCAGTCAGGGTTGATCTCCTCTAGGACTGACCGGTTGGATCGCCTTGCAGTCCAAGGGACTCGCAGGAGTCTTCTCCAGCACCAGAGTTCAAAGGCCTCGATTCTTTGGCGCTCAGCCTTCCTCATGGTCCAACTTTCACAGCCATACATTGCAACTGGGAAAACCAGAAGTTTGGCTACACGCGCTTTCATTGGCAGGAAGGAGCCTAAACAGAGAGGGAAAAAAAACCTCCTTCCGTTGCTGCTTTGTCTCACATGGGCTTTGCCAGCCATAACTGGGCTCTCCCCAGCTGATCCGTGCTGCTGGGCTGGCCTGATGGTTGTCATAAGACCTGGGATTAGCGCATTTCTGAAATAGCTGCCTGTTTACCCTCCCGGGACCCCTCCGTCCAGGAAACTTTTTCTAATTGAATCCTAATCGCCTTCGAATAGCGGTCTGGCATCCAGCTTTGATTGCCACCCATAAATCGTTCAGTGACCCAGGTCTCCTTTTCTTTTGTGCGAGCAAGTGAAGCGATCGCCCAGGTGCGGGATGGTCAAGAGTTTCCAGAATAGCTTTGAAACCGGCTGCGTGTCGTGTCGTAACAGGGCCTAAGAGGCTGGGAGTAAGGTCCCAGGAACCCCAAGATCTGGGATCACTTATTCCTGGGATGCTGAATAACTCTCTGATAAACATTTGGAGAATGCAGCCAGCAATGGATTGGTTTTCATCTGGCCCTACTTTAAATAGATCAGGGATGAAATCCAGCAGGTTCTGACAGGTTCTGGAAAACCGGTAGCGGAAATTTCGAGCAGTTTGGAAAACTAGCAAATACCACCTCTGGTTGGCCCCAGAGTGGGGTGCGAATGGAGATTTTGCAATATCCTTCTCTCAGGAGTGGGGAAGGAATGGGGATTTTGCAGTATCCTTCCTCTTTACAGCCCCCTCACATCCTGGACATAAACTGTTTCAACTCCTACCCTCCAAACGCACACCAGAGCACTGCACACCAGAACAACTAGACCCAAGAACAGTTTTTCCCCGAATGCCCTCACTCTGCTAAATGAATAATTCCCTCAACACTGTCAAAACTATTGACTAAATCTGCACTACTATTAATCTTCTCATCATTCCCATCACCCATCTCCTTCCATTTCTGACTGTATGATTGTAACTTTGTTGCTTGTATCCTTATGATTTATATTGATATTGTTTCCTGATTGCTTATTTGTAGCCTATGACTATGATTAAGTGTTATATCATTAAATGTCAAATTTGTACCCTATGACTATCATTAAGTGTTGTAAGAGTTTTACCTTGATGAAGGTATCTTTTCTTTTATGTACACTGAGAGCATATGCACCAAGGCAAATTCCTTGTGCGTCCAATCACACTTGGCCAATAAAAAAAAATTGTATTCCTCCACGCCCACCAAGCCACGCCCACCAAGACACACCGCGCCCACCAAGACACACCCACTGGTAGTAAAAAAAAATTGGATTTCACCACTGAGATAGATCATCCCAAAAGATAAGGATAATCATTGCATTTATCTTCTGTCTTTCTTTTTGGGGCTCATAGTAGGCTGGAGCTCCTGAACTTTTAAGATGGGGTGTTCAATCTACCAGCCTCCCCAGAAACCTTTTCTGCCCTTCCCAACAGTTTTCATAATTCCCCATTGAGGTGAACTCCTCGGACGTCAGGGAGCAAAAACTAATATGCAACATTTCCCTTATTCCTTCGACAAATGCCACTTGCCTGTGCTTTGTTCACACATAGGCTTCTCCTTCAGATATGAATGACAATTTTTTTTTTATTTGCATTTATATCCCGCCCTTCTCCGAAGACTCAGGGCGGCTTACACTATGTCAAGCAATAGTCTTCATCCATTTATATATTATATACAAAGTCAACTTTATTGCCCCCAACAATCTGGGTCCTCATTTTACCTACCTTATAAAGGATGGAAGGCTGAGTCAACCTTGGGCCTGGTGGGACTTGAACCTGCAGTAATTGCAAGCAGCTGCTGTTAATAACAGACTGTCTTAGCAGTCTGAGCCACCAGAGGCCCTAAACTGACCACACACACACAAAAAACTTCTGTTCCTATTACCTACTTATCCATGGATAAAGAAGCACATTTTGCTCCCTTAACCCAATTTTTTTCTGAGTTTGCAGAATAAACTACTGTAATTTCATTGGCTGGGTATGCACCACCCAGTAAGCTAAAAATCTATTTAGCCTATTAGCGATGTAGCTTCTCCTATGAATCCAGCCACCATTCTCACTCTTAGCTATAATGGTATGACCCAGTGACCTAAATAGACTTATTCTCAGAATTCTCATACGCGTAAGATAGCAGCGGTTTGAATTTCATGCTATCTCTATGTCCCAAAGGTGCTTTTTTTCAAGAGGCAACTGGACTTTCTGGTTTTTTTCTCTGAAGACGTTTCGCTTCTCATCCAAGAAGCTTCTTCACTGTCTGACTTCACTGGAAGTCAGAGCTGAAGAAGCTCCTTGGATGAGAAGCGAAACACCTTCAAAGAAAAAAACAAGAAAGTCCAGTTGCCTCTTGAAAAAAAGCACCTTTGGGACAACCATGACCTGGATGACTGAGAATCTCCATAGATATTCTATCCCCTTTTTTTTTTTTTAGCTTCGGGTCATTTTCCGTTTGTATCTAACCATGGGTCAACTCTGTCCTGACAACTTTTTCTTGCGATGTGTTTCAGAAGGTTGTGTTCATCTCATCCTCTGAGCCAGCAGTCACCAATTGGTGGCCCGTGGACCACTGGTGGTCCACGAGAAAATTTTAGTGGTCCGCAGAAAAATTATTTGCATTTTTAATATTGCACTAAATCATGGGTTCTCAAACTAGGTCCCTGGGCTGGATACATGCAATGAACGCTTGTGTTGCTGCAGAGAGTCTCCCGCTTTGGGGTCTTTTTGTGTGGATCAGAGGGGGGCAGAAATTCCGACTTGGGGTCTGCTTCAGCCTCCAGGGATTTAGGCGAAGGCTGGAGGGAAGTGCCACTGGTGGCAAAAAACCAGAAGGCCTTGTTCCAGTGGGACTGCATCTTGGCCTGGAACTGGCTGACCAACTCACCCTTCTGAGCCTCCAGGCACCGGTACCTGGTCTTGTACTCCCTCAAGTCTTCCCTCTGCTTGGAAAGCCTATGCTCCTAGTCCTCAGTGAGGTGCTTCTGCTGAGCCTCCTTCTTGGTCAGATCCAATTTGAACTGAGATGTTTTGCCAACAGCTTGTGGTGGCTGCTTAGCTCCAATAACTGCTTCCTGTTGGGGCCCTAAAGAACCCAGGTGGGGAGGTGAGGAGTTTTGGTCATGCCCACCCAGTCACATGACCACCTAGCCACGCCCACCCAGCCAGTCATTAGGCAGATCATATTAGTGGTCCACGGGATTTAAAATTATGAATTTAGTGGTCCCTGAGGTCTGAAAGGTTGGGGAATCCCTGCTCTGAGCCATAAGGGAGACAGTGATGATGTTACCTACTTTGGGTAATGAAACATGTCAGGAAATCGTTATTTGCCTAACTAGTTGGTCAGGCAATATATAAACTAACTATGTATGTTTGTATAAAGGCATGACATTGCTTTAAGGCTGTGCTGCATCATGCAAGCATCCTGATTGGTTGAGCTCTGTAGCCAATATATAAAAGGACTACTAAATTATGGCTTGTGGGGAATCTACAGGGATGCTACAGCATTGTAACCTGATGATATGCTGCAACTGTATATTTGAGCTTTATGATCGTTGCTTGATCATGGCTAGTTACTGATTCCTCAAGATACTGACTGTTGTGAATTGAACTGTGTTTTGCTGAACTGAAAGAAGACCTTGTTTGTTGTGCAAGTCTACGTTGGTAAGAAGACTTGGTATTTGTCCAGTCAGTACATCCCTGACTGACTGGCTTTATAAGTGTATGACCTGGAATTGTTTTTGGACTATGACTTTGCCTTTTCCCTAAAAGTAAAGGAATATCAAACCCCAGTTTGTCTGCAAGTGACTGTTATTGTATACAACCAGTCTCAGTCATTTTCATGTGTAGGGTACTCTGCTCAACAGTCCACAATTTTTGTTGTGAACCCAGATTCCCCTTATCAAAACATCTGCAAGAAAACAAGCAAGCTCAGAGAGCACCAAGGAGCCCTCGTATGAGAGACAGTCTTAAACCATCCTTAGCTGTATTGGTATTGAAGTACTGTAGATCTCCTCCCGGATACCAAGGATACCCTCAAGCAGTGGTGAAATCCACATTTTTTTACTACCAGTTCTGTAGGTGGCTTGGTGGGCATGGCAGGGGAAGGATATTGCAAAATATCTATTCCCACCCCACACCAGGGGAAGGATACTACAAATCCCCATTCCCTTCCCACTCCTGGGGGAAGGATACTGCAAAATCTCCATACCCACCCTGCTCCAGGAGAAGGTTATTGCAAAATCCCCATTTCCTCCCGATCAGCTGGAACTTGGGAGGCAGAAAATAGATGGAGGTGGGGCCAGTCAGAATTTTTACTACCAGTTCTCCGAACTCCTCAAAATTTCCGCTACCGGTTCTCCAGAACTGGTCAGAACCAGCTGAAACCCACCTCTGGCACACATGTTGCTGGTGACCCCCCACCGCCCCAAGACCTCTGTGTTGTGTGGACACAATCAGGGCAATGTACTTCTGAATAAACTAATGTAGGACTTAGCGGTACAAGTAAGTAAGTTTTGACTTTGGATTTAAAGAGGATCCAACCTTTAGACCAGGGGTCTCCAACCTTGGTAACTTTAAGCCTGGAGGACTTCAACTCCCAGAATTCTGGAAGTTGAAGTCCACCAGGCTTAAAGTTGCCAAGGTTGGAGACCCTTGCTTTAGACAGCCTCTTATAAGCAACCTTTCAATAGCCAGACTATACAATTAGTCCTCAACTTACAACAGTTCATTTAGTGACCATTCAGATTTACAGTGGCACTGGGAAAAGTGACCTAAAACCATTTTTTACACTTACGACTGCTGCAGCATCCCCATAGTCATGTGATTTATGTGTGGATGCTTGGCAACTGGTTCATATTTATGACGGTCGCAGCGTCCCGGGGTCACGTGATCCCCTGACAAGCCAAGTCAGTGGGGAAGCCAGATTCACTCAACTACCGCGTTACTAACTTAACAATGGCAGCGACTCACTTAATAGAGGTGGCAAGGAAAGTCGTAAAACGGGGCAAAACTCACTTCACAAAATTCTTATTCTAACGACATAAATTTTGGGCTCAACTGAGGTCGTTATCAAGGTTTACCTGTATGGGGTTTGGTTGAAGCAAAGAAGGAGAGAATGAACCATTTACGTTCAAGTTGATCAGACAGATATGAAGCTGGATTGTTTGACGTAGCCCCATAATTCTGAGGTCATTTGCTCCTCACTAAGCTGCAAAGATCAGTGGGGCCCTTGACCTAAGCTTAAAGGTCCAGGCGTTGGATAAATCACCAGCTGCCCCAGAGGACTAAGACTATCACTGAGTGTTGTATCTATGATTGATGATTATTGTATTTTATGATTATGATTATTACTTGTTGCTTGTACACTGAGAGTTTATGCACCGGAGACAAATTCCTTGTGTTTCCAATCACACTTGGCCAATAAAGAATTCTATTCTATTCTGTTCTATTCTATTCTATTCTATTCTATTCTATTCTATTCTATTCTATTCTATTCTATTCTATTTTTCATTTCATTATTCTATTCTATTCTATTCTATTCTATTCTATTTTTCATTTCATTATTCTATTCTATTCTGTTCTATTCTATTCTACTCTACTCTACTCTACTCTACTCTACTCTACTCTACTTTTTTCTACTCTACTCTACTTTTTTCTACTCTACTCTACTCTAATTCTACTCTACTCTACTTTTTTCTACTCTACTCTAATTCTACTCTACTCTTTTCTACTCTACCCTACTCTACCCTACTCTAATTCTACTCTAATTCTACTCTACTCTACTCTTTTCTACTCTACTCTAGTCTAATTCTACTCTACCCTACTCCACTCCGCTCTGCCCTGCCCCACCCCGCCCCACCCTACCCTGCTCTAGCAAGTGGCTGAGATGAGCCCAAGGTGAGGGGAAGAGGAGCAACCAGCTGGTGGGGCGTTTGCCAGAAGCACCTGTTGGAATTCCCGCAGCAGGAGGTCGGTGGGGGGAGCAATCTTGGCGCCTTCTCACCACTGAATCCATTCCCTGGCCCGGATCGCCCTTGGCCGGGGCGGCTTCAGGATCTGTACAAGCCAGCCTCCGCTTTGAAAGTCATCCTTGGCGACTCAGCAGCGGAGGAGGAGTTGAAGTCTGGGCACAGAGCGGATGGCAGAAGCTATGCCTTTCTTCCTTTGCAACCTTTCTTCCCAGGTCTTGCAGGTTCAGGCCCTTCAAGGAGGCACCAAGAGCCATGTGCCTGCACCCCAAAGGTGTGCATGTGAAGGAAAGCTTAAGCCAATTTACAGGGGTGGGGTGGGGGGCACTCAGGCCAAGCCTAGGTTCAATCCCAGGCTGGTTTTCCTGGGATTAATTTCAAAGTAAGCAAAATGCAAGGGAGGGACTCATTTCAAAACGGTTGGTTAGTTGGAAATAAACTTCTTCCTCTCCTGGGGGGGGGGTAACACGCAGAGAGGATTGTTCCTGCCACAGATCTTCCCCTCAGTTGGGAGTGGTTAAACCCCCTCACTTCGCTGTCTTCAACAGTGAAGGCACCCAGGGTAGGACAACATCCTGCAGAAAGCACAGCTCCCAACTTCTCAACGACTCAGGTGACACCAATTAAAACCTCCAAGTAGTCTTAACGGACCCCCCCCCTAAAAAGAATGCAAATGGCCAGCTGTCTGCAAGGAGTATAAATCCTTCCATTCTCCACCATCCAAGTCAGAGCTGAAGAAGCTTCTTGGATGAGAAGGAGACGTGCCTTCAAAGAATAAACAAGAAAATCCAGTCGCCTCTTGGAGAAAAAGCACCTTTGGGACAACCATGACCTGGATGACTGAGAATCTCTATAGACATTTAGCTATACAACAACAGAACAGCTATACACAACTATATACAACTATATAACAACTATATACAACTATACACAACAGAACCACTAGACACAAGAACAGTTCCCACCCCCCACCCCCGAAGGCCATCACTCTGCTAAACAAATAATTCCCTCAACACTGTCAAACTATTTACTAAATCTGCACTACTATTAATCTTCTCATCGTTCCCATCACCCATCTCTTTCCACTTATGACTGTAGAAACTGTAACTTTGTTGCTGGCAATCCTTGTGATTTGTATTGATATATTGACCATCAATTGTGTTGTAAATGTTGTACCTTGATGAAACGTATCTTTTCTTTTATGTACACTGAGAGCTTATGCACCAAGACAAATTCCTTGTGTGTCCAATCACACTTGGCCAATACAAAATTCTATTCTATTCTATTCTATTCTATTCTATTCTATTCTATTCTATTCTATTCTATTCTATTCTATTCTATTCTTGATGAACATATCTTCTCTTTTATGTACACTGAGAGCGTATGCATCAAGACAAATTCCTTGTGTGTCCAATCACACTTGGCCAATAAAAAATTCTATTCTATTCTATTCTATTCTATTCTATTCTATTCTATTCTATTCTATTCTATTCTATTCTATTCTATATACAACAGAGCTAAAGAAGCTTCCTGGATGAGAAGGGAAACGTCTTCAAAGAAAAACCAGAAAGTTCAGTCACCTCTTGGGTGGGGGGGAAAGCACTCTTGGGACCCTTCCCTGAACTCTACGGGCTTCTCCTCCGCCCTTTTGCCAACCTGCATATGGATGGGGGGGAGGGGAATCTCCTAGGAATCTCCATCGCTTATTTCAAAAAGGACTTTCGTTTTAGAGGAAAGGAGTTCACCTTACAGTTGCAAACCGGGATCCAGCTTTCCTTCGAAGGATCGCTTCGCAACTGCCAAGCGGCCAAATGCGAAACCCGCCCCTTCCCTCCGGCTTTGAACCGTGCAAGCAAAATTATGCTAAAAGAGAAACGTATTTTAAGCATCTCCCACCAGACTCGCTCGCTCCCGTTCAGGGCTTTGCAGCCTTTCAATGAGGATGGGAGCCAACCCTAACATCCCCCATCTCTTTCCTCTCCCCCACCCCCCACTTCAACGGCTCGCGCTCCCTCCCCAGTCGAGTTTGGACTTGGAAGCTGAGCAAGGCTGAACTTAGGATGGGAGGCCGCGTGTGCAAATTTTGGAGCGGAAGTTTGGAGGTTCAAAAACAAAAAAACCCCCAAAACCACCACCAACGCCCCTTCCAACTCTGTTATTCTATAATGTGACAGTGGCAGCCACATTGCGCAGGGCTGACATGAAAACTACCGGATTGCATTCAAGTACTCGGTGGAAATCCTAGCCTTGCGTTCCTCCTGCTGATTTTATTCAATTCAACTTTTACTCGTTGAAGTCAGTTGTCTAGTAAACAGGTGTAAGGTGTTCCCCCCCCAAGTGGCAGCTGCCCTTTCTGGTTTTTCTTGGAGGACGTTTGGCTTCTCACCCAAGAAACTTCTTCAGCTCTGGCTTCCATTCCCCACCAGTTCTGGCTTCCATTCCACCCCCTCCCCCATTCAGTCAGAGCCGAAGAAGCTTCTTGGATGAGAAGCGAAAGGTCTTCAGAGAAAAAAACAGATGAAGTCCAGCTGCCTGGGGGGTAGGGAGCACCTTTGGGACAACCGTGACCTGGATGACTGAGAATCTCCCATAGACATTTCCAGTAAACGGGAAGTGAGGAATCCTATACACTGAAGCAGTGGTGAAATCCATTTTTTTACTACCGGTTCTGTGGGCGTGGCTTGGTGGGAGTGGTGTGGCTTGGTGGGCGTGGCAGGGGAAGGATATAGCAATATCTCCATTCCCTCTCCACCCTGGGGCCAGCCGGAGCTGGTATTTGCCAGTTCCCCGAGCTACTCAAAATTTCTGCTACCGGTTCTCCAGAACCTGTCAGAACCTGCCGGATTTCACCCCTGCACTGAAGTAATCCTCGGGATTATATTTCGATTGTGAAAGGCCTCCTTCCTATTTCCTTTTGGCCTTGACTGAGAAACAGCGACCCGTTTGATCATTTCAACCAACAGAAACCTAGTAAGAGTTGATCGGACCCCTATTTTCTCAGGGGTAAAGCTCGGTGTAACCAGGATTCGGTCCAAAGTAAAAAGTTTTTTAAAAAGGAATAAGATTCCAGCCTTGCACTAAATACATGAGAGTTAAGAAAGAAAAATCAGTGGTGCGTTGGGCAGAAGGTCCACGGGGCAATCGTGGGGCCGATGCGGGGTAGTCGGTCCGCCTCCTTCTCGCTGAACACGTCGGCGAAGTCCGTCAGCTCAGGAGGCAAGGTGATGGCAGCGGTGGGGCGTTCTGGCGGCACAGGTGTGGCGGATGTGATCGGCACTGCAGACTCGGGAAAGAGATGGCGTTCGCGACCAGGCCACCTGAGGATCGTGGGTCCGAAGCCAGGCCAACCAAGGACCAAGGAAAATGAAGGTCCGCCGTGACATAAAACTGGATCGCCTCCTCATGGTCCCCAATAGCCAGGCGCAAAGGCTGGGTGGCGAATTTAATGGGGCGGACACCAGTTCTCGTCCATCAATTGTCTCTACCCGCATCGGAGGGTCCACGGAACCACGGGACCGCAAACTGGGTCACAAAGGCCTGGTCCATAAAGTTTGTTGTGGCCCTGAGTCCACCAGCGCATGCGCCTGGAGCCCGTCCGACTGGTTCCCCAACCATATCCGTGTGTCCAGAATCAGATGCCGAGGGGCCCAGAGTCTACTTCCATAGCGTCCAGTGGGGCTTAGTGCGTGCCCGACCTAGGGTTTCCCAGTCGGGCCTGCTCCGCTTCCCGATTGGTCACGCTGTGATTCGGGACCGCGTGTGCCCCACTTCGCTTGGGGCAAGAAGCGCGGCGGCCGGGCTCCCCACAGTACAGGCACAATCCCCTTGGCGCCTCGGTTCCGCTCCTGGGCTGTTAGGCGAGGTCTGGCGCTCCCAACTCCATGGGCTCTTCCGCAGGTTACAAAACGTGGGGCGACCCTGGGTGCTGGTGGTGCAGGAAGTGGGGTGCAGATGTCGACGGAGGGTCCCGGGGTGCGACGGACGGTCGCCGTTGCAGACGGGCATCGAGGCGGAGACAAAGGGCACCAAGTTGTCGAGGGTCCGCGGCGCCCACGCCGGGCCAGCTCGTCTTGCAATTCCTCTGAGAGTCCCTCCTGAACGCGCCCACCAGCGCTGCATCATTCCAGTCAGAGTCCTGGCACAAAAGACGAAATTCGCGATGTACTCCTGCAGGCGTTTCCCTTGACGGAGTTCCTTAAGGCGCCTGGTTGCCGTCAGCATTGACGGGTCCTCATACATGGTGCGAGGTGCTGCCAAAACGCTGTTGGTCCGCCAGCAGGGGCTGTCCTGGAGCAAGAGGCGTGGCCCATCGAGCAGCCGAGCCGGAAGAAGGTTAATCACGAAGGCCACCTTAGCCCGGTCGTCTGGGAAATCCTCTGGCCTCATAGCCATGTAGAGCTGGCACTGTCCCAAGAAGGTCGGGAACATCTCAGGCTGCCCAGAAAACTTATCCGCACGGTTATCGGGCACTGCGACGAGGAGGAGGTGGGAGGATGGGGGGCTGCAGGCACATTCCTGGCAGCAAGTTGGCCTGCCAAGTGAGCCACTTGCTGCTGGAGCTGTTGATTAGCCGCTGTAGCTGCTCTAACTGCTGCTGTACCTGCTGCTGATCCATCTTTGGTGGAAGATGTTTTAGTCAGGTCTTGGACAAAATGTTCTGTTTCCTTCCCCAATACTCCCAGCAAAGAGTCCGTCAGAGGCCTTCCTTTTTTCCTTTTATTTACATAGATACATGTCCTGGCCACGTCTACCCACGGGCCTGCCAAGTTTCTGGAGATAACGAGGAAATTATAGATAAGGCCAGAATTACTCACGAATATATTCTTCCTCCATGAATTAGCTTGCGCCAAATTCATTGCTTTGTCCAAGACAAAAACCAGGAAGTCCGCCTCCTATTTATAGTCTCTGCAGATGTCACTGCATGACAATTATGACTTGGCTTTGTCCCAACTCTTCCGCTGCTGCGCGCGATCAAGCCTTCGTAATCTTGCGTCCCTCCAAAACTGTTCTTGGGGCGTTGCCAAATCAGAAGAAGGCCCGGGAGAATCAGGCCTTGCCGGCCCCTCCCTTTGAGTGGGTGCCAGGGAGGGAGAGGGCTCAAGAGAAGCAGGGCTTGCCAGGTCTTCTCCCTCATTTTCTGAATCATCCGAGTCCAGGAGTCTGGGTCCAGGAACCTGGGTCACAACAGTTTCTGTAGTGTTTCACTCTAACTACACAAACACATAAACTCTCACAAAGCTGTGTGTGGAATTTTGTGTGTGTGTGTGTGTGTGAGAGTCAGTTGTGTTGAGTTGTGTTGTATGTGTGTAAAGTGTGAAAGCTGGGTTTTGAGCTTTTTGTGGCTGTGTGAGGTTCCTGCTTGTTGCAGGGGCCATTTTGGGTGAAATGCAGCTGCTTTTACATTGTGTGTGAGTCAGTAGTGTTGTGTGGTGTGGTGTGTGTGTAAAGTGTGAAAGTTGGTTTTTTTGGTACCTCTTATTGTTTTGTGTACTTTGTTTATTATTTTTATTATTTATTGTTATTGGCTACGACCACCTGGTCACCTGGCCACCAGGCCATGCCCACCAATTAAGCCACGCCCACAGAACCGGTAGGGAAAATTTTTAGATTTCACTCCTGCTCCAAATGATCTTCAAGGGTAGCCCCATGTAGAGCACATTACAGTAGCTCAACCGTGAGATGACACGGGATTGGACGACAGAGTGCAGGGAGTCCTGATTCAGGAAAGTCCACAACTGATGTACGGCACAAAGTTGTGCAAAGTCTGTCCTAGCCTTGACTGCCATCTGTTCGTTGAGCAGCAATTGAGAGTCCACAAGACACCCCAAGTTGAGATTAGATTCCAATAACTTTGTCCATCATTATACTATTAACATTACTGGTATAAGCAATACATGAAGTCGATTTAGGCTATTAAACTTAATATGGCTCAAATTGTTACATGAATGACATTGAACAATGAATATAATACTGCATTTTTGGTTTGTACCATTATCATTATCGTCATTATTTTGTTGGTTGATTATTAATTTTAAAGAAAATAGATACCAACCTAGGTGGTTAAGTTTCACTTCAACGTGTGCTTCTGAGACAAAAACTACTCACCAAACACATTAAGTGCTGAGCTGTGTCAACAGATGCATTTTCCAAAGGTTCGTGTTGAATTAACTCCAAAGAATTGCATGAGTAGAATAGAATAGAATAGAATAGAATAGAATAGAATAGAATAGAATAGAATAGAATAGAATAGAATAGAATTTTTTTTATTGGCCAAGTGTGTTTGGACACACAAGGAATTTGTCTTGGTGCATATGCTCTCAGTGTACATAATCAGACTTCAGTTAATCTTATTTGAAGCTTTAGAAACCTAAATGTTTAAATATGCTGCTTTCTAAATTAAATACAGTAGGTACAAAATGAATGCATGAACATTTCAGAGGTTTAATGTCATACTGATTTTTAAGCAAATGTAATCATTGTGATTTTGGATCTCTGTGTTACTCACTTTGACCTTTTGAGCTAAATGTATGATTAAGCCTCATTCATTAAAAATAAGGGTTTGAGTAACCCGGGAGAAGGATGTTGCAGACCTGCTATAAATGATCTGTCAAGATTAGCTTGGCAGTCTTATTCAAAAAGAGAATGTATTCCATTTACAAGATACTCACCACAGGTGCAAGTTATATCACCTTATTTATTATAAGTTTCTTCTACCACTTGGCTCTGTAAAAATTCTAAAGCATTCTTGCGGGTACACAGAGTTTTGTATATTGCAAAAAAGGCAGGAAAACTAGATAGGTGCATGACATGATTTAATTGTACTTGGTTTTGGGGGAAATGCCTGTGAAAGCGTGACAAAAGAAGTGACCAAAAAAAAAAGAAAAGAAAGATAAAGACATATCATTGTAATGGAATGATAGAATTGTAAAGTTGGAAATCGACTATCTCCACAAATTGCTGTTTAGCTTCCATTTCATCACATTCCGTGACATGTCATCCATTTCCTCTTGAGTGAGTGGGATCTTAATTACATTTTTTTTAACTTTCAATCAGAAACTGATTTCCTGTGACTTAAATTCCATTCCCTATGCTCTGGGCCAATAGAAAACCTTAGACTTGCTTCATAGGACATGGTCTCTAATTCTGTGTACATCCTCATTACCCTTCTCTAAACCTCTTCTAGTTCCTTCGAATCCTTGAATTCTCGTGTTCAAAATCAGATACACAGAAAGCTCAAACTGCCCAAAGAGCTGCTGATTCAGTTCTACAGAGGAATTATTGAGTCTGTCATCTGCACCTCTGTTAACTGTCTGGTTTGGTTCTGCGACCCAACAAGACAGAGACTTCAGAGGATAATTAGAACTGCAGAAAAAATAATTGCTACCAATCTGCCATCCATTGAGGACCTGTATACTGCATGAGTCAAAAAGAGGGCTGTGAAAATATTTACTGACCCCTCGCACCCTGGACATAAACTGTTTCAACTCCTACCCTAAAAACGATGTTATAGAGCACTGCACACCAGAACAACTAGACACAAGGACAGTTTTTCCCCGAACGCCATCACTCTGCTAAACAAATAATTCCCTCAACACTGTCAAACTATTTACTAAATCTGCACTACTATTACCGTATATACTCGAATATAAGCCGATCCGACTATAAGCCGAGGTCCCCAATTTTACCCCAAAAACTGGGGTAAACTGGGGACTCGAGTATAAGCCGAGGGTGGGAAATGAGGCACCTACCGGTTGGGGAAACCCTCCCTCCCTCAGCTGAGAAGGCTGGCGGCTCCCCCGCCCCGCCCTCTCACTGCACCGGCAGGGCTTCCCCGCGCCGTCCGGTAAAATGTGAAAAAAAGAAAAAAAAAACAAAACTCGAGTATAAGCCGTATATACTCGAGTATAAGCCGAGGGGACGTTTTTCAGCACAAAAAACGTGCTGAAAAACTCGGCTTATACTCGAGTATATACGGTAATCTTCTCATTGTTTCCATCACCCATCTCCTTCCACTTATGACTGTATGACTGTAACTTTGTTGCTTGTATCCTTACAATTTATATTGTTTCCTGATTGCTTATTTGTACCCTTGACTATCATTGTTGTACCTTGATTCTTGATGAATGTATCTTTTCTTTTATGTACACTGAGAGCGTATGCACCAAGACAAATTCCTTGTGTGTCCAATCACATTTGGCCAATAAAAATTCTATCCTATCCTATCCTATCCTATCCTATTCTATCCTATTCTATCCTATCCTATCCTATCCTATCCTATCCTATCCTATCCTATCCTATCCTATCCTATCCTATTCTATTCTATTCTATGACTATCATTAAGTGTTGTACCTTATGATTCTTGATGAACGTATCTTTTCTTTTATGTACGTTGAGAGCGTATGCACCAAGACAAATTCCTTGTGTGTCCAATCACACTTGCCCAATAAAAATTCTATTCTATTCTATTCTATTCTATTCTATTCTATTCTATTCTATTCTATTCTATTCTATTCTATTCTATTCTATTCTATATACAACAGAGCTAAAGAAGCTTCCTGGATGAGAAGGGAAACGTCTTCAAAGAAAAACCAGAAAGTTCAGTCACCTCTTGGGTGGGGGGGAAAGCACTCTTGGGACCCTTCCCTGAACTCTACGGGCTTCTCCTCCGCCCTTTTGCCAACCTGCATATGGATGGGGGGGAGGGGAATCTCCTAGGAATCTCCATCGCTTATTTCAAAAAGGACTTTCGTTTTAGAGGAAAGGAGTTCACCTTACAGTTGCAAACCGGGATCCAGCTTTCCTTCGAAGGATCGCTTCGCAACTGCCAAGCGGCCAAATGCGAAACCCGCCCCTTCCCTCCGGCTTTGAACCGTGCAAGCAAAATTATGCTAAAAGAGAAACGTATTTTAAGCATCTCCCACCAGACTCGCTCGCTCCCGTTCAGGGCTCTGCAGCCTTTCAATGAGGATGGGAGCCAACCCTAACATCCCCCATCTCTTTCCTCTCCCCCACCCCCCACTTCAACGGCTCGCGCTCCCTCCCCAGTCGAGTTTGGACTTGGAAGCTGAGCAAGGCTGAACTTAGGATGGGAGGCCGCGTGTGCAAATTTTGGAGCGGAAGTTTGGAGGTTCAAAAAAAACACAAAAAACCCCCAAAACCAACAACAACGCCTCTTCCAACTCTGTTATTCTATAATGTGACAGTGGCAGCCACATTGCGCAGGGCTGACATGAAAACTACCGGATTGCATTCAAGTACTCGGTGGAAATCCTAGCCTTGCGTTCCTCCTGCTGATTTTATTCAATTCAACTTTTACTCGTTGAAGTCAGTTGTCTAGTAAACAGGTGTAAGGTGTTCCCCCCCCAAGTGGCAGCTGCCCTTTCTGGTTTTTCTTGGAGGACGTTTGGCTTCTCACCCAAGAAACTTCTTCAGCTCTGGCTTCCATTCCCCACCAGTTCTGGCTTCCATTCCACCCCCTCCCCCATTCAGTCAGAGCCGAAGAAGCTTCTTGGATGAGAAGCGAAAGGTCTTCAGAGAAAAAAACAGATGAAGTCCAGCTGCCTGGGGGGTAGGGAGCACCTTTGGGACAACCGTGACCTGGATGACTGAGAATCTCCCATAGACATTTCCAGTAAACGGGAAGTGAGGAATCCTATACACTGAAGCAGTGGTGAAATCCATTTTTTTACTACCGGTTCTGTGGGCGTGGCTTGGTGGGAGTGGTGTGGCTTGGTGGGCGTGGCAGGGGAAGGATATAGCAATATCTCCATTCCCTCTCCACCCTGGGGCCAGCCGGAGCTGGTATTTGCCAGTTCCCCGAGCTACTCAAAATTTCTGCTACCGGTTCTCCAGAACCTGTCAGAACCTGCCGGATTTCACCCCTGCACTGAAGTAATCCTCGGGATTATATTTCGATTGTGAAAGGCCTCCTTCCTATTTCCTTTTGGCCTTGACTGAGAAACAGCGACCCGTTTGATCATTTCAACCAACAGAAACCTAGTAAGAGTTGATCGGACCCCTATTTTCTCAGGGGTAAAGCTCGGTGTAACCAGGATTCGGTCCAAAGTAAAAAGTTTTTTAAAAAGGAATAAGATTCCAGCCTTGCACTAAATACATGAGAGTTAAGAAAGAAAAATCAGTGGGGTAATTAGAAAAGGGAGAAAGGCGTTCCTTGGCGCCTACATAGCTGATTGAACTCTCTCTCTCTGAACGCGTGTCAAAACGAGCCAAAGGAGCTTCGGAATTACCTGAAGAGGGCGTCCCTTATCTCTTCAGAATTATAGCGGCAGAAGATCTAAAAGATCACCGCTGTTTTTGTATCCTATTCTGCTCTACCCATGGAAACGTCCAGTCTTGAATCCACAAAGCCGATCCTATTTACTTAGAAATAACTCCCATTGAAGGGGATGCGGGTGGCTCAGTGGCTAAGACGCTTGTCGATTGACCGAAAGGTCGGCAGTTCAGCGGTTCGAATCCCTATAGTGCCCGCATAGCAGGGTGAGCTCCCCTTTCTTGTCCCAGCTTCTGCCAACCTAGCAGTTCGAAAGCACGTAAAAAATGCAAGTAGAAAAATAGGGGACCACCTTTGGTGGGAAGGTAACAGCGTTTCGTGCAGTTTAGTCATGCCGGCCAGGAACGACTAGCACATATGTGGGAGGGGGACCTTTACCTTTTTAAGGGCTTTTGGTAAAGGGCTTTTGTTCCAAATGGACTTGGATATGGAATCTATATCTGGGGTGTGATCAATCAAGCCACTGGTTGAGAAAGGCCTTTTGTCCAGAGCGATGGGGCACCGCCAACAATTACATCGCGGCGGGCTGGACAGAAGAACCAGCGCGGGGGCTGGATTTTTCCGAATTGCTTTTCCCCCAATATGATGCCCAAATGAACTGAAGGACATTTCACCTTCAGCCCAGCGCTGGGTCAGAAAAAGCTGCCCTAAAAACACAAGCTGGCTTTTCCTCCCCTCCCCCCCAACTCCTCAACCCCCTTAAGAGAGGAGAGACGCGAGCCGTAGGGTTGGGTCGGACAGCCAAGCAAGTTTCCGCCGGATCACCTGGAATCAGACCGTAGCACGGAATTTCTTCCTCGTTCCAGCCGCACCTGTGTAGTCTACACAGCGCTGGAAAGACGCTTCTGCGGCGCCCTTCCTATAACGACCGCCACACATCATGGGGCGGTTAAAAGAGGGGGCTGGGCTGCATTTGGACCACCGGGAGAAGTTTGGTTAGTTTTTCACTCGGGGTTTATTTTTTTGTGGGGGGGGGGGGAGAGGGTGATTTAGTGTACTGTGAACCCAGTTCCTTTCTGTGCGGGGGCGGTGTGTTGTGGAAAGGCAGACGTCGGGCAAATTCAGTAGCTAAGGTGAGCGAAGCCCAGCCATGGCAAGTCGGCAAGCAAAGAAGAGGGCAGGGAGAAGCGTTGGGGTGGAGGTGAGGGTCGGGTGGAAGCCCCCGGCCTTCAACCCAACCGGGACTGGTAGCAGCGGCGAAGTTGTAACTTTGCCGCCTCCCGGACGCTCTTGCAAAGGGGGGGGGGTCAAAGGAGCGCAGAGGCGGAGACCCCAATGAATTAACAAAACATACACCCGCCTCTCGCTAAGCTTCCCACCCCCCACACGCTTTGTTTCGGGGAGGGAGGGGGGGATCCACTGAAAAGGCTCCGAACAAGCGGCTTTTGGAGGCGCGCCGATTGCCAGGCATCACGTGCGTGAAATAGTTACTATAAATCGCTGCACCGGGAGTAGGCGGTGAGGCGGTGAGGGGGGGAGGGAGATCCAGGGGAGGTCTAGCGAGAAGAGAGAGAGAGAGAGAGAGAGAGAGAGAGAGAGAAGGGGGGGTCGCTTTTAAGACCAGCCCTCTCGCGAGCCCCCCTTTGTTCGCCTCCCAGCCATAAGCACCTTCCGAGCTCGCCCCAGGGACTTCACGGAGGCGAGCGGCCCCAGAGAGGAAGGCTGTCCCGGCTAACCCCAACCCCCCCACCGAGCACCTGTCCGCGATGTCGCGCTCCTTCTATGTGGATTCGCTCATCGTCAAGGACGCGGCGGCCAGGCCGGTGGTGCCTTCCCTGCCTGAGCCGCCCCCGCCGCCCCCCGGACAGGATTTCCTCATTCCGCTGGGCGTGCCGGCGCCTCTGGTCATGTCCGTAGCTGGCGGGCCCGCCTGCCCGTCGCGCAAGAGCGGCGGCTCCTTCTGCGTCTGCCCGCTCTGTGTCACCTCGCACCTGCACGCCTCGGCTCGGGCGGGCGCGGCGGGTGGAGGCGCCGCCGCTTCCCTCCAGCTGCTCAAGGGCCACTTCGCTCCCGGAGGAGCCGGGGCGGGCGGCGAGGGCCAGTTCTGCCCCCGGATGAGCCATGTCCAGCAGCAGACGGCCCCGCAGCAGCAGCAGCAGCAGCAGCCGCCCCCCGGCTCGGTGGCATCTGCGGCGGCGGCTCAAGTCTTGGCCCACCCACCTGTTTGCGCAGCGGCCGCCTACGGCATGAGCGACCCCCGGCGTTTCCACTGCCTCGGCCTGGGTAGGTCCTGCTGCCCCGGGCTCTGGGTGGGAGGAAGGGTGGACAATCTGCGCTGGTTCAACTGCTTCGGAACCCGGCCGCGGATGCCCCTGCCCTGCCCTCTCGGAAGGGTCGCGCCTCCCTGAGACGCTCGCTTGGCTTTCCCTTTCTCCGCTTTCCCAGCCGGCTAATCTCCCTAGAGACCGAAAAGGAAAAGCTCTTGGCTCCGGGGATCCTTTTTGGGATCCCATGGAGATCTGGGAACTTTTGGCCCAAGTTTCAGACTTCAGCCGGGGCTAGGAAGGCGCTCCTCTTCCCCCAGCGCGTTCAGGTGAGAAGCCGCTCCTGGGGCAGCAGGGAGCCTGACGAAGTGAAGGGCTGCGGAGGAGCCGCTCGGGACTCCTTGGCCTTCTCTTCCTCCCGAGCCGAATTATCAATTAGAACCGAGAACAGCTCCACAAGGTACACCACTTATCCGGAAGCTGGGCCTTCTGGACTGAGGAAAAGCGAACGATCTGACCCATCCAGATTGTTTGGATTTCAAATCCCATACATCCCAGCCACCCTAGGACCTATAGACTTCCAGCGTTATCCTGGAAGGGCGCGCTGCCAGAAGATTTTTTATTTTTTATTTTTTTAAAAAGAAGGATGCCTGATTGCTCCCATCGAATAACTCCAATTTCTAGCTTAGGAGACAGGAGGCGGTGGGTCTTAAGGTCGGAACTGTCTTCTTGGACCAGGGAAAAGAATCCGCGTCATCACCATCTGGCCAAAATAATAATAATAATAAAAAAAACACAAAACAGCGAAGAGATGGGTGAACTTCCCCTCTCCTCCCGGTGCGCCATAGCTGGCATGGGAGATCGGGGCGCAAGTCTTCAGTCAGCCCCGGGGCAAGTAACCCCTAACTTCCCTGGCTGAGAAAGCGGCCTTACTAGCCAAATCGATCGCAGGGTTTTCAATCAATCAAGGGGATTGTGTGAAGCCTCCATGTTCAAAGGCATTCTCCCTGTAATTGACAGAAGTTGGGGAAGCAACAACCGGAGACTTGGGAATATTTATGTGTGTATGGGGGTGGGATTGGTGGTGGGAGGGGTACGTCCCTGTCCTGCTGCCGGGCTTCGGATCCGGTTGCTCCAGGTGGGCGGAGGTTGTAGGGGAAGGTAAAGGGATTTGTGGTCCAGGATGCCAAGAAGGACAGGTGGAAGGGAAGGTTGGGTTAAGCTGGGCTTTTTAACCGGGGTTTTTTTTTTTTCCTGCTTCCCCCACCTCCGCAGGAGGTTCGGACAGCGGCGGCCCGCTGCAGAACGGCAAGCGGATGCGCACGGCCTTCACCAGCACCCAACTTCTGGAGCTGGAGCGGGAGTTTTCGGCCAACATGTACCTGTCCCGGCTGCGGCGGATCGAGATCGCCACGTACCTAAACCTGTCGGAGAAGCAGGTGAAGATCTGGTTCCAGAACCGGAGGGTGAAGCACAAGAAGGAAGGCAAGGGCGCCCAGCGGAACACGCACGGCGGCTGCAGCTGCGCCGGCAACCCGGGTCGCTTCCCCAGATCCGAGGACGAAGAGTCGCTGTCTCCGGCCTCGGCGAACGAAGACAAGGAGGTCTCCCCGTTGTAAGGGGCTTCCCCTCCGGACTGAAGAGCTCCGCGGACAATCGCCACGGCCAGAGCCCCCGACCGGACTCTGCCGGACTCGAAAAAGACGAAAACAATACAGATTTTCCCCTCGGTTGTTTTGATCGGGTCCCGAACTCAGGGTGTTTGCCTACCCCAAAAGCTGCCAATCTGGTTGATCCTCAAAAGCGGGAGACCCAGATCCCGAGCCGCCTGCCCTGCCACATCAACGGCGGAGGAAAACGCTCACAGCCTCATTCACCCCCAAAATTAGGAGAGAAGCTTTAGGGGAATCACAGAGTAGAAGAGAAGAAAGCTCGACTGTTTTGTACCGATCTTTATCTGCAATGGGAAGGGGAGGGGGAAGATTCTTCTGGAGAGTTTGTAGGGAAATAGTTTTTATATCAAATGTATATTTATATTTATTTAAATAAATGAGGTCGGACCAGAAGTGGGGGTGGAATCTGCTTTTTTAAAAAGAAAAAAAAAATAGAAAAAAGGGGGGCAACAAAAGTACCCTAAACCAGCAACTTTGCAAAACAAAAGGTGGGAAATATTGGCCTTTGTAGAGAACTGTGCAAAAACTTTGCAGATTTCTCCCTTAGCCAGATTCATAAAGTGCATCCCCTTCCATCAAGGGCTGGCTTGCTACAAAGGCCTTTGCTTTCATTTGTTCAGGTAAATTATACTCAAAGGTCTCAGAGTCAGCCTTTTCTGAAACTGCTTCAAATAGATCAGACACTATTTAAACATGGTGTAAAATTGCTTGATTTAGCTGTGTCTGCAGGAGATGGTAAGCACCCTGGTCTGATCAATTTTTTTAAAAAAAGAAATCAAGATGGTAGGTACCTTGGTCTGATCAAAAGTTCATTTTTTTAAAAGCATCTAACATCTGATAAATCAGGCCGTTGTGGTCACTTCCAGGAGTTTTTGGAATCTATCCCGTATTGCCCTTCCCCCATTTTTGATTCAAAGTACAAGCGAAATTGCATTATCCCCATTTCCCAGGTCATGTGCGGTGCCCCCTTTCAAAAGAAGTAAAACTGACCCTTCAAAAGTACAAGGTTCCCTCGGAACTTCTCCCCCTACAAAGCTACTCCCATCTTGGGATATCTAATATAATAGGAAGGAGAAATTACTACGTTCATGAAAATGTTAATTACATTCTATAATCCAACTTGGATTCAGATTACTTTTTCCTAAATTTGGAGGGCAGAAAAGGCTGATCTAGTCCATTGCCAGAGTTTCCTCATCTTTAAATCTTCCTATGCTTTTCTTTACCACCATTTCTCTAAAACCAGATAGGGCAGAATTAACTCTGTAGAATCCTAGAGAAGAGCAATAGATCCTTTCTTCAAAAACTTAATTCAGGTTGAACATTCGAGATCTTGTTGGACTTGAGTCCTCCACCTATCCAACCAGCATGGTGAACAGAGGTGAGAATTTAGTCCACCATCAACAAGGCCCTTTCTGGACAGTGGTTAGCATCATATCCAACAACTCCCATATGGCCAGTGTGAGAAAAGATAGTGGTCCAACCTCTGGATCTACTCTTCAGCTTCAACATGGATTACCAGCAAATTATGAGGAGACAGCTGTGCTCTGTGTCTCTGCCCAGTAGAAAGCCAATTTAGATGCCCCTGGGCACACATCCAAAAGTTGTTTTTGTCTCATGGTCCACAAATTGTGAACTTCTTTTCTGGCTGCCAAAACTCTTTTTCTAAATAATAATCATGTTCCCACTCTGGCAAGAGGTTGTCAGCAGACAACTAATTACCTATTATAACTTAATTACACTAAGCTGGGCCATGCTTCACATATAAGAAAAACTTTCACAAAATTTAATTCAGCCCATAACTTAAGGCTATTCCTTCAACAGGCATTTCTCTTCAAAGAAGAACCATTTCTCAGTGATTTGAATTACTTTTCTCTAATAATTTGTAATATTATTTACAAAATGTAAGGAAGTCAATGGGGTTTACTTGCAAATAACTTTCAAATGGTAAGTACCTACTTTTTAATCTACGGTTTGCCGAACCATAATAAAACTATTCAGATTATAATTGACACCAATTAGTCCTTATCAAACACTTTCAGTGCCTTTTGCTTCAGTCGGAGATTGTTCAAAAGATTTACTCTTTTTTTTTTTGATAGCAATAAGCATTTCAGGGAGTATAGTTTGAATGAGCTATTGAAAGAGTTGTCCATTTATATTCCTCACTGCATATAAAGAAACTTTGAGATAGAATACAGTTATGAAACTTAATGCTGGATTTAATTACTATAATTGCAGGCTGCTTGGTCAAAAATAGGAATCAGAATTTGCATGTACTAGTTAGTCAGTTGCTGCAAGCATTCCTAAACGTGTTTCAAAGGAAGATCTCCCAGAGAAAGTAGATTTCAACTCTACTAGTAGTGCAACCGTGCTAAAAGGCCAACCACATTAACAATGTAGAGTCTTAACTAGGCAGATTTTATATTTTCACTCCACAGAAAAAATAAGCTTCCTCCAAATGTGTTTTTGAAACAGTTTGAAAGGAGACCTGATACTGATCAGAAATGGCTTGATTAACTGGGTGTTTTGAGATCTTTCTACGGATCCCGATTGGTGGTCCAAAGGAACCAGTGAAAATCTAGATGGCTTCCAAGTATCTTTACAGTAATTGTAAATAGGATCTCTTTAATCAGTGAGTTTAAGAATGCAGTCATGTAAGCCATAACTGAAATTCGGATTTTCATGAGCTAGTCAGACTGAGAACCACTTGACGAATGAGGGAATTACAGTAGTAAAATAAATCATTCTAGTTTCTACAGAGCCATTGAAAATTATCTCATCTTTAAAGTCAAGTATCTTCCAAGGTGATACATCTGGTGATTTCATGTAGCATTGTTGGTGCCAATAGGAAAGTGCTTTACCCTTGCTTTTTTCTGGGATACATGCACATACTTCTGACATCCAGTACAGCTTGGAGACTGCCATTTCCAGTCTTAGGCCATCTCCCATCCAAGTTCTAACTGGAGCTGATCCTGCTTAGTTTCCAAGGGAAGCCAGTTGCGATCTCCTGTATTAGCTGAGTTAATAAAAATCTTCCATAGGTGTTGCAAAACCTACCTATTCAGAGAGAAACTCCTATTCAGGACACGCATTTTCATCTTGTGGAAAAGAAGTCACTCCAGATTTATGAAGGGGTGACAAATTCAATCTGCTGGGGAACCAAAGTTGGCACTGCCTGAGGCTTTGCTTTTTAATGCCTGCTTTCTCCCTGACTAGCAGACAAAGATAGATAGAAGGACCCTGAAAGGCAGGAGGCGTAGTTCAAACAGGCCAATAAAGAAGGCCTGTCACTTTAAGACAAGAAGCAGAGGAGGACTTTGATGACTTTGTATTAAGCATCCCAGCTCTGAGTAAGTGACTCCTGCCTGGCTCCCTTGAGGCCTGGAGCTGAAAAGCAATTCAAGCAAAGCTGCCTTAACCAGGGCACTCCAGGAGGAAAATCCGCTTAGGGAAAGAATGGACTTGGATGGGGGACTTGACCTGCTCGTTTCATTGGGTTATGCTTCCCAAAGTCAAACAAAGTGAGGGACTCTGAGTTGTTAAATGTCTTGGGATGCAGACCCTTATGTCAATCACCTGTATAGGATGGCTTTGGAGAAGGCAGAAATTGAATGCTGCCTTTAAGCAGATAGTGGTGTTGTTTGTTTGTTTGGGAAAGAAGGAATACAGGATTTGCTCTCCTGAAACTCCCAAAATTGCCTCTAAAAAGCACTTTTGGAAGTTTGGCCTTAAGAAAGGAGAGCTGCAACAGGGATTTCTCTCTCTCTCACTTCTCCTTTCTTATTTCATGAAGACCTTTTAACTTTAAACTTGGAAAGGACCATTTCTCTTTCCTTTTTTCCTCTTCTCTCCTGCCTCCTCAGCTAAAGAAGTTCAAATGTATTGCAGTTCTATTGCTCACCTTCTCTCATTCCCAGGCAAGTGGATTGATTTTATTCGCCCTTTCCTTCCACTACTCAAGTTCAGATTCCAGGGCCGGTTCCTCTGTCATGATTATTGGTCTAAGGGCTGCAGTTGGTCATCACTGGGGTGATATAATGCCTGCTTGTATCAGCACTGTTCATTCAAATGATGCCAGGAATTGCTTAGTGAGGAAATGCCCCAAATATGCTTAGTGCAAGCTTGAGACTTTGTGCACAGTGTGGGTATGTGCATGCAAGGAGGGAAGGAGGGGAGGATATGCTAAAAGTAGGGGGAGAATGAATGAATTTATGCAGAAATGTATGAAAGATCTAATAATTTATGAGAAAAGGGATACATCAGTGATGATGAGAAAAGAGGAGATACAGCCACACAAGGGAGGGAGTCAGGAACGTCAGACAAAAGAACATTAGGCTAAATTCCATCTTTCCACAGTCAGGGTGAGGATCCCGTCATCATACTGTGCATAAGGGATATTATGGAAGTAATTGTCTACCAAATTTATCTCTAATTAACAGCAAGGGAAGGAATGCAAGCTTTTCTGTGATCCGGAATAAAGATGAACAGACTGATGTGAGCAATGACAGCATGGATAGATTCACACAGTCTAAATGCTGTCCCCATTGTGGCTTGTTCACCAAGGCAGAGTTCAATGCTAAGCAATGGTTCACAGTTTAAAAAGTCGGATGGCTGAGTTTACAAATCACATTATGGATGAGAAGTGAGGGTGAACCTAGCCTGAGTATTTAGGCATACACATTTATTAAGGGTGCGGAATGAACTTGTGGCAAAAACCAGTATGTGTAAGAGTGAAAAAAGCAAGTGCAAAGGCATCCATGAGGGAGGATGATGTGAGCCAAGTGACAAAACCAGTATCAAGGAAGGATGGATGTCACTGACGGCAGTAGTAAAAATGATGCAATTAAGAGAGAATATTGGTGAAGAAAGAACAGGAACATGCTACAGAATCACATTAGCTTCTTCTTTCCAAAGCTAAATGATGCAATTGGAAGAAAAGTGAGAATTAGCGCTGGTGGGAGAGAAAAGCATTGTGTGTGTGTGGAGAGAAAGGGCTCCTTTTGGGACATCCTCTGGCCAGGTGATCCCCCCCCCCCCGCCACAGGGATTGCAGGGACCTTTCGGCAGGCAAAGGGTTAAGGAGCTGTTGCTTTGGGGTGATTCCCTGACGGCCAAACGCACAAGGGAAAGGAAATTGGCAGTTAATTTGGCATCTTTTTGAACCAGGGAGGTAGATGAGGCACCGCAGGTCCTTCAGAAAGACCAGGCAATGAAATATATCCCTGGGATTATCAATGGGGAGAATTGTGGAAAAGTGACTTTTCCCTGAGGATGAAGATCATGAACGCAGTATAGCAATTAAACAAATATTGAGGAGCTGCATCCAACACACCATCCTGACTCCAGGCGTCCATATAACTAGCAGAAAAGGAGGAAGAGGAGCAGGTGGCAGCTAATTGTTAGCTGCCAATGATGGTTAGTAGCCACTGGAGCAGAGAGCCAGGAACCTGTGAGATGAACTGCGCATGTCCAATTTCCCCCCACCACCACCGAGGTGTGGTTGTGTACAGGTAGTCCTCAACTTATGACAACTGAGCCCCAAATTGTGACACATTTGTTAAGTAATTTTTGCCCCATTTTACGACTATTCTTGCCACAGTTAAGTGAAACAGCAACCCAGTTAAGTGAATCTGACTTTGCTTGTCAAAAGTCTGCAAGAGTTGATCATATGACCCTGGACACTTGCAACTCGCCATAAATACGAATCACTTGCCAAGCATCTGAATTTTGATCACATGACCAGAGATGCTGCAATGGTCATAAGCATGAAAAACGGTCATGTCCCTTTTCTCAGTGCCATTGTAATTTGAACAGTCACTAAACAGTTAAGTCAAGGACTTTCTTTACTATTGCACCCTCCACATCCGAACACCCTTATCAAGAAATAAGAGAAAATACTTGTAGCTTTTATATTTTGTCAGTGGTTTGCTCTCCAAGCTTGTTTCAATTTAGTTTCTGAACATTTTACTACCAGACCGGGTAACATCATCAGCAGGATTTTCTTGTCCTTATAAGTCAACTACCTGCAGGACATGAAAATCCTGCTGCTGCTGTTTATTTAGTGGCTGTTTATTTAGTGACCGTTCAAAGTTATAACGGCACTGAAAATGGTGACTTATGGCCATTTTTCTCACTTAACCAATTTTGTTGTACACATGATGTACAATGACAATAAAGGCTATACTATATCATGACCATTGCAGCATTCCCATGGTTACCGGTAAGTGATTTACATTTGGATGCATGACAACTGGCTCACATTTCTGATGGTTGCAGTGTCCTATGGTCATGTGACCTCCTTTTGCAACCTTCTGACTAGCGCAGTCAATGAGGAAACCTGATTCACTTAACAACGGTGCTATTAATTTAACAACTGCAATGTTTTGCTTAACAAATGTAGCACGAAGTCGTAAAATGGGGCAAAACTCACTTAACAAATTTCTCAAATTTCTTTGCAAGATAAATGTTGGGCTCAGTTGTGATCGTAAGTTGAGGACTACCTGCATTCCTCTTTAGCTTATGTCTTGTGTGATCAGTTGGTACCAATAAAGGCAGTGGTGGGTTGCTACCGGTTCGGACGAACTGGTAGCGGTGGCAAGAGGCTCCGCCCACCCAGATGGCTGTGCACCCACAAGTGAACCGGTAGCGACGGGTTTTGAAAGCCGCCCCTAAATAAAGGAGAATATTTGTAGCTCAGGGTTGAAATGAGGGATCCTTGGTGCTCTCTGAGCTTGTTTTCTTGCAGATGCTTCATTACCCAAACTAGTTAACATCAGCGCTATCCCCAAAGGTGCTTTTTCAAGAGGCAACTGCACTTTCTGGTTTTTCTTTGAAGATGTTTCACTTCTCATCCAAGAAGCTTCTTCAGCTCTGACTGGATTCCCACCGTCCAGTCAGAGCTGAAGAAGTTTCTTGGATGAGAAGCAAAACGTCTTCAAAGAAAAACCAGAAAGTCCAGTTGCCTCTTGAAAAAAAGCACCTTTGGGACAACCATGACCTGGATGACTGAGAATCTCCATAGATCATCCGTGTTAGTATCATCAGTGCTCCTTACTACCGGTAGCACTGATATTACCTAGTTAGGGTAATGAAACGTTTGCAAGAAAACGTTTTGACAGCACCAAGGACCCCCTCAGTCGGTAAGGTGATTGGTTGTTCCTTTGGAGCGATATTTAAATTCTGAGCAGCTGATTGGTCCTCTTGTTGCCCGGTCGTTCCAACCGTCTGATTTCTTATATTTCCTTTCAGCCTCAGGTGAAGGCAGAAAAAGGAGGGCAGAGAAGCGGCGCTCCTCGCGCTTCCCTTTCAAGCGGCCTAATAAAAATAAAATAAAATAAAAACGGGACTTGGAACAAGGAGCGCTTCCAAATACGACAAGCGGCGCAAAATGCGTTTCGGGAGTCCTAAAGGGTAGCCGTACGGGTGTGGGGGGGGGAGAGACCGGGGTCTGGCAGGCGAAGGGGCGATGCGTGCAAATCAGCTGCAGCGAGCGAGCGAGCAAACTTCGCCTCATCGCCCCAAAGTGGCTTCGGCCTTCCCGCCCTTTTGTCCCGTGGGGGGAGGGAGGGAGAGGGAGAGAAAGAGAGAGAGACGGGCGGTGTTCTGCATGACAAAACCCAATTAAGCTCGCTATTCAGGAGCGTTGCAGCTGGTAAACCATTGGGAAAGTGTGAGGCGACGCGAATACATTAACTGGGGGAGGGGGGGGCGCGGCAAAAAGTTTCCCCCTTCCCCGAAAGAGGAGGAGAAGGGGGAAAGGGAGAGGGAGGAGCCTCCCCCACAACAACTTCGCCTCTTCCCACGTTGAAAAATGGCGCGCTCGTCACGGGCTGAGGCGGCCGCGGGAGGAGCCGCCCGCCTCAGCCCTGGCAAAGGCGGAAAGGCGCTTCCTTGAGAGCCGTCCTCCCGCTTGCCCCGCAGCGGTTTTAAGAAGGGCGAGGGTATCAAAAGCCCCCTCAGGAATCCGGCAGAGGGGGAGGGGGGAAGAGCGCGCGCGCGCAAACACACACATGAGCCGGAGGCGGGAAGCGAGGCAGCTCCGCCCTGCATGTGGGCGGGCCCCGTGGGAAGGGCGGGGCCGGGCGGGATGGGGCGTGGCCGGGCAGGTGATGAATGGCCTTGGGCTGCTTTGCCCAGCCAAATCGGGATGACGCATGCTCAGAGGGAGTGTGTGTGTGTGGAGGGGGGAGCTGGGCAGCCTCCCATAGTACAGGTAGCCCTCGATTTACGACCGTTTCAGCAGGTTTGGAGAACCGGTAATGGAAATTTTGAGTAATTCGGAGAACCGGTAGTAAAAATTCTAACTGGTCCCACCCCCATCTATTCTCTGCCTCCCGAGTCTCAGCTGATTGGGAGGGAATGGAGATTTTACAGTATCCTTCCCCTGCCACGCCTACTACTAAGCCACGCCCACCAAGCCATGCCACGCCCATCAAGCCACGCCCACAGAACCAGTAGTAAAAAATTTTGAAACCCACCACTGAACGGTTTGTTTAGTGACCATTACCACAGCCCAGAAAAAAAGGGACTTGGGACTGTTTTACGCACTCGCATCCCCGTAGTCGCGTGATCAAAATTCAGATGCTTGGCGACTGGTTGGTCATGTCCTCCAGGTCATCTTTGCGACCTTCTGACAAGCAAAGTCAATGGTGAAGCCAGATTCACTGAACAACTGTCTTACTAACTGAAAAACTGCAGTGATTCACTTAACGGCTGCGGCAAGAAAGGTTGTAAAAGGAGGGAGGAAAGCTCACTTAACAAATGTCTCACTTAACATCAGAAATTTTGGCCTCGATTGTGGATGTAAGTCGAGAACTACCTGGAGCCCAAGAGGTGCCAGTCAACATGCTTGTATCCCGCTTCGTTTGTTTGGCCGTTCGGTTGATAACTTGGCTTTCCTCCAAGAGCGCGAATTTATCCCCACCGCAACAGCCCTGTGAAGTAGGCTGGGCTGAAGGATAAAGACCAGCGCCAGACTCAGTCAGTGTCCTCTGAGGCTGAGTGAAAATCAACAGCTTAACGAAATTTCATTTTAATGTGTGCCGATTAGTAAGGTAGCCAACTTTTTTACAATGAGGAGGAGGACACAAATAAATTGAAGAAAAAAAATATCGTAAATAAAAGAAACATTTTATTCATTGCAACAATAATTCAGAATACACTATAATATGATAAATGCATAATGAAAAAGATTTGTAACAATAATGTTTTATATTGTAATTATGCTTACATTCCTATTAATTATTATTTAAATGAGTATTTTTCCATTGAATGGATATTTTTTGTCAATGTATCATCTAACATTATACTGGAAATATCTGAACAAGAAATATCCTTCATATTGAATTTTACGGCAAGTGCTGCAGCTAGAATATCAACATTCAATCTCGATTTCTCACTTGTCCAAAAATCATTAGCAATTGAATAAATAAAATTAATTATTAAAACTGAAACAATAACATAAGCGAATAAACTTGTAAATAAAATTATACATATTTGGAATTTATTAAATAGATAATGAATTAACAAAATGTGAATTATTGTGCTCACCTGTGTATGATTGAATATTCCCTGAGAAAGAAGTGAGTCTAATGCGTGCGTGTGTGCCGTGTCGTGTTTCTGTAAGAAGTAAACAAAGCCACTTGCGTGCAGCGCACTCTCTCAAAACAATTCTCCTGTGCGGAGCACATGCGTCTCATAATCGCGTCTCGCCGCACTGTACCGAGTCTTGACAAATCGTCCTGTCAAATACAAATACATCACATCACACGCAACGGATTGGATCGGCATCGATCGAATATGGAGATTTACAGATTAGTCTTCAAATATCGAAAAGGAGAACATTTAGGAGGATACTTTTCGAGAGAGGACAGAATTTACAAAAGAAGGACTGTCCTCCCTAAAGGAGGACGATTGGTCACCTTATGATTAGTATACATTTAAAGTGACAATAAAGTTATTCTCAGTCTAACAACAGTTTTTTCCAGCAAAAAAAAGCAAAAAAAAGAGTTAAAAGTCTGCTTTTCTGGAGTGTTTTACCATGCCTTGATCCTCCCTTAGTTGCCCAATTATACATTGGTTTTTAGTATCTTCTTAAAATTACATTGAGTTATATAATGGAACATTTGCCGGATTTGCCTGTAAAGGAAGAGATTGTGGTGTATTGAAATACAGTATAGAATGAACAATGCTACTGCATATATCTTTAAGTATTTAATATCTTTATTTATTTTATTTATTTTATTCGATTTTTATACCGCCCTTCTCCCGAAGGACTCAGGGCGGTGTACAGCCAAATAAAAATCCACAATATACACATTAAAACAAGATTAAAACAAAACATATTACAGGGTGGCCGAAATTTAAAACAATTTAACAAACCTTAAAATATAAATAACCCCAATTAAAATTTAATAAAACTTTTAAGCCAGTCCCGCTTGAATAAATAGGTGCGTTTTCAGCTCACGGCGAAAAGTCCGAAGATCAGGCACTTGACGTAAACCAGGGGGAAGTTCGTTCCAGAGTGTAGGAGCTCCGACAGAGAAGGCCCTGCCCCTGGGGGCCGCCAGCTGACATTGTTTGGCGGACGGCACCCTGAGAAGGCCCTCTCTTTGTGAGCGTACGGGTCGGTGGGAGGCATAAGGTAACAGCAGGCGGTCCCGTAAGTACCCGGGCCCTAAGCCATGGAGCGCTTTAAAGGTGGTAACCAAAATCTTAAAGCGCACTCGAAAGACCACAGGGAGCCAGTGCAAACTGCGCAGGAGTGGTGTTACATGGGAGCAACGAGTTGCTCCCACTATTACCCGCGCAGCTGCATTCTGGACTAGCTGCAGCCTCCGGGTGCACTTCAAGGGCAGCCCCATGTAGAGAGCATTGCAATAATCCAAACGGGAAGTGACAAGAGCATGAGTGACCGTGCATAAGGCATCCCGGTCAAGGAAGGGGCGCAACTGGCGAACCAAGCGTACTTGGTGAAAGGCCCTCTTGGAGACGGCCGCCAAATGATCGTCAGACGACAGCCGCCCATCCAAGAGGACACCCAAGTTGCTCATCCTTTCCATTGGGGCCAATAACTCACCCCCTACAGTCAGCTGCGGCTGCAGCTGACTGTACCGGGGTGCCGGCATCCACAGCCACTCCGTCTTGTATGAATATATATGAGGACCCAGATTGTTGGTGGCAATAGGTTGATCCTGTAAACCACTTAGAGAGGGCTGTAAAGCACTGTGAGGCGGTATATGAGTGCTATTGCTATATTGAATCTAAAGATGTGCTACTATTAGAAACAATTAATTCTAGGTTAAGTATATCTGTTCAGAAGAGACCCTCATTTTATTCAGGGCAGTGAAGAATAATAAAATGTCAGCCATAAAAAAGGGATGAATGTCAAAACACCACCAGCAAAAATGCCTTTAAATTAATGGGGCTGGCTTTCAAACAGTATGGTTAAGGCATCAGGCTAGAAACCTGGAGACTGGGAATTCTAGTCCCACCTTAGGCAGGAAAGCCAGATGGGTGACTTTGGACCACTCACTCTTTCTCAGGCCAACTCCCCTCACAGGGTTGAAAATAGAAGGAGGAATAAGTGTTAGGTATGTTCTCTGCCTTGAGTCATACTATATATAAAGTAATAAAGGCAGGATAAAAAATATACAAACAACAAACCGTTCTATAAATAAATAAGCAAATCCTTCTGCCGCAGCTTCTTCAGGACAGAAACCAGTTTGTTTCGTAACAATGCTTGAAAATTCAGAGTAACACAACGTGTTGGAAGTGTAAGAAAAATCATGGAACATACTGTCATCTATGGTGGACGTGCCTGGCAGCAAAAGCATTCTGGGCAAATATAAAGATATGGCTAGAAAAAATAATAGACCAACCTATTGAAAGAAAGCCGGAAACATCTTTATTAGGAATCTTCAGGAGAACATACACTAAAGAAGTAAAATATTTGATTTTACACATCATAACGGCTGCACGAATAACATATGCACAAAATTGGAAACAGGAAAGGATACCAACAGGTAAAGAAGTGATAGAAAAGGTTTTAGAACGTGCCGAGATGGACAAACTAACAAAAGAAATCAAAGAAAAAGAAGAGACAGATTATTATATAGTCTCAAACAAATGGTATGAATGGCTTGAGACTAGAAAAAAAGAATAATATATATAGGGGAGAATCTAAAAATGTAAAATATGTATATAGCAAGTATATAGAAATGTATAAAAGTAAGTTTATCAGTGTTAGAAAATGCAATGTAACCAAAGATAAAGGGACAATGAAGAAAATAAAATAGTAAGAGAAATATGGAGGAAACCTATAAAACGGAAAGAAGACCACTAAGAAACATTTGTTAAAAAGAGGATATGTTTATATGTTGTATATTATGCGTTTGTCATATTGTGTTATAATAAAATATATATATATATTTTAAAAAAATTCAGAGTAACGAATAGGGCTGCAATATTTACAATATGTGGATAAAGCCTTGTTTGAAAGTAACATCCTGGCCGCAGTTTCTTCTCCCAAAATTATAAACTATTAAAATGCGTTCTTCCAAAAATAAGCATAGCGTTCAAGTGAGAACCCAATCAAAAGTTTTTCTTTTTCTTTTTTTTGGAATTTTATTTTATTTTTTAATACACGCAAACATAAAAACATCTTCAATCCAGATACAATGTGTCGGTAGGTTGGTTACAAATCTTTTGTGCAATTTCAACATATGCGTATCATTAGTTTATCTAATCTTACATTTTATCAATCTAATATGTATCCAAATGTTTTAATCCATTAATCCTTTAATTAACTTATTCTCTCATTTCATGTAGATTATTCTAAATAATATTTTATCTTAGTACATCGTTTATTCCATCATCTTAAATCAGTTGTATCATTCAACAATTCTAAAAGAAGTTTTTCTATCACCATATTTTCCCTTATACAGAACAAACATTGTTTTGAGGATTATGCTTATTGTAAGTAAAAAGGAAGAATAGATTTGAGTGTTTGATAGTATTTGAATCTGCAGTTTGCATATACAGTATCATTAAAGCATACTATTTTACAAATAATATGATATTATAACTGTGTTTATGAGAAACTGGTACTTTATTAAAATGTCTTTTTTTTTCCTATTCCAAACCATTGAACAACTTGGATGCATATATTATGGATTTCATTTGTTGCTCATGTACAAGATAAGAACAAAGATGCAGAATTTTTATGCCTTTTTGCTTTAAATTTTTACCATTCTTGTAAGAGTTACCTTTTCATTCCTGGTATTTTCACAGAGTTTGGAGAGTTCCATCTCTCCAAAAGTATTAAAAATTGAATGCTAAAAGGAGGTGCTATTCATGCCATTGTAAATTCCTGGAGGAAAGCTGGAACATCAGTTTAACAAAGAAATAGTCCAATATGAATGTGATTGCCATAAAATTAATTGAGAAATACTTACAGGTGGTTTTAAAATTAATAGCTTGGTCAGGATTGTCTATGCTGTAATCCTTTAAGGAGATTATTTTATGACTTTCTAGAAATATCATGCATACACTATATAAATTGCTAACACAGAGAATATATATTACTAATTCCCAAACAATAATATAACTCAGTCCAGTTTGGGTAAACAATTCAAAATGTTTGTGAAGCCTTAAAGATCTTAAGCCTGTTTTGTCACACATAAGCCAGTCCAACTATTAATATTATATAACCAAGTTCATCACTTGAATCTTCCTGATATGAGTGATTAAATAGCTCTGAGACAGAAAGTGCTGAAGAAAACACAATATTGGGCATCAATAGAATAGAATAGAATAGAATTTTTTATTGGCCAACTGTGACTGGACACACAAGGAATTTGTCTTGATGCATATGCTCTCAGTGTACATAAAAGAAAATATACCTTCATTAAGGTACAACATTTACAACACAAATGATGGGCAATATAAATCATAAGGATTGCCAGCAACAAAGTTACAGTCATACAGTCATAAGTGGAAAGAGATTGGTGATGGGAATGATGAGAAGATTAATAGTAGTGCAAATTTAGTAAATAGTTTGACAGTGTTGAGGGAATTAATTGTTTAGCAGAGTGATGGCCTTCGGGAAAAAACTGTTCTTGTGTCTAGTTGTTCTGGTGTGCAGTGCTCTATAGCGTCGTGTTGAGGGTAGGAGTTGAAACAGTTTATGTCCTGGATGTGAGCGATCTGTAAATATTTTCATTCTAAAAATCAAGCAGCAAAAGATTTGATTACTGTAAAGTAATTTAAGAAATCAAAATGATCCACCTCCTACTTTTCGACTTTTCACTGAAGACTTCTAAGCATGTTGCCAAGTTCTCCTCAATCAGTATTGACAAAAAGTTTGGAGCTCGGTTTTTACTTCTAAAGGTCATCACAACTGCATTCATGAAAAGTATTTAATACTTAACTTATTGAGGTCATTAACCGGCACAAACTCATAAAAAGTATCACCGTATCTGAGTGGATATCAATGGAGCTCATGACTAGGCACAAAAAAAAAAAGAGAGAGAGAGAAGATAATTTAATCAAATGAGGGGGAACAAAGGGAAAAAAAAGAGACTTTGCGGCGAGAGATGTTTTAGGGCTAATAAATATATACAGGAACTCCTTGAGCTGCAAATGGGCCCAAAATTTATGTTGCTAGGTAAGACATTTATTAAGTGAGTTTTGCCCCCATTTTACGACTTTTCTCGCCACGGTTGTTAAGTGAATCACTGCAGTTGCTGAGTTAGTGACCCGGTCGTTAAGTGAATCCGGCTTCCCCATTGACTTTGCTTCTTAGAAGATCGCAAAAAATAACCTTGGGACAAAGCAACCGTCATAAACATGAACCAATTTCCAAGCAACTAAATTTTGAACACATGACCATGGGGATGCTGCAACGGTCATACGTGTGAAAAATGATCATGTGTCACTTTTTTCAGTGCTGTTGTAACTTTGAATGACTACTACATGAACCGTTGTAAGTCAAGGACTAGCTGTATAATGTTTTCCCAGGTTTTTGATTAGGGTTATAATTTTGGCTTTATATTATTTTTAACTGTAGGATTATATCTTTAGTATAACACCTTGATGCAGTATTACATATTTCTATCTAGGATGTTATTAGAAATGATGCTTTCTAATGTGTCTTTCCTTTTATATATTTGTTTGACTGCTTCTGATTTATGCTGGTCATTGATTGAAACGAAGACTGATTGACTGAAAATAAAAATGGAAACTTTACAGCAGAAGACTTTCAATATGTTTAACAATAAAACTATATCTGAGGCAAGAAACCAGTCAAATACAATTGATTCTTTGGATGGCTAAAGATGTTAAAGTTATGCTTAAGAAGGAAGGAAACAACAGAAAAGCTAAATGTATAATATGCACTAAATAACAAACTTTGGTTTTCATTTCTGAAAATCTACGTAAAACAGATAACCCTGCCTAATCTGTTTCTTCAAGCAGAGCACTCTGAAGAATTATAATCGCTGAAATTAAAATATAGCCCTTATTGAAGGAAGTAAATAAATGAATATTAGTTCTAGGCAGATTCCATCCGAGTTCTTTGACCTACATTTAAAATTGCTGGGTTTATAACAAATGAAAAACTTGTCATCCATTCCAAAGATTAGGAAGGACTAAAGCAGGGGTGAAATCCAGCAGGTTCTGGAGAACCGGTAGCAGAAATTTTGAGTAGTTGGGAGAACCGGCAAATACCACCTCTGGCTGGCCCCAGAGTGGGGAGGGAATGGAGATTTTGCAATATCCTTCCCCTGCTACATCCACCAAGCCACAGAACTGGTAGTAAAAATTTTTTGAATTCCATCATTTGGCCAAAATAATCCACCCTTTTTTAAAAAGACAGCTGAAAGGGGAAATATGGTCTAATATTGTATCTAGAGTAAATTGAAAAAAATATTGTTAATCTTGTATATGTTCAGTATAGAAAATAGTAATATCTATTGAAGAAAAACATTGCTCGCTTCATAGAGATGATCCAAAGCTACATATCTGGATTTTTAAAAAAGTATTTGACGAGTTTCCCCACTCAAATGCTCAAGAGCCATGGGATATGTGGTTCTTGGAATTCTGGGAGTTGAAGTCCAGCACATCTTAAAGTTGCCAAGGTTAAGAAGCAATGATCTATTTGTGATTATCTGTAAAACAAACAAACAAAGAAAAATGAATAATTAGAAAAAAAAATTCTTTAAAAAATGAATATAATAATAACCTTGTATAAATCTATGGTACTACTACACTTGGAATATTACATACTATGTATTCTGGTCAGCGCAACTAAAACAGATGCTATATGACTGGAAAATATGCTGAAAAGAATAACTGCAACTTTTTAGAAAGAAAATAAGTAAGAGGGAAGGACGTTGTATTATTGATGGAATAGGAACTATTTCTTCCTCACCATTCATAATATTAGAATCTTCGGTCACCCAATGAAAACTACCGGTAAACGCAGTGAAATTCCAGCCTTATGAGAGGAAGAATCATAGAACACATTCTATGAAAGAATGGAATTTGTTGCTATTGGATTTCCTTATTTATTCATTAAGAAAATTTATATGGCCACCAAATTCATTCAGGGTGCGTTACAGAAGTAAAACCCCATATCGCTCTGCTAAACAACTAATTCCTACAACACTGTCAAACTACCTACTAGGGCTGTATTGCTATTATCCTTCTCATCTTTCCCATTAACTATTTCCTTATCTTCTTATGACTGTAATTTTGTTGCTTGTATCTTGCCAATTTTTAAAATGGTTTTATTTAGTATGCTGGTATGATTTATGTTGATTATTAATTTAGCGTCCTATGATTATCACTGATTGTTGTATCTTATGATTTATAATGAATATATTTCTTTTATGTACACTGAGAGCATATGCACCAAGACAAATTCCTTGTGTCTCCAATCACACTTGGCCAATAAAAAATTCTATTCTATTCTATTCTATTTTATGGTTATGATCATGATTTATCACTTGTATGTATACTGAGAGATTATGCACCAGAGACAAATTCCTTGTGTATCCAATCACACTTGCCCAATAAAGAATTCTACTCCATTCCACTCCACTCCACTCCACTCCACTCCACTCCACTCCACCCCACCCCACCCCACCCCACCCCACCCCACCCCACCCCATCCCATCCCATCCCATCCCATCCTATTCCTAAACCCAATAAACCCTCACCCACCTGATGACAATTAACCATAAAACTGATTGCCTTCATACCATCCTAGGATCAGCAGCTTCACTGGCAAAACCATATCTTTGGGACCCTTTGCAAAGTGCATCAAAGTGGGAACCAATCTTACTTCCGTAAAGATGATGATGTTCCACAGGGAAGGACCCACCACAGAGAAAGCCTTACTTCTTGGTCCCACTTAGATGGACCTCCTTAAGAGAGGGGCCTGTAAGACATGATTTACAAAAAGAATTGAGACCATTTCATGAAGGTAGACTTTAGCAGCGTAAATAAAGGTAGACTAAAGTCTACTTTCATGACATAAAGTTATGAAGGTAAACGTTAGCAGCTTGTCGATCGAAAAGTCGGCAGTTCAGGGGTTTAAATACCCAGTGCCGCGTAATGGGGTGAGCGCCCGTTACTTGTCCCAGCTTCTGCCAACTTAGCAGTTCGAAAGCACATAAAAAAATGCAAGTAGAAAAATAGGGACCACCTTTGGTGGGAAGCTAACAGCATTCCGTGCGCCTTTGGCATTGAGTCATACCGGTTACATGACCACGGAGACATCTTCGGACAGCGCTGGTTCTTCAGCTTTGAAACAGAGATAAGCACCGCCCCCTAGAGTCAGGAACGACTAGCACATATGTGCGAGGGGAACCTTTACCTTTTTTATAATTCTTGCAGTATATCCTAAAATACCTGTTACGGGGGAATACCTGGTCACTATAATTCACAGGATGTTGGCCTCCTTCAGCGGCATCCTTACTGCCTTCAAAGATTTTTTTATTCCAATGAAGGAGAATATTTGTAACTCAGGGTTGACATGAGGGGTCCTTGTTGCTCTCTGAGCTTGTTCGTTTTCTTGCAGACGTTCCATTACCCAAACTAGGTAACATTGCCCATGCTAGTAAATTGACAGCAAACCCCACTCCTTACTAGCACTGACACTCACATGACCACATCCAAACTTGCAGGATGAGCGAAAAAATCCGAAACAGGTTCTCTTCACTTTGAACGGGAAAACTTTCCCAGCCCTTTCAAAAACATCCCTGCATAATAGCCAAAGTCTATTTACTTGCAGGATATTGGAAAGGACCGTGTAGGGGTTGAGCTCCCAAACATTTTGTTTAAAAATGTTTCTCCCCTTTGTTTCAACTCTATTGCTTTGGCGCCATGTGGCGGGAAGGGCATGAAGACTGTGGGGTTTCCTTTCTAGACTTAAGGCCCTCTAGTGGACAAGGGGGGAAATGCTTAGTTACACATCATGCAATCTGCACCAAGACGTGTTAAAGAGAAGTAATATTAACACAATTAAGGGGACTAGTTGGCTTCCTTTCTTTTTTTTAAAATTATTCATTTGGAGAGATTGTGAACAGAAAAAGTGATTATTTTTTTTTGTTAAAGGAGGGGGGGAAAAACTGAAAACAAAGAAGGAAAATTTCCCTCCCAAACGTGCATTTTGATCTTCTGACAATTTCACCATTTCAAGCTGCCAGGCCTTCATGAAAGAGACTACAGGAGGAGTGATCAACCAATCACGGCTTGTATGTGGGCTTAAATACTTCATTCTTAGTGCAACTAGAGCAGAAAATGGCACAACGTGAATCCATTCTAGTGGCACTGATTGTAATGAGAATGGGAATAGCACAAAGGTAACCCATTACAGCCTCAATGAAGTAATCTTGTGTGGTCTTCCTTGGATGGCCTAATACCCTTCTGCTCTTTATTCCATGCAACCTTTAGGTTTCTTTGGCAGAACAACTGGATGCAATACATCACGGGCCGAGCTGCGTTTTAGCGACCTCTTATTCATGTTTTAAAGGCTATCAGCTCCCATTTTAATCAAATGGACGGTGTCCAGTAAACTCCTTCAGCCACATTATTACAGGATCCTGAAAGTGATATCAGAGATATCAAGGAGTCTCTCATCAAGAGTAGATTCACTTCTTGGCACTCAAGATTCTTCAAAATATATATCTGCGGTGGGGGGGTGGGGGAACTGTGTCCTTTAGTGTTCAGCTCTGGATCTAATATGGACATGGAGAGTGTCTAAGTCCTAGTATAAAGAACTTGGGTTTCCACGATCAAAGTCTACAATTACCAAATTTATTCTACTGCAATTTTAAGGGATAGAAAGCTTAGTCCGGAGCAGGAGTGAAATGCTCCCAGTTTGGACCGGATCGCCGGATCCGGTAGTGATGATGGCGGGTGGTTTGGAGAACCGGTAGCAAAAATCCCCCACCCACCCATGCACAGCTGAGCCGTGCAATCATTAGAGGTTTTTTTTTTTTACTTTTAAAAGCATTTTTTTTGGCCGAAAAAATTATTTTAAAAGTAAAAAAAAAAGCCTCTGATGATTGTGCGGCTCAGCTGGGATCATCAGAGCCTTTTAAAAGCATTTTTTTTGCAATGCAACCTCGGCCGAAGAGGTTGTAGAAAAAATGCTTTTAAAAGGCTCCACTGACAATCTCAGCTGACTTGCCTAATCGTCAGAGGCTTTTGTTTTCTTTTAAAGGCCAAAAAAAAAAGCTTTTAAAAGAAAAGAAAAGTCTCTGACGATCAGGCAACTCAGCTGGGATTGCCAGAGCTTTTTAAAAGCATTTTTTCTACAACCTCTTCGGCCGAAGAGGTTGTAGAAAAAATGCTTTTAAAAGTAAAAAAAAGAAGTTGGCCACGCCCACCCTGTCACATTAACCCCCCCCCCCAAGCCACACTCACAGATTTGTAGTAACAAATTTTACATTTCACCACTGGTCTGGAGTACCAATTCTTCCCTAGCTTAAACCAGAGCAGTTAATTGATGAGTAAGGATGCAATCAACACCGAGAGTTAGAAGTAACTATTATGCAATTAAAAATCAGAGCAAGTCCAATGAAGAAGAGTTGAAATAAAGTGTTAACTGCAAACAAGTACAGTCAGGGTTTCCATACTCAACTAGTTTCAGGAAAGTAAAATGTTGATATGCACCTTAGCGCCATTAAAACAGGAGCCTTGAGGGAAACCCAACTTCATTTCCCCCCCCTTCTTGGCTAGATTATTGTTTCTATTCTCATAGAGTCCTCCGATCTCAAGGATGTATTTCAGAGAAGCTTACGAACAACAAAGCAAAGGTGGGGGAGGAGGAGAAAAAAATCCTGTTTCATGAACGAGAACTTTGTTTCATTCATCGAAGAAGGTGAAATAATTCACTTGCCTCACCGGTTCCCTCCATTTTTATCCTTACTCTGCGTTTTGTGCATTTTTCTGCTCACATTTAAAAACAAGACCAGAATGGTTTGTGGGGAGAGTGTTAAAAAGCTATTTATTCTGATCTGATGAGAATATGGATTTGGAATCTCATTAAACAGAAATCAGTCAACTTGAACACAAGGCCAAACTGCCTCTATATAATCTTTCAAGAAGCCCATTTACATTGAAGCGGGCAAGAGATGATGGATAGATATTTTTTTGTTTTTGGTATTGTTTTGATTTGCCTTCCTTTTCTTCTTTCTTTCCTTTCTTTTTTCTTTTTTGTAGGTAGGTGACATGATTAGAAGTTAGGTAGAATAGAAAGAAAATGTTTTTTCACAAAGCCAATATCATCTATAATCAATAGTTTATGGCTTAGGTTGTTACATAAACCCCATTCATTGTGGTTTATTGGATACATATGTATTTATGGTTAAACAAATCATGCCCAAACATAATATAAACTCAATGTGATTGTTTTTATTTTGATTGTAACCTACAATTTGTTGTAGAGAGCTCAGGGGAACCCTTGAAACAGTGGTGAAATCTAATTTTTTTTACTATCTGTTCTGTGGGCGTGGCTTGGTGGGCGTGGCAGCCAGAGGTGGTATTTGCTGGTTCTCCAAACTACTCAAAATTTCCGCTACCAGTTCTCCAGAACCTGAAAGAATCTGCTGGATTTCACCCCTGCCTTGAAGGCTGATATTTAGAATAGAATAGAATAGAATAGAATTTTTTATTGGCCAAGTGTGATTGGACACACAAGGAATTTGTCTTGGTGCATATGCTCTCAGTGTACATAAAAGAAAAGATATGTTCATCAACATTTACAACACAAATGATGGTCAATATATCAATATAAATCATAAGGGTTACCAGCAACAAAGTTACTGTCATACAGTCATAAGTGGAAAGAGATTGGTGATGGGAACGATGAGAAGATTAATAGTAGTGCAGATTTAGTAAATAGAATAGAATAGAATAGAATTTTTATTGGCCAAGTGTGATTGGACACACAAGGAATTTGTCTTGGTGCATATGCTCTCAGTGTACATAAAAGAAAAGATACATTCATCAAGGTACAACATTTACAACACAATTGATGGTCAATATATCAATATAAATCATAAGGATTGCCAGCAACAAGTTATAGTCATACAGTCATAAGTGGAAAGAGATTGGTGATGGGAACTATGAAACGATTAATAGTAGTGCAGATTCAGTAAACAGTCTGACAGTGTTGAGGGAATTATTTGTTTAGCAGAGTGATGGCCTTCGGGGAAAAACTGTTCTTGTGTCTAGTTGTTCTGGTGTGCAGTGCTCTATAGCGTCGTTTTGAGGGTAGGAGTTGAAACAGTTTATGTCCAGGATGCGAGGGATCTGCAAATATTTTCACGGCCCTCTTCTTGATTCGTGCAGTATACAGGTCCTCAATGGAAGGCAAGTTGGTAGCAATTATTTTTTCTGCAGTTCTAACTATCCTCTGAAGTCTGTGTTTTTCTTGTTGGGTTGCAGAACCGAACCAGACAGTTATAGAGATGCAAATGACAGACTCAATAATTCCTCTGTAGAATTGGATCAGCAGCTCCTTGGGCAGTTTGAGCTTACTGAGTTGGCGCAGAAAGAACATTCTTTGTTGTCCTTTTTTAATGATGTTTTTGATGTTAGCTGTCCATTTGAGATCTTGCGATATGATAGAACCCAGAAATTTGAAGGTTTCTACTGTTGATACTGTGTAGTTTGATAGTTTGATAGTGTTTGACAGTGTTGAGGGAATTATTTGTTTAGCAGAGTGATGGCCTTTGGGGGGAAAAACTGTTCTTGTGTCTTGTTGTTCTGGTGTGCAGTGCTCTATAGCGTCGTTTTGAGGGTAGGAATTGAAACAGTTTATGTCCTGAATGTGAGGGATCTGTAAATATTTTCACGGCCCTCTTCTTGATTCGTGCAGTATACAGGTCCTCGATGGAAGGCAGGTTGGTAGCAATTATTTATGACATTTAGAATTATATAAGCCTAGTCATTATGGCTAATTGAAAAATTTAAGTTCAAAGCAAACCCACAACTTAATGCAATGTCATTGGCATCATAAATACACATTTTATTTATTTATTTATTTATTTATTTATTTATTTATTTATTTCCTGGTGACTGACCCAAGTTGGATTCATGCTTTCCGTTGTTATATTGTTGTATCCGGAGGCTACAGTTAGTCCAGAATGCGGCTGCGCGGGTGATAGAGGGAGCCCCTCGTGGCTCCCGCATAACACCCATCCTGCGCAGACTGCACTGGCTACCTGTGGCCTTCCGGGTGCGCTTCAAGGTTTTGGTGACCACCTTTAAAGCGCTCCATGGCATAGGGCCGGGTTATCTACGGGACCGCCTACTGCTACCAAATACCTCTCACCGACCCGTGCGCTCTCATAGAGAGGGACTCCTCAGGGTGCCGTCAGCGAGGCAATGTCGTCTGGCGACGCCCAGGGGAAGGGCCTTCTCTGTGGGGGCTCCCACCCTCTGGAACGAACTACCCCCAGGACTTCGTCAGCTTCCGGACCTTCGGACCTTCCGCCGCGAGCTTAAAACATACTTATTTAATTGCGCAGGACTGAGCTAGATTTTAATTTACGGTTTTAAATTGGGTTTTATTTTCATATTTTTAATTTAGGCTTTTAGAATAAGTTTTTTAACTGTTTTTAGATTGTATTTACCTGTTTTTTAAATGCCTGTAAACCGCCCTGAGTCCTTTGGGAGATAGGGCGGTATATAAATTTAAACAATAAATAAATAAATAAATAAATACAGATCCTCATGAAGCATTTCCAGTTTCTTCTTCTTCTTTTTTTTTTCTATTATCTTCTGAAAAACCCAGCGTGACATTCATTACAAGCCAGTATTCTTATCTTCTATGCAGATAACATGATAGATCCTGTTACTCATTTTAGTAATCCAAGGGTCTGACTCACTTTTTTTTTGTTTCCTTACTCGGAGGGGGGGGGGAAAGTTGCTTTCTTAAAGGGATAACTCCTTAATAGGATTTGATGTGAAAATGACTTTTGGTGCAGTCAGAAGTTGAGCAACATTATATCCCTTTCTCTTTTAATGGGACAGAAGTAGTTGTTGCATTAAATTTATATTGACAAGGAAGCAGCCTTTAAGAATCACTGATCTCAGATAAACGTTACGTCGGTGTCCGATGCATCTGGCTAAAGATTCTTATTTTTTTTTTTAAAAAATATAGTAAATCATACAGAAACCTCAACCATGTATAAAATCAGCGGATGGAAGTCCTCTGAGCAATTTCAGCATCAAATAAAATTTGGATGGATATTGTAAATGGAATATGAGTACCACAGATGACTAGGCAAGCTCCAAGAAGGTATTTAGAGCTCAAAATTGTCTCAAAGGCGGTATCGATTTTCACTCTTCATATCTCCTGTAAAAAGTCCACTATGTGGTCTGGAACAGGGGTCTTCAACCGTGACAACTTTAAGACTTGTGGACTTCAACTCCCAGAGTTCCTCAGCCAGCCAAGCTGGCTGAAGTACTCTGGGAGTTGAAGTCCACAAGTCTTAAAGTTGTCAAGGTTGGAGACCCCTGGTCTGGAATACAATTGGCAAAGGAATTATTCTATCCTCCACCAATTCATATGCATATTAATATTAAATAGATTTTTTTTCATCTTCTAGATTACTGGGAGGGGAGATTGCTGGGTCAAAGCCTCATATGCCCATGTACCATTTCAGACATATCATTTCCTTCCACTATTGTATTTTTCCTCAACCAATGCTTATTGCTATTTTTCCTATTACTCAGAATTGGAAAATCAATAGGATGATCTTTCCCGTTCAGATCACCTAGTGATCCTGCTGGCTGCTAGATCTAGATTGCTTGTTTTTTTAAAATAGTAGTAGTTTCTACATCCATCATCCATCCATCCATCCATCCATCCATCCATCCATCCATCCATCCATCCATCCATCCATCTTTCCCTTATTTATTTAGTTAAGTATTAATCTATTTTCTACTACCTGTTCATACAAGATTTTTGTAATTAATAATAACAGATGAACAGAGTTGGAAGGGACCTTGTAGGTCATCTAGTCCACCCACCCGCCCAAGCAGGAGACCCTACACCATTTCTGACAGATGGCAGTCCGGTCTCTTCTTGAAAGCTTCCAGTGATGAAGTTCCCACGACTTCTGAGGGCAACTTCTGTTCCATGGGTTGATTGTTCTCACTGTCAGAAAATGTCTCCTTATTTCTAGGTTGAATCTCTCCTTGATCAGTTTCCATCCATTATTCCTTGTCGGTCTTCGGGTGCCTTGGAAAATAGCTTGACCCCTTCATCTCTGTGGCAGCCCCTCAAATATTGGAAGACTGCTATCATGTCTCCCCTGGTCCTTCTCTTCACTAGATTAGCCACACCCAATTCCTGCAACCGTTCATCGTATGTTTTAGCCTCCGGTCCCTTAATCATCTTAGTTGCTCTTCTCTGCACTCTTTCCAGAGTCTCAACATCTTTTTTATAGTGTGGTGACCAGAACTGGATGCAGTGCTCTAGGTGTGGTCTTACTAAGGCTTTATAGAGTGGTATTAGTACCTCCCTTGAGCTTGATTGTATTATTATTATTATTATTATTATTATTATTATTATTATTATTATTATTATTATTATTATTATTATTATTATTATTATTATTATTTTAGATTTTTATACCGCCCTTCTCCCGAAGGACTCAGGGCGGTGTACAGCCAAAAGATAAAAACCCAATATATATACAATTAAAACAAAAATTTAAAACAGCATAATTACAAAAGTGGCCGACATTAAAATTTTAAATTTTAAATTTAAAACCCTAAAATAATAAAACCCCAGTTAAGTATCCCTCTCTTAATACAAGGTTGGATTGCATTGGCTTTTTTGGCTGCTGCTGCACACAGCTGGCTCATATTTAATTGGTTGCTATTTTACTTTCAATTCTTTCACTGTTCTTTCATGTCCACTTTGCTGTATCACTCACTCACTCGCTCGCTCACTTATTTACAATATTTGTGTACCCCTCTTATTCTGGGCGGCTCCCAATTCAAAAGCAACTTGATGATTTCAGAGGACTCCCAATGGCAGCTGGCTTTGAAATCAATACTAAAAGTGCAGATTTTTGAGAGAAACATTGGATTTTAATTTTTGGAATCTGGGGCTGCCGTGGACATTCTTGAAATACAGCAAAATTGAATACGTTCCTCGTGGTTTTCTCAAACACAAACATATGTTTTTCAGTAACATTATGAGCCTGAGGATTCCATAGTTAATTATTTTGTATGCATGATTTTTCAAAATACTGTGTAATCTGAAACCACTGTTGTGTTTTTCCCCTTTTTTCCTATTGGCATCTTTGAAGAACTTCTAACAGTTGTTACAATGCTAAAATGTTTGTCTTTAAATTTTTCATTGGAACCTCAAAATAACTAGAATTAAACAGAACCAGCTCACTGGAGGGTAAAACCAAGTACATTTATTCATATTCTGAAACTCTGTTTCTCTCTGTTACATTGAGCCAACTTAGTCATTTCATTATAGAAGTTGCAAAACAATCGTCGTTTTCTTCATTAGTGTAATGAAGGACTGAAAAAATACTAATTAATCTCACATACACATTCCTCACCTATTTTAAATTTGATTTTGAACACGCTACATTTTAAGAACTATTCTTTGTCATTTCCACGAGGAATTGTTTTCTCTTCAAAAGACATAGTTATCTAGCAGACTGCATCCTTTATTTCATTCATATTCTTTTTTTCTGAAAATGAGAGTGTTCCATCTCAATCGTGTTAGATATAAAAGGTAATGGTAAATGTTCCCCTCGCACATATGTGCTAGTCGTTCCTGACTCTAGGGGGCAGTGCTCATCTCCGTTTCAAAGCTGAAGAGACAGTGCTTTCTGAAGACGTCTCTGTGGTCATGTGGCCGGCATGACTCAATGGCAAAGGCACATGAAATGCTCTTACCTTCCCACCAAAGGTGGTCCCTATTTTTTTACTTGCATTTTTTGTGTGGTATCGAGCTGCTAGGTTGGCAGAAGCTGGGACAAGTCACAGGAGCAAACATACATAGAAAGATGATAGACCAAATTTTCTAAAAAGCCTTTTGTGCTGCTTGAAGTTGGGAACCTGGAAAGGCAAAGTTGGAAATATTAAGTGGAAAATGTAGGTAAATAAAAGGAAAAGAGAGCAACTGCCAATCCTTTGCCAATCCAATGGTTTCTTTGTTGCTAACATAGTTTTGCAATAACCAGAATGATGTTGATAAACACAGGGCACATGGAAGTGAAATAGATTGTGGAATGGATCGCAAATTGCTTGCACGCAGGTTTTAAGATTATTTTATTTATTTATTTATTTCGTCAAGCATGTATTTTATGACAGATACAAAGGTAAACATAATTATAAACACATGTAAAGGATACAAATAAAAAACCCCATTAGGACAGGGACAGTAGGTATGTTGGTGCGCTTATGCACGCTCCTTAAAGACCTCTTAGGAATGGGGTGAGGTCAACAGTAGACAGTCTAAGGTTAAAGTTTTGGGGATTTTGGGAAGAAACCACAGAGTCGGGTAGTGCATTCCAGGCATTGACAACTCTGTTACTGAAGTCGTATTTTCTCCAGTCTAGTTTGGATCGGTTTACCATGAGTTTGTACCTATTGTGTACTCTTGTATTGTTCTGGTTGAAGCTGAAGTATTCATTGGCTGGTAGGACATTGTAGCAGATGATTTTATGTACTATGCTTAAGTCAGACCGAAGATGGCGAAATTCGAAGTTGTCTAAGCCCAACATTTTGAGTCTGGTGGCATAAAGTATTTTGTTGCGAGCAGAGGAGTGGAGGACTCTTCTCTTGAAATATCTCTGGTTAAGCTAAACCAAAGAAGAAAGTAACTTTCCATTGAGCATGTACTCATGATTTTCAAGGAGAATATCAGGAATCGCTTTTGAAGTGCTGAACGTAGCTCAGGCTCCCATTTCATAGAGTAGCCATTGAAGACCTTGGAAAAGATATCCAGGTGCCAGGTTCTATGTACTGTATATCCACAGAGACTAGAACTGGACAGGTAATACTTTCCCCTATGATCCTCTAAACGGACTTTGATGAAGCTATACAGAAGGTGTATTGATTCTTTTGAATTATGGGTTTGGAGAATAATATGGGTAGCCAGGTCACAAACAAGTGTTGAAGAAAGAATCCAACATTCTCATACTTGGCCCAAATGATCAGGCTGAAGTTACCCTACTTCAGACACATTATGCTAGATCTTTGAGAACTCCATAATGCTGGGAACAGTGAAAGGGAAGACAAGAAGACAACAACCATCAGCAAAGTGAATGGATTCAGTCACTGTGGCCCCAATAGCCATGTAAGTCAAGGATTATCTGTATCCCCATTCATTAGAATAGAATAGAATAGAATTTTTTATTGGCCAAGTGTGATTGGACACACAAGGAATTTGTCTTGGTGCATACGCTCTCAATGTACATAAAAGAAAAGATACGTTCATCAAGAATCATAAGGTACAACACTTAATGATAGTCATAGAATAGAATAGAATAGAATAGAATAGGATAGGATAGGATAGGATAGGATAGGATAGGATAGAATAGGATAGAATAGGATAGGATAGGATAGGATAGAATTTTTATTGGCCAAATGTGATTGGACACACAAGGAATTTGTCTTGGTGCATACGCTCTCAGTGTACATAAAAGAAAAGATACATTCATCAAGAATCAAGGTACAACAATGATAGTCAAGGGTACAAATAAGCAATCAGGAAACAATATAAATTGTAAGGATACAAGCAACAAAGTTACAGTCATACAGTCATAAGTGGAAGGAGATGGGTGATGGAAACAATGAGAAGATTAATAGTAGTGCAGATTTAGTAAATAGTTTGACAGTGTTGAGGGAATTATTTGTTTAGCAGAGTGATGGCGTTTGGGGAAAAACTGTCCTTGTGTCTAGTTGTTCTGGTGTGCAGTGCTCTATAACATCGTTTTTAGGGTAGGAGTTGAAACAGTTTATGTCCAGGGTGCGAGGGGTCAGTAAATATTTTCACAGCCCTCTTTTTGACTCATGCAGTATACAGGTCCTCAATGGATGGCAGATTGGTAGCAATTATTTTTTCTGCAGTTCTAATTATCCTCTGACGTCTCTGTCTTGTTGGGTCGCAGAACCAAACCAGACAGTTAACAGAGGTGCAGATGAGAAACTCAATAATTCCTCTGTAGAACTGAATCAGCAGCTCTTTGGGCAGTTTGAGCTTTCTGTGTATCTGGTTTTGAACACGAGAATTCAAGGATTCGAAGGAACTAGAAGAGGTTTAGAGAAGGGTAATGAGGATGTACACAGAATTAGAGACCATGTCCTATGAAGCAAGTCTAAGGTTTTCTATTGGCCCAGAGCATGGGGAATGGAATTTAAGTCACAGGAAATCAGTTTCTGATTGAAAGTTAAAAAAAATGTAATTAAGATCCCACTCACTCAAGAGGAAATGGATGACATGTCACGGAATGTGATGAAATGGAAGCTAAACAGCAATTTGTGGAGATAGTCGATTTCCAACTTTACAATTCTATCATTCCATTACAATGATAGGTCTTTATCTTTTTTTTTGGTCACTTCTTTTGTCACGCTTTCACAGGCATTTCCCCCAAAACCAAGTACAATTAAATCATGTCATGCACCTATCTAGTTTTCCTGCCTTTTTTGCAATATACAAAACTCTGTGTACCCGCAAGAATGCTTTAGAATTTTTACAGAGCCAAGTGGTAGAAGAAACTTATAATAAATAAGGTGATATAACTTGCACCTGTGGTGAGTATCTTGTAAATGGAATACATTCTCTTTTTGAATAAGACTGCCAAGCTAATCTTGACAGATCATTTATAGCAGGTCTGCAACATCCTTCTCCGGGGTTACTCAAACCCTTATTTTTAATGAATGAGGCTTAATCATACATTTAGCTCAAAAGGTCAAAGTGAGTAACACAGAGATCCAAAATCACAATGATTACATTTGCTTAAAAATCAGTATGACATTAAACCTCTGAAATGTTCATGCATTCATTTTGTACCTACTGTATTTAATTTAGAAAGCAGCATATTTAAACATTTAGGTTTCTAAAGCTTCAAATAAGATTAACTGAAGTCTGATTATGTACACCGAGAGCGTATGCACCAAGACAAATTCCTTGTGTGTCCAATCACACTTGGCCAATAAAAAAAATTCTATTCTATCCTATCCTATCCTATCCTATCCTATCCTATCCTATCCTATCCTATCCTATCCTATCCTATCCTATCCTATCCTATCCTATCCTATCCTATCCTATCCTATCCTATCCTATCCTATCCTATCCTATCCTATCCTATCCTATTCTATTCTATTCTATTCTATTCTATTCTATTCTATTCTATTCTACTCATGCAATTCTTTGTAGTTAATTCAACACGAACCTTTGGAAAATGCATCTGTTGACATAGCTCAGCACTTAATGTGTTTGGTGAGTAGTTTTTGTCTCAGAAGCACACGTTGAAGTGAAACTTAACCACCTAGGTTGGTATCTATTTTCTTTAAAATTAATAATCAACCAACAAAATAATGATGATAATGATAATGGTACAAACCAAAAATGCAATATTATATTCATTGTTCAATGTCATTCATGTAACAATTTGAGCCATATTAAGTTTAATAGCCTAAATCGACTTCATGTATTGCTTATACCAGTAATGTTAATAGTATAATGATGGACAAAGTTATTGGAATCTAATCTCAACTTGGGGTTTCTTGTGGACTCTCAATTGCTGCTCAAGGAACAGATGGCAGTCAAGGCTAGGACAGACTTTGCGCAACTTTGTGCCGTACATCAGTTGTGGACTTTCCTGAATCAGGACTCCCTGCACTCTGTCGTCCAATCCCGTGTCATCTCACGGCTGAGCTACTGTAATGTGCTCTACATGGGGCTACCCTTGAAGAGCATTTGGAGCAGGAGTGAAATCTAAAAATTTTCCCTACCGGTTCTGTGTGTGTGGCTTAATTGGTGGGCGTGGCCTGATGGTCAGGTGACTGGGTGGTCGTAGCCAATAACAATAAATAAACAAAGTACACAAAACAATAAGAGGTACCAAAAAAACCAACTTTCACACTTTACACACACACCACACCACACAACACTACTGACTCACACACAATGTAAAAGCAGCTGCACTTCACCCAAAATGGCCCCTACAACAAGCAGGAACCTCACACAGCCACAAAAAGCTCAAAACCCAGCTTTCACGCTTTACACACACACAACACAACTCAACACAACTGACACACACACACACACAAAATTCCACACACAGCTTTGTGAGATTTTATGTGTTTGTGTAGTTAGAGTGAAACACTACAGAAACACACCAAATCTCAGAAAGCTGCACAAATATCTTGTCATGGGTCCAGATTACTTGAGGGACCATCTCACCCCATTGGGATTGGCCTGTAACACTCCTGCTGGCTGAGGACGCATGCTGTGGGTCCCATCAGCCTGAGTATTCTGGCTGCTGGGTTCCAGGAAGAGGGCCTTCTATGCTGTGTCTCCTGCCCTCTGGAACATCTTGTCCCCCCAATGTGAGGTTGGCCCGAACCCTCCTAACTTTTCATAAGGGCCTAAAGCAGGGGTGAAATGCTCCTTGTTCGGACCGGATCACCTGATCCGGTAGCGATGGTGGCGGGTGGTTTGGAGAACCGGTAGCAAAAAATCCCTCCCCACCCCATGCCCAGCTGAGCCACGCGATCATCAGAGGTTTTTATTATTATTCTTTTTAAAAGCATCTTTTCTTCAGCCGAAAAAATGCTTTTAAAAGTAAAAAAAAAAAAAGGCTCTGATGATTGCTTGGTTCAGCTGAGGCTTTTAAAAGCATTTTTTCTACAACCTCTTCGGCCAAAGAGGTTGTAGAAAAAATGCTTTTAAAAGGCTCCTCTGGCGATCCTGGCTGAGTTGCCTGATCGTCAAAGGCTTTTTTTTTCTTTTAAAGGCAAAAAAAAAAAGCTTTTTAAAGCCTCTGACGATCAGGCAACTCAGCTGGGATCGTAAATGCTTATAAATATATACTTATAAATTATAAATTATTATTATTATATACTTATAAATGCTTTTATAAGTAAAAAAAAAAAGTTGGCCATGCCCACCCAGTCACATTACCCCCCCCAAGCCACGCCCACAGAACTGGTAGTAACCAATTTTACATTTCACCCCTGGTCTAAAGATGTGGTTCTGCCAGTTGTTTTGGAGCCACAGTGGGGGAACAGCACAAAGGAGGTGATTGATTGAGTAACAACAGATCCCACTTCCCCCCATTCCACTCCTGCCCTCCCCACGTGCCCTTGCTCTTAATCTTGCTTTTAATTTACTCTTGTTTTAATGTAGATGTGTATTTATGTCTGTAGGACACCCAGAGTTACCTTATGGTAAGATGGACGGCCAATATATGTTATAAATAAATCTATCCTGCTTGCTCTCTTACTTGTTTTATATATGTATGGATTTTATTTTTTCATAGAGATTTATCCAGGACGCACTCTCTCCAATGGCTTTAAATTTATTATTATTTATTTATTTATTTATTTATATTTATATCCTGCCCTTTCTCCGAAGACTCAGGACGGCTTACACTATGTCAAGCAATAGTCTTCATCCATTTGTGTATTATATACAAAGTCAACTTATTGCCCCCAACAATCTGGGTCCTCATTTTACCTACCTTATAAAGGATGGAAGGCTGAGTCAACCTTGGGCCTGGTGGGACTTGAACCTGCAGTAATTGCAAGTAGCTGCTGTTAATAACAGACTGTCTTACCAGTCTGAGCCACCAGAGGCCCATTTTAAATAAATGACAGAATCCACGATGAGAACCAATTTTAACCCCTGGTGTATTATTCAATGGCGCAGATTTAATTTTCATCCAGGGAGTAAATTTATTCTTAAGGACTAATTTATTGAAAGAGTTCTGCCATGTACCCCAGTTGAGGGTATTTTGTCTTTACAGTTTAAATCCGCTTTTCAGTTTTTTAGATTTGCTCTTTGTACGACAGCATTTTTATGTAACAGTAACAGAGCTGGAAGGGACCTTGGAGGTCATCTAGTCCAACCCCCTGCTCACGCAGGAGATCTGTACTTGGGATTCGAAGTGCCGAACTGCCAACCTTTCTGATGGACAAGCTCAGTGTCTTAGCCACTGAGCCACCTAGTCTTAGAGACCATTCATTTCTTATTTTTTCTTAACTTGATCCTATCATTCCAATATCTCAAAGTCAAGTGAGGTGGTAAGTCTGCCAGATGTTGCGCCACAAAAAAGAAAAGGTTACTTTTAAACTTTCTTTTTTCTTGGGCTCAATAGTGGGACAGGTTCAAACGGAAAAGGCCAATACACAGAAGACTTCTTTGGAGGATTTTTAGAAACTGTGACCACATACGGCCCAGTGCAATTAAGAGACACCAACAGGGGTGACCAAACTGCGAGACACTTAATTCTAATGAGAGAGATACTCTGGTGTTTACAAGAAGGATCACTGGCTTTATCTAAACCAGCGTTTCTCAACTTTAACAGCTTTATTTGAACGTCAGTTTCAGAATTCTGGGCGTTGAAGTCCACACGGTTGTCTGGATTAGAAACAAGAATCCAAACACAAGGCAGCTTAATTCTACTTAAAGCAAAATTTTATTGCTCTTACAGTATAATACGCCAGTCATTAAAAATGGCAGAATTTTATCCGCAGTTCCACTCAGGAATTGAGAGCAGACAATATGGCATTTAACTGGGTTAGAGTTCCTGAATCATATGTACAGATTTATTAAATTAAATTAAGCACAAGAATAACATAAGTTCATTAATAGCAAAGTATAACTTTCCATGAGCAGGTCTATGCCCTGGGTATTTTATTTATTTATTTATTTATTTATTTTTATTTATTTATTTTGTCAAATACATATTAACTAATATATATAAGTATAAACATGAATTGAATACATAAAATGAATACAACTAAAGGGAACATTAGGACAGGGACGGTAGGCACACTGGAGCTCTTATGCATGCCCCTTACAGACCTCTTAGGAATGGGGTGAGGTCAACAGTAGACAGTCTTAGGTTAAAGTTTTGGGGATTTTGGGATGAGACCACGGAGTCAGGTAGTACATTCCGAGCATTAACAACTCTGTTACTGAAGTCATATTTTCTGCAATCGAGATTGAGTGGTTCACTTTAACTTTGAATCTATTGTGTGCTCGTGTATTATTGTCGTTGAAGCTGAAGTAGTCATTGACAGGAAGGACATTGTAGCAGATGATTTTATGAGCTATGCTCAGGTTATACCAAAGGTGGCGTAATTCTAAATTTTCTAAACCCAGAATTTCAAGTCTGGTGGCATAAGGTATTTTGTTGCGAGCAGAGGCGTGGAGGACACTTCTTGTGAGTTAAGTTCATTAATAGCCAAGTATAACTTTCCATGAGCAGGTCTATACCCTGGGTATTTTATTATTCTGCCCTCCACTCAGGGGTGGCCTACTGGGGGTTCGTGAGAACCTCTAGCTAAGATTCTATGCAGTTCAGAGAATCCCCAAATCCCACTCCTGGCTGGCCCCGCCCACCACACCTCGCCTCTCCCAGGAGTCCCCACGTTGCCCGTTTTGGATGCAGGTTAAGTGCAGGGCGTGCACAGAGGCTCAGGGAGGGCGAAAAACAGGCCTACCAGAAGATCGGGAAAGCTGGAAACAGACCAGTTTCCCTCCTCCAGCAACGTTTGGTCTGTCGAGTCATAAGGCAAACTTCTTTTAAAATTTGCTCGATAGGAATTAGCTGCTCTTGTTATTTACACTTTTATCTTTTTATAAATGAAGACAGAATAACAGAGTTGAAAGAATAACAGAGAGAATAACAGAGAATAGAACAGAACAGAATAACAGAGTTGAAAGGGACCTTGGAGGTCTTCTAGTCCAACCCCCTGCTCAAGCAGGAATGCTTATATCATTTCAGACAAATGACTGTACAATCTCTTAAAATCCTCCAGTGTTGGAAGAGCCACAATTTCTGAAGACAAACTATTTCACTGATTAATTGTTCTCTCAGGAAATTTCTCCTTAGTTCTAGGCTGTTTCTCTCCTTGATTAGTTTTCATCCATTGCTTCTTGTCCTGCCTTCAGGTGCTTTGGAGAATAGTTTGACTCGCCCTTCTTTCTGGCAGTCCCTCAAATGTTGGAACCCTCCTATCATGTCACCCCTAGTCCTTCTTTTCACTGGACTAGATATACCTAATTCCAGTGGTGGGATTCAAATAATTTAACAACCGGTTCTCTGCCCTAATGATTTCTTCCAACAACCAGTTCACCAAACTGCTCAGAAAGTTAACAACCGGTTCTCCCGAAGTGGTGCGAACTGGCTGAATCCCACCACTGCCTAATTCCTGCATTTGTTCTTCATATGTTTTAGCTTCCAGCCCCCCAATCATCTTTGTTGCTCTTCTCTGCACTGTTTCCAGAGTCTCAACCAGTGGTGAAATCCAAATTTTTTTACTACTAGTTCTGTGGGCGTGGCTTGGTGGGCATGGCAGGGGAAGGATACTACAAAATCCCCATTCCCTCCCCACTTCTGGGAAAGGATATTGCAAAATCTACATTCCCACCCCACTCTGGGGCCAGCCAGAGGTGATATTTGCCAGTTCTCCAAACTACTCAAAATTTCTGCTGCCGGTTCTCTGAACTGCTCAAAATTTCCGCTACCGGTTCTCCAGAACCTGTCAGAACCTGCTGGATTTCACCCCTGGTCTCAACATTTTTTTTTATATTGTGGAGCCCAAAACTGGATGCAATATTCCAACTCATCTTACCAAAGCATTATAAAGTGATACTGAACTTTGTGTGATCTTGATTCTGTCCCTCTGTTAACGCAGCCTAGGGTTGCATTGGCTTTTTTGGCAGCTGCAGCGCACTGCTTGGCCATATTTAAATGATTATCCACTAGGACTCTCACAATTACTGCTGCTGAGTCGGGTTCCACCTATTCCATACCTGTACATTTGTTTTTTTTTCTTGCCTAAGTGTAAAACTTTACTTTTCTCATCATTGAAATTCATTTTGTGAGATAGGGCCTAGTTTTAAGTCTGTTCAGCTCTTTCTGGATCCTGAGCCTATTTCCGGTTGGCTATTCCTTCCAGCTCGGTGTTGTCTGCAAATTTGAGGATTTCTTCTTCTATTCCCTCAACTAAATCATTTATGTAGATATTGAAGAGTACTGGGCCTAAGACGGTCTCTACTGTATACTTCATTCCATGTAGATGTAGTAGTTCCATTAAGGACTACGCATGGAGTGTATAGTTTGAATCCATCTGGTGGTGATGCTGTCTATCCCACATTTTTTTTTATCTTACTAAGAAGTAGGTTGTGGTCTACTTTGTCAAATGCCTTATCGAAATCTAAGTATTCTATGTCCACAGCATTTCGCTGGTCCACTAATTTAGTACTTTGTCAAAGAATGCAATAAGGTTTCTTTGACATGTTCTGTTTTTGAGAAATCCCTGTTAGCTTCTAGTTATAACTGCTTGCTTCTACGTGTTCAGAGATCTGTAGCTTGATAGTCTTTTTGGGGATCTTCCCAGGTATTAATGTTAGCTGATTGGTCTGTAGTTTCCTGCATCCATATTTTCCACTTTTTTGAAGATGGGAACCACATCAACTCCTTTTCCAGTCCTCTGGTAGCTCCCGGTGCTCCAGGATCTTTGAAATATACATTTTAGTAGTTCCAAGATTACATCTGTCAGCTCCTTCAGAACTCTGGGATTTAATCCATTTGGTCTTGATGACTTGAACCAGAAGTTGGTTTCAGCAGCTTCTGACCAGTTCTGGAGAACCGGTAGCGGAAATTTTGAGTAGTTTGGAAAACCGGTAAATACCACCTCTGACTGGCCCCGCCCCCATCTATTCTCTGCCTCCTGAGTCTCAGCTGATCGGGAGGAAATGGGGATTTTGCAGTAACCTTCCCCTGGATTGAGGTGGGAATGGAGATTTTACAGTATCCTTCCCCTGCCGCGCCCACCAAGCCATGCCCACCAAGCCACGCCCACCAAGCCACACCCACAGAACCGGTAGTAAAAAAAATTGAAACCCACCACTGACTTTAACTCATCTAGGGTGGACAGCTGTTTTCTGGCCATTTTCTTGGCTAATTTAGTTTGTATTCCTAGTCTGTCTTTTATTGTTCTGTTTTTGGTAGGTTGTGCTATTCCACCCCCCCCACTCCCTTTTGCGTGAAAACAGATGCAAAGAATGAATTAAACAGCTTTGGTTTCACCCTGCTGTCTGTCACTTCCTTGACATCTTCTCCCATTAGTGGACCAATTGTTTCCTCGAGGTTTTTGTTTGTTTGTTTGTTTGTTTGTTTACTACATATTGAAAGTAACTTTTTAAAAAAATATTTTTGACATTTGTTGCAAGTCTTAGTTCATTCTGAGCCTTAGCTTTCCTGACTTCATCTTTACAGGTTTGGGCTATATGAGTAAAAGAAAGGAAGGAAGCAAGGAAGGAAGGAAGGAAGAGAGAGAGAAAGAAAGAAAGGGGGGAGGGAAAGAAAGAGAGAGAGAGAAAGAAAGAAGGGAAGGAAGGAAGGAAGGAGGGAGGGAGGAAGAGAGAGAGAAAGAAAGGGAGGGAGGGAAAGAGAGAGAGAGAAAGGAAGGAAGGAAGGGAGAGAGAGAGAGAGAAAGGAAGGAAGGAAGGGAGAGAGAGAGAGAAAGAAAGAAAGGGAGGAAAGAGAGAGAGAGAGAGAAAGGAAGGAATTTTTCTCGAGTACTATGATGGATGATGGAAAGGAAGGAAGGAAGGAAGGGAGAGAGAGAAAGAAAGAAAGAAAGGGAGGGAGGGAAAGAGAGAGAGAGAAAGGAAGGAAGGAAGGAAGGAGGGAGGGAAGGAGAGAGAGAAAGAAAGAAAGAAAGAAAGAAAGAAAGAAAGAAAGAAAGAAAGAAAGAAAGAAAGAAAGAAGACAAGGCTGTATATCATAGTACTCGAGAAAAATTGACGCACATTTGGAACCAATTGCATTTAGTTGTCCCCAGTGACTTTCTCCCATTCCCTAATACTTAACATTGCAGAGGTTAACTAAAATCAACAGTGTTCCCTCTAACGGTAAATAGAAAATGTTCATAAAAACAAATTGGCAGAAGATGAGAGGTGTTTACTCTCAGTTTAAGATTTGGGGGATTTAAAAAACAATAGAAGGTTTTTTTTTTTTAAATTGCGTAAAGTTTACAAAAAGCGACACAGAGAAGCATTTACCCCTGAACGGGGTTGCATGTTTTCTATAGAAGTGAAATGGGAATACTTTGGTTTCCAATTCAGCTGATTTTTCTTGGACTCCTGCCAAGCTGCCTTGAAATAATTTAGTTTTGCTTGCTTGAACTCGAGTGCCTCCTAGTGGCTTTGCTCAAGGGCATCGAGGATTTTTTTCTCGCCCCCCCCCCCCAGTTATTTCTTGTGAGTTTAAAACTTTTCCATATTTTATTTGCGCTTAAATTGCTTGCTAGGAAAGCCATAGGGTGTTGCTCTGTGACGCTATTGGATAGCACAGCTGTCTCTGTGTGTGTGTGTGTTAGTTTTTAATGAAACGGCACAGTCCTTCCCTGAGTTGTGCACAGACAGCGCCATAGCAAGCCAAACTATTTCAACAACAACCAAACCCCGGCCCACATTGTGCAATGCTAGAACTAACAACACAATCTGCAGAGGAAGTTTCTCTTCCCTTCCCCTTGCCCTCCATCACGAACAGATGTTTGTGTAGTGACATTTGGAAACCGTCAGAAAGCAAAAGGATATTAGCAATTCTTTAGCTGGCTGATAGATTTAGCAATCTGTCCCCAACGATTAGGACCGAACGGCCCATAGAATCAGGGAGTCAGAAGAGCCCTTTTCGTTTGCTACGTTTATTGCCATCTTCACTTTTTAAATCATTCCCTAGTACAAGGGTTAAAAAGGGACGCGGTGGCTCAGGGGCTAAGACACTGAGCTTGTCGATCGAAAGGTTGGCAGTTCAGCGGTTCGAATCCCTAGTGCCGCATAACGGGGTGAGCTCCCGTTACTTGTCCCAGCTTCTGCCAACCTAGCAGTTCGAAAGCACGTAAAAAATGCAAGTAGAAAAATAGGGACCGCCTTTGATGGGAAGGTAACAGCGTTCTGTGCGCCTTTGGCATTTAGTTATGCCGGCCATATGACCATGGAGACGTCTTTGTACAGCGCTGGCTCTTCGGCTTTGAAACGGAGATGAGCACCGCCCCTTAGAGTCAGGAACGACTAGCACGTATGTACGAGGGAAACCTTTACCTTTACCTAGTACAAGGGTTGGCAACCTTAAACAGTCAAAGAGCCAAAAAGGTTCTAACCGGAAGCCCCCCGTTCAGTTCTGGAGCCGACCAGAAGTCCGGTTCCCCCACCATAGAGTCTCCTCCTAGCACGGCATCCTTTTTCCTCTACCTGTCCTAACCCGGAGGCCCTATCAATTGTGGAGCTGACCGGTGTCAGGGAGCCACAGAAGAGGGATGAAAGAGCCACATGGGGCTCCAGAGCCATGGGTTGCTGACACCTGCTCTTGGTAGTAGTACTTGGTTGCACCCTTCCTCTTAATAGTAGAAAGCTTGACAGTTGCTTGCTCAAATGTCTTGCAGGGCAACCCTGTAAGAACCAAAGAGCAAAGAAATCTGCTAAGCGTATGCAGACAGGACCAGGCGGAAAGGCATGTGTGTATAACCCACAAGAAGTCTGTTTATATCAGTACAGAATATAGCACTTATCTTTGGTGAAGATGATATGAAAGCGAGGCTCTGTGTGGGAAACAATGGAGCTTATTAAGGCAGCATTTGTAAGGCTTTTTTAATTGGAGAAACTATCAGTAAATAGCCCTGGTGTTTTTTTTCCCCGCCAGAGGCGGCTCAACAAGAAGTATATACATTATTCTATTTCTTCTTTTATCCTTTTTTTCCCCATGTTTTATTTGTTTTATTTATATAACATTCAATTTTCATCAAACGTTGGGTATTCTGGGTACACTTATGTTTAAATAGTCATATTTATACATCTTTGTTGTGATAGGTGATCACTGTTGTCTTAATAACATACTAATATAACATTAATACTTAACATTTGATGTCATCTTATTTAAAAACTCTCCTCTATACCATTTTATTTATTTATTTATACCATTTTATTTATTTATTTATAAGGTATTGGTGACCACCTTCAAAGCGCTCCATGGCTTAGGACCAGGATATTTACGGGACCGTCTACTGCCATCTTCTATCTCCCAGCGACCGGTGCATTCTCACAGAGAGGGACTCCTTAGGGTGCCGTCAGCCAAGCAATGTCGTATAGTATATGTGCTAGTGTAATTGATGGTTTATTTATTACCCCAGTGATGATTGTGGCTAGTCACAGAGGGATGGCTATTGCTATATTTATTGATAGTTGTGAGGTAGATGCAAATGTATATGGAAGTAGCCCTAACAGGTTGGATGTAAGGATAGTAATTAGTAGTGTGATTAATATTTGGGACCATTTTTGTCCTTTGTTTGATAATTGGTTTGTTATATTGATTATTACAATTTTTATAATACAGTTTTTATAAGCCTTCTCTGTGGGGGCTCCTACCCTGTGGAACGAACTTCCCCCTTGGACTTCGTCAACTATCCGACCTTCGGACCTTTCGCCGCGAACTTAAAACCTATTTATTCCGTTTAGCTGGACTGGCTTGATTTTAAAATGTTTAATTTGTTTTTATGGGTTTTAAATTTTTGTAACTTTTTTATAGGGTGTTATTGTATTTTAAATTTTTGGCCAATTGAATAAGTTTTTTAAGGGGTTGTTCTTAATATTATATGTACTGTTCTCTTTGTATTTTATTCTGGCTGTGCACCACCCTGAGTCCTTCGGGAGAAGGGCGGTATACAAATTAAAATATTATTATTATAATATTATTATTTTCTCCATTTATATCTCCTCCTTTCTAACTTCTGTTTCTGTTATCTAGCCATTGATAGAATAGGTCCCATATCAAAAAATATTCAGTTTCTTCTTTATCCTTAACAGCAAGCGTTAGTCTATCCATTTCCACACAGTCTAATTTTTTTTAAAATTATCCTTTTTCTAACGTGCCTGACTTTACACACGGTACTAATCTGTATTGTGGCTTATTTGGTGTAATGATGATAAAGTTGTGAACAAGACGAGAAACTAGGGCTTAGCTTAATGTGTGAATACAAGGTCTGCTTTGCAAAGTAGCTGTTTCTTTTACGCAGGCAGTTAAGGGAAGTGCAGGCAGTTATGTTTTCTGTCCTCCTCGCCTCCATCCGAACGATGGCTTAATTAGCCGGCTCTTATCAGTTCTGGCAGCAAAAGAGCCAGCATCTGCCAAGAGCCCTCATTAGCTGCCAAGACGCTGGTGAGTCACAACCTTCAGCTCTAGTCAATCAGTGGATTTGCCTGATACAAAGAGACACACCAGCTCTTGCTGCCTTTAATATCCTGTGGGGTGTGGCTCCATGACTCAGCACTTCCTAGGCCTGCCCCACCCTTGCTTCTGTTGTTCCCTCCTCCCCTGCCTACGAAACCTAGGATTCAACCACGCCTGATTGCTGTCAGCTGGGTCTGCAGGCGTGGCCTGGGGGGGGGGCGGGAAAGAGTCAGGAGAAGGAGGCCTCGTTATCTCTTTCACTTGGCCTGCTTCTGGCTCCTGGAGCTGAGCCAGGGAAGCCGGTGCTCCCGAGGTAAGTCCTCACGGCCCTTCCCCCTCACTGTCCAAGTCACTTTCTGGCAGCAGGCCCGGCTCCAAGGCACTTTCGGGTATGGGGCCAGGTTCGGGGGCTGGAGGCACAACAGTTATGTGTGTTTCGACGCACCTCTGTTGTGCAACTGCATTGGTTGTCAGTTTGCTGCTGTGTCCAATTCAAGGGGCTGGTTTTAAAGCCCTTCATTCATAGAGGTCTCCTACATGAGCAGAACTAGTTGGACTAGAAGACCTCCATGGTCACTTCCAACTCTGTTATTCTGTTATTCTTTCTATGATCCCATGTACCCATCCTATCAAGCCCAAATAAAACCTGTAATTGTACAGGATCTTCTCCACCAGCAGATAGTTGGACTAGAAGACCTCCAAGGTCCCTTCCAAGCCTATTATTCTATGTTCTGTCTCTGATGAGTACAATGTTCTTTTTACTTCCTGCCTTAGAGTAGAAAAGATGGGAGTAGTTAAGTACCATATTTTTGGGACTACAAAACACACCTGAACGTAGAAGAGGAAATCAACAAAAACAAGTTTTTGGCCTCCCCGCACCCCATTTCTGGGCCTTTTTCTGGGCCTTTTCCAGCCTTTTTCCAGCCCATTTTCAAGGCTTTTTTTCTGTCTGTTTTCTAGGCTTTTTTTGGCCCATTTTTGAGCTTTTTTGGCCCGTTTTTGAGGCTTTGTTCAGTTCATTTTGGAGGCTATTTTCAGCCTATTTTTGAGGCTTTTTTGGCCTGTTTTTGAGGCTTTTTTCGGACTGTTTTTGAAGCTTTTTTCAGGCCGTTTTTTTTCTAAAAAAAAAAAAAAAAGACCAAAAATGCCTCAAAAATGGGCCAAAACAAGCCTCAAAAAATAGGCTGAAAAAAGCCCTGAAAATGCCCCCCCCAAAAAGGCCTGAAAAAGGGTCCAAAAATGGGTCGTGTGAAGGCAAAAAAACAGCCGGCAGGTGGGCAGGGCTTTGGCAATATTCGGTCTATAAGACACACAGACATTTTCATCCCCTTTTGGGACACAAAAAAGTGCGTCTTATAATCTGAAAAATACGGTACTTGTCAATTCAAGAGAGATGATAGGTTCATTCATTTCATTCTATAGGTTGGATTAAACCTGGCATAAGCAATGCTGAATGTTATTGTTCATTTTAACGAAGCAAAAAAATTTAGCACAATTTTTTTTGCAACGTTCAACCCACAATGCTACCTAGAAGTTTATACAACTCTATTTCCTAGTGCTAGAATTATAGATAAGTTCTCTCTTGAGTTCAGATAGCTTACATGGAGGTTAAGCAATCTTTCTATTTCCAGGATTTAAGATTTGTTGCGATATACTAAAGTGACCAATCGTCCTCCTTTAGGGAGGACAATCCTTCTCTCGAAAAGTATCCTCCTACATGTCCTCCTTTTTGATATTTGAAGACTAATCTGTAAATCTCCATATTTGATCGATGCCGATCCGATCCGTTGCGTGTGATGTGATGTATTTGTATTTGACATGATGATTCATCAAGGCTCGGTACAGTGCAGCGAGACGCGATTATGAGACGCAGGTGCTCCGCACAGGAGAATTGTTTTGAGAGAATGCGCCACACGCAAGACTGCGCTGCACGCAAGTGGCTTTGTTTACTTCTTACCGAAACATGACACGGCACACACACACACATTAGACTAACTTCTTTCTCAGTGAATATTCAATCATACACAGGTGAGCACAATAATTCACGTTTTATTAATTCATTATCTATTTAATAATTTCCAAGTATGTATAATTTTATTTACAAGTTTATTTATTCAATGGAAAAGTAATTTAAATAATACTTAATAGGCATGTAAGCATAATTACAATATAAAATGTTATTGTTACAAATGTTTTTCTATTATGCATTTGTCATATTATAGTGTATTCTGTATTATTGTTGCAATAAATAAAATGTTTCTTTTATTTACGATATTTTTTTTCCTTCAATTTCTTTGTGTCCTCCTTCTCATTGTAAAAAAGTTGGTCATGTTAGAGATACATAAATAGAACCAATAGAACCCATATTTAGATAATTTAATTGCAGAGTCCCTTGTTTAGCAAAATGGAGGATTTCAAAATAATTACAGTTAGCAGGTCATGTTTGGTTGCCCATCAGTCACCAAAAAATCCAAAATATTTGTTTAAATTAGGCAAATCAACACAATTTATGCCCTCATGAGCTATCTCAGTCCATGTTTTTATGTATGCCTTTCTGTGCAGGAAACAAGAATGCCAGTAAAAAAAAAGAAGAGATGCCAGTAAAAAAAAAAAGTTTCAACAGGGTTGAAACTTGGAGACCGTGGGTGTTCTCTGAGTTTGGTTGTTGTCTTGCAGCCATTTCATCTGGAATCATCTGCAAATAAACAACCAAGGCAAAAAGAGCACTAAGGAAACCACTCAAAAAAACCTTAAAAAAATAAATTAATTAAAAAAAAAAAAGCCTGACTAGGCGTTTCAGTGGCTAAGACACTGAGCTTGTCAATCAGAAAGGTCGGCGGTTCGAATCCCTAGTACAGCTCTCCTGGGTGAGCAGGGCCTGGACTAGATGACCTCCAAGCTCCTTTCCAACTCTGTTACTGTTAAAGACCCCACAGTCCTAGTCCTAGTCCTATCCAGTCCTAGTGGATAACCATTTAGATATGAGCCAGCAGTGTGCAGCAGCTGCTAAAAAAGCCAACACAGTTCTGGGCTGCATAAACAGAGGGATAGAATCAAGATCACGTGACGTGTTAGTGCCACTTTATAATGCCTTGGTAAGGCCACACTTGGAATATTGCATCCAGTTTTGGTCGCCACGATGTAAAAAAGATGTTGAGACTCTAGAAAGAGTGCAGAGAAGAGCAACAAAGATGATTAGGGGACTGGAGGCTAAAACATATGAAGAACGGTTGCAGGAACTGGGTATGTCTAGTTTAATAAAAAGAAGGACTGGGGGAGACATGATAGCAGTGTTCCAATATCTCAGGGGTTGCCACAAAGAAGAGGGAGTCAAGCTATTCTCCAAAGCACCTGAGGGTAGAACAAGAAGCAATGGGTGGAAACGGATCAAGGAAAGAAGCAACTTAGAACTGAGGAGAAATTTCCTGACAGTTAGAACAATTAATAAGTGGAATGACTTGCCTGCAGAAGTTGTGAATGCTCCAACACTGGAAATTTTTAAGAAAATGTTGGATAACCATCTGTCTGAGATGATGTAGGGTTTCCTGCCTGGGCAGGGGGTTGGACTAGAAGGCCTCCAAGGTCCCTTCCAACTCTGTTGTTATATTATATTATATTAAACAAGAATTCCTTTGTTCCTGTAACCTCTTGCTGAAATTGCTGACAAGCAAACCTATTAGGGTTTTCACTTTCTAGTTACTTTGTGCCCTGGAAGGTTAAGCAACAGAGAGTAGAGAGATTCTTACGAAATCCACTTTCCTCCCCCCCTCCCCCCGCCTTGACTTTTGTAAACACAACGTAGTAGAGTGTGTTTGTTTTCAGCATAATTTAGCAAGATGCCCCACCATGGTTAATATACTGCTAGATCATAAACCATAATATACAAACCTAACAACTAAGATGACACAACACACTTAAGCCTGGCAAACTGCATTATTGCTTAAAGTACTGTGTGAACAAATCTGATGTTTGATGTGGTTTTTTTTAAAAAAAAGAATCTAAGGCTGCTACTGCTGTTGGATACATAAAGTTTGGGACATATGGTTGGCAACATGTTCATTGCTTTCCCATTGTTTTAATCTAAACAAAAGCTGTTTTTTTTCCCAAAAACCTATACACCTATTTTCTTTTTGCTCACTAGGAAAGAGCGTCTTTGCGGGTGTGCGAACTTCTTATTGCTCAACGAACAGAGTGTGTCAAGCAGTCTCATAATGGCTCATCATGGTCATTATTGCCACCTAAATTAATCTGATACTAAATCGCCGTTTGTGAATTATGATGAAGGGATGATCGGAGGAAGCCGAAACACACAAAACCTTCTTAGAAGGCTTTTGAGCAGCTGGAGAGCCCATCGGGGGTGAAATCCAGCAGGTTCTGACAGGTTCTGGAGAACCGGTAGTGGAAATTTTGAATAGTTTGGAGCAGGGGTCCCCAACCTTTCGGACCTCAGGGACCACTAAATTCATAATTTTAAATCCCGTGGACCACTAATATGATCTGCTTAATGACCGGCTGGGTGGGTGTGGCTAGGTGTTCATGTGACTGGGTGGGCATGACCAACTTGATGTCACTCACATCGAGGGGTGCCTCGTGTCAGTGTTCCAGAAAACCATACTAGGCCGAAGGCTTCCATGTGCTGCCACCTCGCTGGCCTCTACTTGCCCCTCCCCTCCTACCCACTCCTCCCCTGCCTGCCGGGGCACCTTAGGGCCCCAACAGGAAGCAGTTGTTGGAGCTAAGCAAGCCACCATGAGAAAGAGTTAGCAAAACAGCTGGCTCAGTTCAAATTGGATCTGACCGAGAAGGAAGCTCAGCAGAAGCACCTCACTAAGGATTAGGAGCATAAGCTTTCCAAGCAGAGGGAAGACCTGCAGGAGTGCAAGGCCAGGTACTGGCGCCTGGAGGCTCAGCGGGCTGAGATGGTCAGCCAGTTCCAGGCTATGATGCAGTCCCACTGGAATAAGGTTTTCCGGCTCTTAGCAGCACTTCCCTCCAACCTTCGCCCAAAGTCCCACACCAGGAAGCTGAAGCAGACCCCAACCCACACAAAAAGACCCCCGAAGGGAGAGACTCTCTGCAGCAACACAAGTGTTCATTGCACATATCCGGTCCAGGAGTCGTAGTTTGAGGACCCCTGATTTAGTGCAATATAAAAAATGCAAATAATTTTTCTGGGGACCACCAAAATTTTCTTGTGGACCACTGGTGGTCCATGGACCACCCAGTTGGTGACTGCTGGTTTGGAGAACCGGCAAGTACCACCTCTGGCTGGCCCCAGGAGTGGGGTGGGAATGGAGATTTTGCAGTATCCTTCCTCTGCCACACCCACCAAGCCACGCCCACAGAACCAGTAGTAAAAAAAAATTGGATTTCATCCCTGGAGGCCACCATTAAGCAACCCGTAGGCTCACAAACTCGCATACATGTCTAGCCCTAAATATGCGCGCGCTCAGAACTCCAGCTGTAGCATAAAGCATTTGGCGCTGTGACTGCATTCCAAAAGGGAGTTGCTAGGTCAGCTGTAAGGGCCAGAGGTAGACCAGTTGCCAGAAGAGTCAAAAATCCAGAAGTTTATCGGAACTACAGTTGCGTCCAGGAAAACAAAAATGGCCAGGTTTCACTTTTTAGAAGGCGCCCCCCCCTCCCCAAGAGAGTGAGCAGGAAGGGATGAAAAGAAAGGGAAGTTAAGGAGGTGGGATGCATGGGGCACAAGGGAAGCTACAAACACCAAGGAAGGATCCCTCTTGAGGTTACAAAAGCAGGCGGTAGTAAGCCTTGCAAAGAGCACAATCAATTACGCTAAGTTAAACAGCAATGTTGGGAGTAAAACAAAGGAAAGGGGGAGGGAAGGGGTGGGAACAACTAACTTTTAACTTCTTTTGTCTCTCTAGTGGGTCTCCCCTCTGGCCTCCCTCCCCTTGCTGGAGCCTGGCTATTCAGAGCCAAATTATGTTGAGCAAACAGAATGAAGAGGCTGGTGCCGGGAGAAGAAAGCAAGAAACGAAAGAGGTTGCTTCCATCCCCGCACGTCAGCAAAACTGCTGCCCAATCTTGTCAGGCTTGGGCCGCTGATGGCTGTAGGGCCACGGGGAGCCAGCCCTACCTCCCCTCTCCTTTGCTCACCACAAAGGCTGGGATTTCAGTGTCTCTGGGAAGGGCCCGTTTTGGAATTTCACAGTCCTGGGCTTCGACTTTTGTTTATCCTGTCAGAACAAACATCCCCGGGTTTTTTGGCTCGGTCAAAATGGAGGGTCAAAGGAAAACAAGGAGATTAAGGCCTTCTCCTCACCCTCCTCCAACCATCCCTGGGATGCTGAGGTCAGCTTTAGATTAATACGTGTGCAAATTAAAATAAAGATCGTGCCCATTGTCTCCTTAGGGAACAATGATGCCTTTTTTCTCAAGATGTTGAGACTTTGGAAAAAGTTCCGAAAAGAGCAACTAACATGATCAAAGGCCTGGAGACTTGAACCATATGAAGAACGGCTGAAGATTTTGGGTCTGGCTAGTCTAAAGAAAAGAAGAACTGCGATAGCAGTATTCCAGTATTTGAGACATTGACACAAAGAAGAAGGGGTCAAATTATTCTCCAAAGCACCAGAGGGCAGGAGAAGAAACAATGGATCGAAACTAACCAAAGAGAGAAGCAACCTGGAATTAAGGAAAAATTTCCTAACAGTGAGGACAATTAACCAGTGGAACAGCTTGCCTCCAGAAATCATGGGCGCTCCAACACTGGAAGTTTTTAAGAAGAGACTGGACAGTCACTTGTCTGAGATTGTATAGGTTCTCCTGCTTGAACAGGGGGCTGGACTAGAAGACCTCCAAGGTCCCCTCCAGTTCTATTCTAGTCTATTCCATTCCATTCCATTCCATTCCATTCCATTCCATTCTATTCTATTCTTCATTCCATTATTCTCTTCTCTTCTCTTCTCTTCTCTTCTCTTCTCTTCTCTTCTCTTCTCTTCTCTTCTCTTCTCTTCTCTTCTCTTCTCTTCTCCTCTCCTCTCCTCTCCTCTCCCCATCCCATCCCATCCCATCCCATCCCATCCCCATTCCATTCCATTCCATTCCATTCCATTCCATCTAGTCTAGCCTAGCCTATTCCACTCTATTCTACTCTACTCTACTCCACTCCGTTCCATTCCATCCTAGTCTAGTCTCGTCTCGTCTCGTCTCGTCTCATCTCGTCTCGCCTCGCCTTGCCTCGCCTCGCCTATTTCATTCTACTCTACTCTACTCTACTCTACTCTACTCTACTCTACTCTACTCTACTCTACTCTACTCTACTCTACTCTACTCCACTCCACTCCATTCCATCCTAGCCTAGCCTAGCCTACCTAGCCTATTCCATTCTATTCTTCCAGAAGGTTGTACATTTGATGTACATTCATGTAGAAATGAATTTCTGTGGAAACATCTCTGAGTCTGGATCTATCATAGCCACATAGCATGTTTGGTGACAGGTTACTACAACACCCCCCCCCAATTCCTCCTGCCAAGAACAGGAAAAGTTAATGTTTGTAAGCTGCCCAGTGTCGCCACTAGACGAGCCGGGTGTCACACACCAGTTTAATAAATAAATAATTAAATCAATACGTTGAATCCCCAATTTGATTCTCTCCCACTTTTTAAGACTGGCAGCGTAGCAAATAATATAAGCCCAAGGCAAGTTATAAAAATATTCCTAATGGCTTTATCTAGCAAGGTTACAAAGGGCTAAACCAAACCTTAAAAGGAGGAAACATTTTCAAATAAACCTACAACTTTCTGCTAGTTTCACTTAAAGAAACATCCACCTGTGGCCCCGAAGTAAATAAGTATTGCACTGGGGGTTGGCCCTTTGCTTTGTGACTTGCATATCACAGAGGGGGAGGGAGGGAGGGAGGGAGGGGGAGAGAGAGAGAGAGGGAGAGAATTCTATTTTACAGGTAGTCCTCAAATTACGACCACAATTGAGCCTCCAAATTTCTGTTGTTAAGTGAGACATTAATTAGGTGAGTTTTGCCCCATTTTACGACCTTTCTCACCACAGTTGTTAAGTGAATCACTGCAGTTGGTAAGTTAGTAACCCAGCTGTTAAGTGAACCTTGCTTCCTCATTGACTTTGCTTGACCCCGGGACCCAGCAACGGTCATAAATAGAAACCAGTTGCCAAGTGCCTGAGTTTTGATCATGGGGGTTGTCCAAAGGTCGTAACAGTGAAACACGGTCATAAGTCACTTTTTTCCCCAGTGCCATTGCAACTTGGAACGGCCACTAAACAAACTGTTGTGACCCAGGTTCCTGGACCCGGACTCCTGGACTCGGATGATTCAGAAAGTGAGGGAGAAGACCTGGCAAGCCCTGCTTCTCTTGAGCCCTTTCCCTCCCTGGCACCCACTCAAAGGGAGGAGGAGGGGCCGGCAAGGCCTGATTCCCTGGAGCCTTCTTCTGATTTGGCAACGCCCCAAGAACAGTTTTGGAGTGATGCAAGACTGCGCAGACGTGATCAGCGCGCGCAGCAGAAGCAGCGTTGGGATAAAGCCAAGTTATGATTGTCATGCAGTGACATCTGCAGAGACTATAAATAGGAGGCGGGACTTCCTGGTTTTTTGTCTTGGACAAAGCAATGAATTTGCGCGGGCAAACTGTATCAATGGAGGGAAGAATATATTCGTGAGTAATTCTGGCCTTATCTATAATTTCCTCGTTATCTCCAGAAACTTGGCAGGCCCGTGGGTAGACGTGGCCAGGACATGTATCTATGTAAATAAAAGGAAAAAAGGAAGGCCTCTGACTGACTCTTTGCTGGGAGTATTGGGGGGAGGGAAACAGAACACAAACTGTTGTAAGTTGAAGGCTACCTGTACTTATTGTTGTGAACCAGACCCTAGTAGGTAGGTAGGTGTCCGACTCCGTGGCCAGCTCCGTGGGCTGCTGACGGACCCCAACACTTATTTCACTGGCTGAGTTAAAATCGGTCCTTTTCAATCTGCTCATTGGACACCATTCTAGACCAGGGGTCACTAACCTTTTGGACCTCAGGGACCACTAAATTCATAATATTAAATCCCGCGGACCACTAATATGATCTGCCTAATGACTGGCTGGGTGGGCGTGGCTTGGTGGTCATGTGACTGGGTGGGCGTGGCCAACTCAATGTCACTCATGTCGAGGGGTGCATCGCCAGCCTTTACTCACCCCTCCCCTCCCAGCCCACTCCTCGCCTACCTGCCCGGGCTCCTTGGGGGCCCAAGAGGAAGCAGTTGTTGGAGCTAAGCAGCCACCACAAAAAAGAGTTGGCAAAACAGCTCAGCAGAAGCACCTCATTGAAGATTATGAGCATAGGCTTTCCAAGCAGAGGGAAGACCTGTGGGAATGCAAGGCCAGGTACCGGTGCTTGGAGGTTCAGTGGGCTGAGATGATCAGCCAGTTCCAGGCCATGAGGCAGTCCCACTGGAACAAGGCCCTCCGGCTCTTCGCCACCAGCGGCGCTTCCCTCCAGCCTTCACCCAAAGCCCTGCACCAGGAGGCTGAAGCAGACCCCAAGTTGGAATTTCTGCCCCCCCTCCGACCCTCACAAAAAGACCCCAAAGGGGGAGACACTCTGCACCAACACAAATGTTCATTGCACGTATCTGGCCCAGGGACCTTAGTTTGAGGACTCCTGATTTAGTGCAATATAAAAAATGCAAATCATCTTTCTGTGGACCACCAAAATTTTCTCGTGGACCACCACTGGTCCACGGACCACCAGTTGGCGACCGCTGTTCTAGACTTCAACAAGGAGGTCGTAAAATTCCAAACTTAATTTTGAGGATTAAAAGGGAGGACGCTTTTTGAGCTGGTCATTCCTTTTAATAAAGAGACATTATCATTCCTCTTTATTTATTATTATTTATTTTTAATTTTTCATATTTTTATACCGCCCTATCTCCCTAGGGACTCAGGGCGGTTTACAGGCAGATAAAAAATACATATAAATACAAAATAAAACAGCAGTTAAAAAACTTATTTAGTACTGGTAATATAGCAGAAGGGATTGGTTTTGTCAGTGTGGTTTCTGTTGTGTTCTCAAGGACAGTCCAATGGTTATCACATGGATATGAATTTATGCTAAAACTAATCTTTCTTTTATCTTTCTTCATCCATTGTCTTTGCCTCACTGAAGGACAGCTGATAAATAATACAAGATCAGAAATTACTTTTCTTTAAATCAAGTGACATTGCTGAAAGTTTACACAAACTCCTAAATACACTGAGCCGCCAAGTCTGTGTAATCTTGGAGGGCCCCAGAGTATGGGGGGAGGGGCAGTTTCACCTGATTTTACCACCGGTTTGCCGTACACTGAAAATGTGAGTGCGTGCAACATACACGCTCGCTTTGCTGGCATGTGCGGGTTGCACACATGCGCACAACTTAGAAAAACATGGCTAAATAAGACAGCATAGCGCTGAGGCGGGTGGACGGGCCATTGCTGGTCGCCTCTACCGCTTCGCCCGAACTGGTCTGAACCGATCCGAACCGGCTGAATTTGAATTTGAATTTGAATTTGAGGGCACTGGAGGGCCCTCAAAAGCAAACGAACTATATAATTTTTGTAAGCCACCCGGAGTCACCATGAGTAAGTTGGGCAAATCATCTAGATTTTCTTAATAAATAAGAGATTTTTAGGTGCTTAAGTAGGAACACGATGACACAGTATTATTCTACCCTTCTGACTTGCTAACACTTTGTGGAACGCATTTGTAAGTAGTCCACTAACTATTTGTGGAGGGTAGAAATATTTATTGGTGCACCAAAGAAGGAGGAAAATACAAGGTAATCCTCGATTTATGACCACAATGGAGCCCAAAATTTATGTTGCTAAATGAGATACTTGTTAAGTGAATTTTGACCCATTTTAAGTCCTTCCTTGCCACCGTTATTAAGTAAGTCCCTACAGTTGTTCAGTTAGTACTGTGATTGTTCGATGAATCCGAGCTTCCACACTGAGTGCTTGTCAGGAGGTCGCAAAAAGGTGATCACGTGACCCAGCGGTGAAATCCTCTGCGGATTGCCACTGGTTCACTGCCCGCGTATGTACGGTGCGCGGCAAACGCAGGCTTCGTGCAGAAAAAGGAGGCTTAACGAGGTAAGTAGAACAGCAAGGGGGGGAGAAACAGCTGTGCCGCGCGATTTAGAATTGCTAGAAAGCTTTCTAGCGAATTTAAATTGCGTGGCACAGCTGATCGCTGGAAATACCGATCTGATCTGACCAGTTCGGACAGCTGATCGTCGGAAATACCAGTTCAACTTTTTTTTTTACTACTGGTGCTCCTGAACTGGTAGCTTTTATCACTACCGGTTCTCCTGAACCGGTGCAAACAGGTAGCATTTCACCCTTGATGTGACCCCATCATAAATATGAATCAATTGCCAAGCATCTGAATTTTGATCCCTTGACCATGGGGAGGCTACGAAGGTAGTAAGCGTGAAAAGCGGTCATAAAATCACCTTCTTCAATGCTGTTATAACTTTGAACGGTCACTAAAAGAACAGTTGTAAGTCGAGGACTACTTGTAGAGAAGACAGAATGTTTTACATTTTTTTGTTACTGGTGGGGGGAAAGGGGAGGGGCTAAATCCCACAGTTTAGGCCTGTGCCTGGTTGCAAGGTTTGCGTCTCTAGGGCAGCAAACCAGGGCTCTGTTATCTATTTACATTCCCCATATGGAACATATAATGTAATTTCAGGCAAGGATCCAAACTGTGACTCTACATGATATTACGAAAGGACCTCCAGCTGCTAGTTGGAGAGAGGAAGGAGAAAGTCCAGATTAGTGGCTTGCCTCTTACTACTCATCCTTTATCCACTAAGTTCACCTTTTGTACCTCTAGATAACAGAACAGAACTGCTCACGAAAGGGTCACCATCTTCAAAGGGAATTAGGTAGAATTAGTTGCTGCTAAGGTTGGTTCCCTCTGATTACTACTAGGTAGGTATCAGGTAGGAAAGGTTTCCTGTGTTTCTCTTGGGTGTGTGTGCTCGCAGGCAGTTGGGAAAACCTTCACATCTTTTCTGAAGGACCTCTTTAACAGTAACAGAGTTGAAAGGGACCTTGGAGGTCATCTAATCCAACCCTCCATCCTCACGCAGGAAACCTCTACTAGGGATTTGGACCAGTGATGGGTTACAATTTTTTTTACTACCGGTTCTGTGGGTGTTGCTTGGTGGGTGTGGCTTGGTGGGCATGGCAGGGGAAGGATGCCGTAAAATCCCCATTCCCTCCCCACTCCAGGGGAAGGTTACTGCAAAATCCCCATTTCCTCCCGATCAGCTGGGACTCGGGAGACAGAATAGATGGGGGCGGGGCCATTCAGAATTTTTACTACCGGTTCTCCGAACTACTCAAAATTTCCGTTACCGGTTCTCCAAAACTGGTCAGAACCTGCTGAAACCCACCTCTGATTTAAACCGCCCGAACTGCCGATCTTCCTGATTGACAAGTTCAGTGTCTTAGCCACTGAGCCACCTAAGAAAAGAATGTAAATGTGTGTCCCAGGGGTGAAACCCAGCAGGTTCTGACAGGTTCTGGAGAACCGGTAGTGGAAATTTTGATGAGTTTGGAGAACTGGCAAATACCACCTCTGGCTGGCCCCAGAATGGGGAGGGAATGTGAATTTTGCAATATCCTTCCCCTGGAGTGGGGAGGGAATGGGGATTTTGCAGTATGCTTCCCCCTGGAGTGGCGTGAGAATGGGGATTTTGCAGTATCCTTCCCCTGGATGGGGTGAGAATGGGGATTTTGCAATATCCTTCCCCCTGGAGTGGGGTGAGAATGGGGATTTTGCAGTATGCTTCCCCCTAGAGTGGGGTGAGAATGGGGATTTTGCAGTATGCTTCCCCCTGGAGTGGGGAGGGAATGGGGATTTTGCAGTATCCTTCCCCTGGATGGGGTGAGAATGGGGATTTTGCAATATCCTTCCCCCTGGAGTGGGGTGAGAATGGGGATTTTGCAGTATCCTTCCCCCTGGAGTGGGGTGAGAATGAGGATTTTGCAATATCCTTCCCCCTGGAGTGGGGTGAGAATGGGGATTTTGTAGTATCCTTCCCCTGGAGTGGGGAGGGAATGGAGATTTTGCAATATTCTTCCCCTGCCACACCCACCAAGCCCCGCCCACAGAACCGGTAGAAAAAAAATTGGACTTCACCACTGGTGTGTCCTAATCACACAGTCACCCACAGAGTGTGGTTGGGAGAGGGAGAGGGAGAGGAAAGAGGCAACTTACACAAAAGTGGAGCCTCAGGGTTTGGCCCTCATTGTCTTGGGGGAAGGGGCCAAGATCTGAAAGATGGTTGATTTACCCCTCTAAAGAAAAGAGCAACTCCAGTTTTGGGAAGAGACTCCCCAGAACGTAGAGGAGAAATGTGGAAGTGAGACTTGCAGGGAAACCCGAGTGTGCAAATCTACTCACAGCAAAAAAAAAGAAAACACCGCATAAACAGAGCCCACTATAATTGATGCCAGACCTTCTACCGAGCAAGACAAAAGACTCCAACTCGCCTTAGGGACTTGTCTGCAGAGCAGGTCCTCCCCCCACTCCCCACAACCCAAACCGCCTGCCTTCACTTCCATCTCCGACACCCGCCCATCCCTCCCTCCTTCCCTCCTCTGCAAATTAAGCAAGTCCATAAAAATTAATCAATGATGTCGGGGAAAGGGGAGGGCAAGGGGAACGGGGAGGGGAAGGGGGGGGGAGGAAGGCAAAAGCTCTGGATTCAAGGCTAGGCCCTCCAAGTAAGAAAACAACGCCTTCCTGGCTGCAGACTCCCAGTCAAAACAGACGAGAGTCCCTAAATTAACAACGTGTTCAGTTAGAGGCGGGCTCAGAGGGGCTAAATTTCCCTTAGTGGGATGGGAGGGAGATGTCAGAGAATAAAATCTGCTCCAGGAAGGGGCTGCTCGAAGACCCACCACCCAATAAACTGTGGAAACTATAATGAGCAGCCACAGAAAAGAAGCTGCTGCTGTCCGTCACTCCTTCGCGCATCCCCCCACCCCATTTAGAATGGGACCCTCACACTTCCATCCCTTCCTGTAAAGCTTTGTTGACACCTTCCAGATGTAATGGCCCAGATTCCCCACTGGAAATTGTCCTCCAATATGGCTGGAATATACAGTTCCTGATCAGTGGCGAAATTCAAATTTTTGTTACTACCAGTTCTGTCGGTGTGGCTTGGTGGGCGTGGTAGGGGAAGGATACTGCAAAATCCCCATTCCCTCCCCACTCCTGGGGGAAAGATATTGCAAAATCTCCATTCCCACCCCACTCCAGGGGAGGGATACTGCAAAATCTCCATTCCCACTCCACTCCTGGGGGAAGGATACTGCAAAATCTCCATTCCCACTCCACTCCAGGAGGAAGGATACTGCAAAATCTCCATTCCCACCCCACTCCAGGGGAAAGATACTGCAAAATCCCCATTCCCTTCCTACTCCTGGGGGAAGGATATTGCAAAATCTCCATTCCCACCCCACTCCAGGGGGAAGGATACTGCAAAATCCCCATTCCCTTCCCACTCCTGGGGGAAGGATACTGCAAAATCTCCATTCCCACCCCACTCCAGGGGGAAAGATATTGCAAAATCTCCATTCCCACCCCACTCCAGGGGAAGGATACTGCAAAATCCCCATTCCCTTCCTGCTCCTGGGGGAAGGATACTGCAAAATCTCCATTCCCACCGCACTCCAGGGGAAGGATACTGCAAAATCCCCATTCCTTCCGCACTCCTGGGGGAAGGATACTGCAAAATCCCCATTCCCACCTCACTCTGGGACCAACCAGAGGTGGTATTTGCCGGATCTCCGAACTACTTAAAATTTCAGCTACCGGTTCTCCAGAACCTGTCAGAACCTGCTGGATTTCACCCCTGTTCTTTATGCCCTGAGACATTGTCTAAATATAGTGAGACATTGTCTCACCTCTAAAACATTGGCTGGCCAGCAAGGAGCTGTTGCTTGCTTTTGATGGCTTTTTTAGAGAGGACATTTCCACAACCGGTGGTATAAAAATGCCATGGTAACATCCTGTCGGCAAACACAGCTCCACACCTCAGTCCTTTCAGCGGTTCCAAGAAGGCTCCACACCCATTTGCCCAACTCAGGTGACCCTGACATGCCATACATTGTAAGAATATCTGAAAAGCTCAGGAAGATGAAATCCAGCAGGCCCTGACAGGTTCTGGAGAACCGGTAGCAGAAATTTTGAGTAGTTCTGAGCACTGGCAAATGCCACCTTTGGCTGGCCCTTTTGGTAACCACCTTACCAAGGCATGGATCCATTTCGAGGCTTAAAATCTGTTTACTGTCAAACCTCACTCACGCCATTTGGTAACCAGATTTTTTTTTGAGGGGGGGGGGGCTAAGGAATCTGTGAGCACCACGAATCTTATTAGACTGAAAACACCTTTTAGGGGAACACTGGGAATTAGACCTTGTGATCAGAGGGATGCTACTTAGTGATCCCTAGAGCGTCTCCAGTATCAAGTACTTTCAATTGCAAAATTCCAAGCACGATCTCCATTCTAGAGTTTAAAAAGTGACGTTACTTATGTATATTCGATTTGGGATGAGATCTACGTCAATTAAATTACGAAATCAACAATTTTATGAATTCCAATCATTGCCAAAATAAGCCAAAACTGACTTTTTGTTTTGTTCTTTCTCCTCAACAGCGTTTTACAGGAATGTAGCTTTATATAACAATTAACCCAAAATAACTGAAGTCACTTCATAGGGGGCAGAAAAAAAATCTGTTTATTGTATTTTCATGTAAAAATACATTTTGCAGAGATGCAGGAAAAGGGAATATCTCAATTTGCATTAGGTAGGACTCAGGAAGCAAACTGTTTTGAAGAATCCTTCGACATGACCTGAGTTTAACTCATAGAATCATCTATTACAATGTCCTTCCTATCGAAGACTACTTCAGCTTCAATTGCAACAATACACGAGCACGCAATAGATTTAAGCTTAATGTTAACCGCTCCAATCTTGATTGCAGAAAATATGACTTCAGTAACAGAGTTGTTTATGCTTGGAATACACTACCTGGCTCTGTGGTCTCTTCCCAAAATCCCCAAAGTTTCAACCAAAAACTGTCTATTATTGACCCCACCCCATTCCTAAGAGGTCTGTAAGGGGCGTGCATAAGAGCACAAGCGTGCCTACCGTTCCTGTCCTATTGTTTCCTTTCGTTATATCCAATTAATATAGTTATTAATATATTATAATTATATTAATTGGATATTTATATGGGTAATATAGTTACTCATACTTATATATATGCTTATATATTGTATAGTTATTTCATGCTTATGCTTATATATACTGTGTGACAAAATAAATAAATAAAATAAATATCAGTACCCATTTCTCTACCGCAGTAGAGACAAATATCTTCCACAAATTAGAGGTGTCGAGTTGGAGGAACGGATCCACATTTTACGAAAAAAAAATGTGTAGTTTCAGGAGAGGAAAAATATCCAGACAACCAGTTAGTATCTAAAACTGTGTGAGGTGCCTCCATTAAAAACTGTTGCAGTGGCTCACTTATCTGAATGGATCAAAATGCACGAATGCTGATCCCTCAAAGAATAGGCGCGGATCACCTTCGTGCAATGGTTTCCTACCTGAATGTTCAAACGTAGTTTGTCATAAAAATCTACCGACATCGGAACGTATCAAGAATCGATTAAAAAACAACAACCACCCGCTTTCTTCTTGAGTGAGTTTGGAGAGGCGCGTATGGCTTTTCAGTTCGAGCGCCATCAAGTTCCATACTGACAGGATCGCGCGCATTTCTACACAAACCAGACTCTTCTGAGCGTCTGGGCTACTTTTAAGCTCCGATTGTCTCCCCAGAAGAAGAAGAAGAAGAAAAAGAAAAGAAATGGGGCCGAAGAAGGTCCTTCTATACATTTTTAAGACGGCTGCCTACCCAACGCCCCCAGGCAGCTCCCAAACGTCTTTGGATAGCTGCGCTAAGAAAACAGTTCTTGAAGGGTTATCAAGCTTCAAACTCCTTCGGAGAAAGAGGAAAGGGAGAGGGGGAAGGAAAGGGAAGGGAAAATCTGGGAAAGGGGGGGGGGAATCCTCGAAAAAAACCTGGGCCTCCCTCCCCTTCACCAGCCACGGGGGAAGGGATGAAATCCAGCAGGTTCTGACAGGTTCTGGAGAACCGGTAGCAGAAATTTTGAGTAGTTCGGAGAACTGGCAAACACCACCTCTGGCTGGCCCCAGAGTGGGGTGGGAATGAGGATTTTGCAGTATCCTTCCCCTGCCACACCCACCAAGCCACGCCACGCCCACCACAGAACCGGCAGTAAAAAAGAAATTGGATTTCACCACTGCATCTTTGCCCTTCCCTGGAGTTTCTTGCCTGGTTTTTCCAGCCAGGTTGAAAAGGGCACCCAGCGGCCGTCGTGGGGAGAGGGGGAGGGCAGGGGTAGCCGGTTCATTTCCACCCGCTGGGGGTGTCCCTCCCAGCAAATGGCCAGGCGATGTTTTGATGCTGGGAAGAAGGCGATCAGAACTCTCCCGCCCACAGCACATCTGGTGCGAATATTCCCTGCTTTCTATCAACTTCCAGTTCCCCAGATAAGGGTGGGGGGGGGGAACCAAAACCATACAGCCAGGCTGGCGAGGAGAAAGGGGAGAGAAGGACATTCGCCTCCCTTCCTCCCTTCCTCCCTCCCCTCTCTCCCTGGCTCAGTCCAGCTCATCTCCACGCTTTCTCGTCCAATCTTCCAAACGGGGTGTCTACGGAGCTTCTCCGTCATCCAGACACTGAGCTTGTCGGTCAGAAAGGTCGGCGGTTCGAATCCCTCGTACGGATCTCCTGCGTGAGCAGGGAGTTGGACTAGATGACCTCCAAGGTCCCTTCCAACTCTGTTACTGTTAGAATAGAATAGAATAGAATTTTTTATTGGCCAAGTGTGATTGGACACACAAGGAATTTGTCTTGGTGCATATGCTCTCCGTGTACATAAAAGAAAAGGTACGTTTTTTCAAGAGGCAACTGGACTTTCTGGTGTTTGTTTGTTTGTTTTCTTTTCTTTTCTTCGAAGATGTTTCGCTTCTCATCCGTTCTTCAGAGAAGCTTTGAAAACGTTTCGCTCCAAAGGGGCTTCTTCAACTCCGCTGAAGAACCGACGGGGAGGAGCGAAACGGCTTCCAAGAAAAACCAGCAAGTCCAGAAAAACCGGGGTGGGGGGAAGCTCCTATTGGGACTTCCAAACAGGAGTCGGTCCAGTGTCTTGCGCTTCTCCAAAAGGTCCGTTCGAAAGCAGGGAGCAAGAAGAAGATCCCACCCCAACCATTTCCCCCAATTTATTCCCCACCCCAACAGCCGCAGAAAGGGGGCGTCCCCGAAAAGACGGACGGAGGAACGAACGAACTCCTGTCCTAATTTCCCTAACTTCAGCATCAGGCTCCTAACACATTTCCAACACATCGGGTCCTGATTAAGGAACCGCCAAGCGACGCCAAACGTCTTTCCAATTTCCCCCTCCTTTCCCCACCCCTCCCCACACGGCCTCTTGATTCGGATTTACGGGGAAGCTTGTCTGGATCAGCTTGCGCTCCTCTGCATCCCTTGCGCGCTCTTCTGGATCTGCGCGGCGCTCTCCCGGTTGGGCTGGTGGCCTTTCTTAGTGGATCGCTCCAAAGGCGTCATTCAAAACCCGAGAATCGAATTGCTAGCAGCAGCTGCTTTTCTTTCCACTTCTCCCGTCCCGTCTTGCTCTTGCCTCCTTTCCGCCTTATCTCCCTCGCTCTGGTTTCCAGAGCAGGACTTAATTTCCATCTGGCTCTGACAATAGATCCGGGAAGAAAAATCCTTTATCAGCTCTCCGGCTTTATCGGCAAAACTCCAGCAAGAGCTCTCGCTCTGTCCCCCCCGCCCCCGACTTCCCCAAAAGGCAGGGACTTAACCTGGCCCCGAGCGTCGTGCCTGGGATGGGCAGGTCGAATGAACTGATCCCGAGCGGGGCCAAGAGGAGCTGCGCGCTGGGCGGTCGGAGGAACCCGAGGGAAAGGCTCCAGAGTGGGCGGCTTTTCCCGCAGCTCCCGAATGCCAGCCCTCCCTGGGTCTCCCCAGGAATAAGCAGCCCCCCGAGGCTGACTCTCAAGGGGGGCGAAGGAGGAGTGCCAGGTTAATACCCGCCAGGTTTTCTGACCGTGAACGAATGCCATCCTCTCGTTGGCCAGCCAAGGTTTTCCAAGTTCGCCACTCCCAAGTCATAGCCGGCTGGTCGGATCGGGCTGCAAGAGATCTTTCTTTCCTTCCTTCCTTCCTTCCTTCCTTCCTTCCTTCCTTCCTTCCTTCCTTCCTTCCTTCCTTCCTTCCTTCCTTCCTTCCTTCCTTCCTTTCCTTTCCTTTCCTTTCCTTTCCTTTCCTTCTCTACCCTACCCTACCCTACCTTACCCTACCCTACCCTACTCTACTCTACCCTACCCTATCCTACCCTTCCCAGTTTCTAAGCTGGATAGAACCATCTGCAGACCATTCCTTATCCACCTGATTCTTCTAACTTCCTTCCTTCCTTCCTTCCTTCCTTCCTTCCTTCCTTCCTTCCTTCCTTCCTTCCTCCCTCCCTCCCTCCCTCCCTCCCTCCCCAAGGTAAGCGGGCTGAGTCACACAAGTCATAGCTTTAAAATTGAGCGGATCGAACTGCAAGAGTTCCTTCCTCCCTCCCTCCCTCCCTCCCTCCCCGCTTTCTTGCCGCGCTGCCTCGCAAGGCTTTGCGCTTTGCGTCTAAACTCTAAACCCTACGGTATCCTGTCCGCCGGTCAAAACAAGGGGGCTGCTGTTGCTGAGAAGCGCCCTCCTCCTGCAGAAACAGATGGAAGCAATAGCGAGGGCAGCGCCGAAGCTGCGGGAGGGGAAAGGGAGAGCGAAGGGCCGCGGGCAGTGGGAGCCCAGAAGTACGTTTTTTGGGGTGTGTGTGTGTCGGGGAGCTGGACAACTATGCGTCTGGCCAGGGGCAGCAGCCCCACCAACCACGCGCGCGGGGGAGGGTGCCCTCTTTCACCCCCGCCGTCAGGGATCCTGCATCCTGCACACTCTGGGGAGGGGAGGTTGCGGGGGGAGGGCTTGGCGGGTGCAAGTGCTGGCCAGGAGGGAGAACCCCCCCCTATTTTGCTGGGTCCTCAACAAGCGGGCTCCACTGAAAGGCTTGTGGGGAGAGGGGGCCACGCCAAACGTGTCTAGAACGCGGCAGAAAAGCCAGAAGCTGCTCTTGCCACCTTCCAGGTGCCTGGCGGGTTTGGGGTAAGGATGCCCCGCGAGAGCATCCAGAGGTGGGTTTGCCAAAGGCGCCGACAGGGCAAAAACCGAACGCCTCCGCCCTTCCCCGCGAAGGAACCTAAACATCCCCTCCTCCATTTATACGGTGGGTGGGTTGGGAAGAAATGGAGGGAAGACTGTGAATGGACCCGGGTTGCGATCTTTCGGTTCTTCTCCCGCTCCTCTTGAAATTTCAGCTGCGCCTCGGATTTCTTTCCTGGAGTTCGAGTGCCCCCTTGGCCCCCAAAGCTGAACAGCTCCGAGGGGCAAGAAGCTGCGCGCGCTCCACGCCTCATTGCCTACAAACTAGACAGAAAATCAACAGCAGCCCCCCCCCCCACTTTGACTCCCGGGATCACACCTAAATCGCCTTGACCCTCCCCAAATCCCCCCAACCTTCCCTTCTCTTCTCTTCTCTTCTCTTCTCTTCCCTTTTACCTTCTGTCTCTCCCCTTCCATCTCCTCTCCTCGCTCGCCTTTGCGGCGCAACTTTCACACTCGCTTTTCGCCAGGGCAAGTGCCAAAGCAGAGCCCCCCCCCACCTCCGACCCTCCGGGAACGCTTGTCTTCCTCCCCAATTCTTCTTTGGACCCTGGAAAGGCTTATTCGGGGGTCGACCTTCAGCGCCTTTCTCTTCGGTGGGTGGAAAACGTTTATCGGATGGTTAATTACCGCAAAGCTAAAAACTAGCCCGCGATTCTGTGTAAAGCCGCGGAGAAGCAGCCTCTCTCCTTCTTCCAGCCATACCTGTTGCGGCCAACGGTGCCCCCCAGAGGTGTCGATTCCCAGGGTGGTGCCCCGATCAGCAAAACCTGGGGGGAACTGACAGTTGTAATGCAAGAGTGGGCACCGCTTTGGGGGGAAGTCTACTCTGTAAGACTACCCAGTTCTCCCGCCTGAGTCCCCCAAAGCCAGTGGTGGGTTTCGATATTTTTTACTACCGGTTCTGTGGGCGTGGCTTGGCTTGGTGGGCACGGCAGGGGAAGGATACTGTAAAATCTCCATTCCCACCCCACTCCCTGCAAAATCTCCATTCCCATCTCACTCCAGGGGAAGGGTGCTATAAAATCTGCATTCCCACCCCACTCCAGGGGAAGGTTAGGGCAAAATCCCCATTTCCTCCTGATCAGCTGGGACTCCTGAGGCAGAGAATAGATCGGTGTTGGGGACAGTCAGAATTTTTACTACCGGTTCTCCGAACTGCTCAAAATTTCCGCTACCGGTTCTCCAGAACTGGTCAGGGCCTGCTGAAACCCACCTCTGATCCAAGCCCAGAAACTAGTGACAATATGAATTATACACCTCCAGAAATGTCTCAGGTCTGCGGAGATGTGGCCCTCGCTGGGGGGAGGGGGGGGGAACATTGCTGAGGTGGGGGGGTCAATTGAAAAAAGGGGGAAGAGACAGGAATCTGCTCACGCTTTAGCGCAAGGGACCCCCCCCCTCCTCATTTCCCAGTCCGTGCCATATGGTCAAACTCTTCCCAGCACGAACACCCAACACCAACACACGCGCACACGCGCACACGCACCAGCGCACGCACACCTCCCTACCCCCAGTTCCAGGCGAAGTTTGGAAGGTTTGGCCGACGCCCCCCCCCCCCACACCAAATACACTCTCCGCCAGTTTAAGAGCTTGGCACGGGAGCCTCGGGCGTCAAATCAGCGCGAGAGGCTTTTATTCTGGAAGAGCGAGAGCTGGGAATGGGTTTGGGAGAGAGGTGGGGGGGGGGGAGGAGGACCATTTCCTGACAACTATTTACTTGAAAGCAGGGATTCGCTGGAGTAGGATGGAGCCCAGAATTGAATCCACTCCGGCAGTCGCATTCTGAGACCGTCGCAGAGAGGGGGGGAAAAAACAAGCCGCAGGAAGGAGACCCCGGGTTCCCTTATTGGATTTTTTTTTTTTTAAATTGCTTCGATTTTGGCGGTTACGGATTTTTAACCAAGATTCAGGAAGGTAATGCATTTGGGGGTTTTTTTGTGGTTTTTTTTTTCTCTCTTCGTCGGGAATTTTTTTCTTTTTCTTTTTCTTTTGAGTCGGAGTCCAGCAAATAATAATAATAATAATCTTTGGATGGGATTACGGGGGCAAATATTAAAAAGACCATCCGAAATACTGGCAGGAAGGTTTTTTGGGTGCCTTTCCATCCCATCCACGCCCCCTCCCCCCGTCGCCCGATTCCGAGTTTTGACAATTCGATCTTTTTTGGGGGGTGGATAATCAGAAGGAAAGCCCCCCCCCTTGCTTCGATCTAGAGGGCTTCCAACAGGATAATCGGCTTTCTAAACCAGGGATCCCAGCGTGCCTGGAGTTTGCCCGCGAAACGAAAGGTGAAATCCGCAGCATCTTTCCTGCTGGTGGGGTAGGAAAGTATCGGGTCCCGCATTGTCCTCCGTCGCTCGGCTCGGGGCCGTCGGGAAGAGTGCGTGGGACAGCCGCTGAGGCTGCGATGGGACCGACGGATGAACGGCGCTACAAAGACAGACCCGCGGATCGCGCCGGGTTGCGCTTTTCTCGCCCCGCGGCTCAAAAGCCAGCAGCCCCGTTTGTGCTCGTCCCGCCCGCCTGCCTGCCTGCCCGCCCGCCTGAAAGTCGGGGGGTCGCTCCGCAGGAGGCCCCCGAGCTAGCTGGGGTCTGAAGGGAGGCTGAGGCTCTGGCGGAAAGCCGTTGCCTGCTCGGGCTGCGTTAATGACAACCAGATTTGGCAGAGGGGCCGCGGCGCGGCATTCTTGCAGCTGGGGATGGGAGGAGGGGGACGGCGGGCGAGCGGGCGGGCCAGGGCGTGGGGAGGAGGAGGGGGGGGCGGCCCGCGCCGCTGGAGCGCCTGCCCCAAACTGGAGGGAAGCCTCTTCGGAGCGTCTCTCTTTCTCTCTCTCTTGCCAGAGGGCAAAGGGGGAGGCTGATGAATCTCAAAAGCGGGGAAAGCGCCGCGGGGAGCTGGCCGAGTGGTTTAGGCTTGCCGGCATCTAGGGAGGCCGTCGGGTGGAGCGGTCGGGGTTCGGGAATCGACTCTGAGCTTTGAGAAAGGTAAGAAAGGAAGAGAGGGACTTTTCTCAAATCTTCGTTCCCTTCCCTTCCCTTCCCTCCTTCCCTTTCCTTCCTACCTTCCTTCCCTTCCCTCCTCTTTCCTTCCTTCCTTCCTTCCTCCTTCCCCTCCCCTCCTTCCTCCCCTCCCCCTCCCTCCCTTCTGCCCCATTTATTCCATTCCTCTTCAATTCCTCGCCCTTGCCGTTTCGATCTTTCCTCTTTCTTCTCCGTCTTTCTTTCCCGTTCCCAACCCTTCAGATGCCGCCCCCACCCGCTCTCAGAGAGACCCGACCGACCTGGCCTAAGAGAGGTGGTGGGGAAAACCCACCTATGGAGGGGGGGCAGCCAATGCATCCACTCACCCCCCTCCATCGCCCCGGTCTCCTCAACCCGGCCTTATGCCCAGAGTGGGGTTACAACAAGTCGTTGGGCCAGAGGAGCTGGAGGGGACGCGGGGCTGGGAAGCTGGGGCGAGGGGCGCTGATGCTGGGAGAGGCAGAGGAGCGCCTCGGGGTGCAATGCAACCTCTTTGCCGACGCCGTCTGGCGGGAAGTCTTGGAGGGATCTAGTTGGGGATCCGCCGTTTGCGTTGGAACGGGATTACCCAGATTCAAAGGGCCACAACCGGGTGGCAGGAGCAGAGCTGCCTACTCTGGGTCGGCTTAGCGGGATCAGAACGGTTCCCCCCGCCCGCACCCCACTCCGGTCCAGCAAAGGCGGGGGAGGCGAGGATTGCCAGGAGCGCCGCCTCCGGGGCTTGTTAGCAGGGCGGCCAGCCAGCCGAGTCGAGAAGCGACTCCTTCCAACCGATCCTCCGGGAGAGAACCGGCTGTCCGGTTCCGAAACGCCTGAACAAACAGCGTTGGCGGACCTCTGCGGGGCAGGAGAGAAGAGAAGAAGGGGCGCGGCTGGGACGCAGCCCCTCCACAATTGAGTTTGCCGTTCTCCTAAGACAGCCTGGCCTTCCGCACCAGCCTCTCCCTCCGGGGCCCGCTGGGCAGGCGGGAGGCGTCCTGCTCTTCCACGGATGAATTCCCCTTCCCCTCCCCGCCCTCTCATAATTTTGGAAGAGACCCCTGCCCGCCTCTGAAAGAGCTGCAACGTTGGGTGCGCGTTGTTTTTTTTCTTTTTTGTTTGGAGAAGCTGCCCAAATCTCTCTTTGGATTTCTACCCCCTTCCCCTCCCCACACAACAGAAGGCGCTGACCCCCCCGACGCCCATTAGCCCCCCGGATCCCCGGGATCTAGTCCACCCTTAGAGCAAACGTCCTGGAGGGAATCTCATCGCTCTTCTGGATCGCAGAGCGGTGATTAAGACAGCCGCCCCTCGCTCTCCATTCCCCAGTGGGACGTCCTCCCCTATCCCCGCAGAGCCGTTTTCTGGAACTGAAAAGTGCCCCTTTCTCCAAAAAAGAGCTAAAAACGGGGTGGGATCTGGGGGTCTCCTCCCTGGGTCGGTTGCTTTTCCTCGGAGGTCCTGCTGGGGTAAAAGGGGGACCTCCCCCCCGGCCGAAAGGCTGAGCTGCAGCGGCGAAAGGCTGGAGGCTCGGAGCTCTTTCAACCCAGCGTCAGGAAGCGGCTGCACCCGGGTGAGTTTGGAGGGATGGGGGTGGGGTGTCCGGTCTATAGGGTTTATCTATCCCCGGTCATGGCTGCATCGGCCGGCTTTGACGCTGTGGTCTGCAGCCGGGGCGAAGCCAAAGTCGGACCGTCCACAGTCAGTTTTTGTGCCGTATGCGGGAAGGAGGGAAGGGAGTGTCCCAGAGGTGAAATCCAGAGGGGTTCTGACAGGTTCTGGAGAACCGGGAGCGGAAATTTTGAGCAGTTCGGAGAACCGGCAAATACCACCTCTGGCTGGCCCCAGAGTAGGTGGGAATGGAGATTTTGCAATATCCTTTTCCCAGGAGTGGGGAGGGAAAGGGGATTTCGCAGTATCCTTCCCCTGGAGTGGGGTGGAAATAGAGAAGGGAAAGTGGCGGAGGTGGGGCGGAAAGAGGTCGGAATAACTAATGTTGCTTTCGAGTCCTTTTGCAACCGGCCTGGGAGCTGAAAGGAACGCCTCGACGTTTTGCAAAATGAGTTTTCGGGAGCCACGGTGGGGAGAGAGGGGGGACCCAACTATAGAGCTAGGGCGAGGGTTAAAGGAAACGGCGGGGTTTCAGAGCGGCGGGTTGAACCCACAACGTATAGGGCCGAGCGAGTCCTGTTTTGCCGGGGACAGAGGCGAGGAAAGCCACGCCGGTGAGGTGTGGTCTGCCTTGACTTGCGCTCTCGTGCCAACCTGCCTTCCACAAATATTTGAAAAAGGGGATGCCGACTCTCAGAAATGAATAATCTTCCAGCTCCGGTTCTGAATCCGGAGCAGAGCGCAGTAGAAGCTGGTGAGAAAGAGGCAAGGAGTTTTGAGATGGATTTTGCAGCCTTGCCCAACCCGGGGAATTGGACTCTCTTGATCTCTTGGGATGGAGAAATGGGCCTCTTGGCAGTAGTGGGATTCAAATAATTTAACCACCGGTTCTCTGCCCTAATGATTTCTTTCAACAAACCAGTTCGCCAAACTGCTCAGAAAGTTAACAACCGGTTCTCCCGAATTGGTGCGAACTGGCTGAATGCCACCGCTGCCTCTTGGACGTCTTCGCTCGGGTTGCTTCTTTCCAGGTTTGCTTTGCCTCCGGATCTTGGCGCTTCCCAGAGGGAAGTCAAACGGCGTCATCTCGAAACGTCTTTGAAGGGTTGGCCGAGACTTGTGGTTGAGCTTGGCACCGTAATCATTGTTTTTCCTTCAAAATAAAACATGTCGACGCGGCGGGAATGTTCTCTCTTCCCTGAGCCTTTTTTCCAAGACGGAAAAGCGCCTGCAAAAGACCCCCCCGGCAGATTCCGTGGCAAAAATGTCAAGGAAGATGAACCGCCGCAGGGCAACTGGTGGGGTTTTTTTAGAGAAGTGGGGGGGTATAGAAGAAAGATTGGGGATCGCCCGCCTCTTGGTGGGGTAGCAGTGGGCGAGAGTGGAGTGGAGTGGGGGGACTCATAGGTTGATTCCCGAGCTGCCAGAAATGTAGGCGAGTTAAGAGGAAGGAGCCGTGATTTTCTTGAGGTTTTGCTGAGATGGTCGTGTGATGTGGCGGGGCGGATAATCTGGATCTTGCCAGAGCCCTGTACTAAATTAGAACCCAGTCAGGGCAGTTTTTCGCCTTTGCGGTCCTCTGCTGCCCTCAAGCGATGGTTTTTGGGGACGGCGGGTCCATTGCATCCTGACAGTGGAAGGTGATCTGGGCAGGAGGGTGCGCCTTCCTTAGCCAAGTGGGTCTAAATTTTGATTTCGGATCTCCTTTGCTTTCTTAAAAAATGGTTGAGGACCTCAGGAGCTTTGTTTTATGACGGTTAGATCTACCGACCTGTCTTGTTCTAGACATGAAAAATGAGAATTGTTAAGAATATTTATTTGACTCGGTAGAAGTGTTTCTGGGACCACCCTGCCTTAGTGAATCTGTCTTGTTTAAGCCTTGGCTTGCATACACTCGATGATTGCTGGCTGGGGAATGCTGGGAGTTGAAGTCCACACATCTTAAAATTTGCCACGTTTGAAAACAAGGCTCTACTCCTTCATCTGTATGGTCGATCTTCAATTCAGGGCAACTATATCCATGCTGCAAAACAAAACCCTAGAGGGCTATAAAAGGTTTTCTGAATCTCTTTGCTGCCATCTTGTGGTTCTCTGGGTTTTGTAGTCCAGATTGGGGAGCCTTTCCCTGTAAATACTTTTTGCAGCAAGTCCTCGATTTACGACCACAATGGAGCCCAAAACTTCTGCTGCTAAGTGAGACATTTGTTAAATGTGGTTTGCCCCATTGCGCGACCTTTCTTGCCATCCTTGTTAAACGAACCACTGCACTTGATAAGTTAGTAACCCCGTTGTTGAGGAAATCCGGCTTCCCCATTGACTTTGCCTGTCCAGAAGGTCACAAAAACGGATCACGTGACCCTAAGACCCTGCAACCGTCATAAATATGAACCTGTTGCCAAGCAACCAAATTTTGATCATGTGACCATGGGAATGCTGCAAAGATTGTGTGAAAAACAGTCATAAGTCACTTTTTTTCACTGCCGTTGCTTAGTAATTTTGGACAGCCACGAAGTGAACTGTTGTAAGTTGAGGACTATCTATATTAAGGCATTTTGCTATCCCTGAACTTTTGTTAAAATTTTAGTGGATTCCCTAATTCAGAGTAAGGGATACTCTTTATAGCAGGGGTCTCCAGCCTTGGCAACTTTAAGCTTGGCGGACTTCAATCCCAGAATTGCTTTACTGGCTGGGGAATTCTGGGAGTTGCCAAGGTTGGAGACCCCTGATTTATAGGACTACGGGAATATTTGGAATTTGGAGAGGGAATTGGGGATGCGGTTACAAAATGGCTGCCCTGGAATTTGTTTATTTAAAAAATGCCAGTTGCGGAGATCTTCACCCATCAGAAAAGAGCCATCAATGGGGGAAAGAACAAAACTGAATAGGCCATGAAGTGAAACAGAAATGTAGCCATTGTGTGCACATCCATATCTTTGCACAAATTCTGCCTCTGTTGTCACTTTGACTGTGCAGTGTGTGAGGCCGAATGAAAATGATTTCCCCATGGGATTTCCCCAAGTTGTCTATTGATTCCGGAATGTTCTTGCCTTAGGTTAGGGCTCATATGACCGTCCCGCTGACCTGAATTGCCAGTTTCAGCAGAATATTTGGCCTCCTGTGTCTCTTTTGGGATACACCTTTGCACCTCCTTTTTCCAAAGTGTTTCAGCGGGTGATCTCTGAATCAGCCAGAGATCTTTGGGTGATCTCTGTCAGAGCCGCAGGCCACAGGAAAGGCTGTCGAGATTAGAGGATGTGTGCTGTAACTAAAACCTCGGGGTAGTTGGTTAGATAGCTCCGTTTCTGTTTCGTTGCTATTTCACTGGCTTGAAAATCTGATTCCCTCAGCATTAGCGAATTGGAGCCCTGGGGTTTTACTAATGGACAATAGCAACTTCTGAACAGATGGCCTTGCAACGGGTCAAGGAAGCTCAGCTGTCAACCTGGTAACTCAGATACCAGCCAGATACAATAGTGGCCAAAATTGTGGAAATCTTTTGGGAAAAGTGTATTTTGGAGTCTTGATGGCTAATAACAGCACTTTTTGGTTTTGGAATTTCAAGATAATCCTATTCCATTGCTGGAATGGCTTGGGAATAGCCCAGATCTTAACCCAATTGAAAATCTATGCAGTCAACTAAAGAAACTTGTTAGTCAGAAGTGACCCAGCAATAAAACCCAGTTAATAGAAGCAATCATTCAATCTTGGTTTCATATGATAACAGCTGCAGAACTAAAAGACTTGGTTCGCTCCATGGGAAGACGTTGAAAGGCCGTCATTCCTGCTAAAGGTTACCCAACTAAATATTAACTGACATGGTGAGAATTTTTGTATTTCTCATTTTTTCTACGTGTTTCACTTTTCTTCTTTATACTGTAACTGCTATTCTGATAGCAAATCCTTCATAAAAGTTATCACATTGCATTCTTGATTAAATTATCTTTCCATTGATATATAATTTTATGGTACTACTGCCCCCCAAAAAAGTGCCGTTATTAGCTAGTTTTAGAAAATACACTTTTCCCAAAAGGTTTCCACAATTTTGGCCACTACTGTAGATCTGAGCTGCAAATATCCAGATGATCACTACACAGCAGGAAAGAGTTCATATTTTTTTTCCTCATAGCTCTTTGCTGTCACCTAGTGGTCGCATGCATTTCTGCAGGCCAAATATGGCAATAACAGGTGTCCCTCGACTTACAACAGTTCAGTTAGGGACCGTTCGACATTACAACGGCACTGAAAAAAGTGATTTATGACCATTTTTCACACTTATGACCGTTGCAGCATCCCCATGGTCATGTGATCTACATTCAAACTGGTTCATGTTAATGGCGGTTGCAGTGTCTTGGGTTCATGTGATCCCCTTTTGTGACCTTCTAACAAGCAAAGTCAATGAGGAAGGAATCACTTAGCAACTGTTTTACTAATTTAACAACCGCAGTTGACAAACGTAGCAAGAAAAATCATAAAATGGGGGTGGGAAATCACTTAACAACCTAAATTCTGGCCTCAAATGTGGTTGTAAGTTGAGGACTACCTGGACTAGTGAAAGCTAGGTGATGATATATGTAGGACTTTCAGAGGCCCAAGGAGAATATTTTCACTGCATCCTTCTTCTTTCTATCTGCTTCCTTTCTTGTTGCTTCCTCCTTCAATCTATTTTTCTCATTGTTGTTTTAGAATAGAATAGAATAGAATTTGAATGGAATTTGAATGGAATGAAATTAGAATAGAATTTGAATAGAATAGAAGAGAAGAGAAGAGAAGAGAATTTGAATAGAAGAGAAGAGAAGAGAATTTGAATAGAAGAGAAGAGAAGAGAATTTGAATAGAAGAGAAGAGAAAAGAAGAGAATTTGAATAGAATAGAATGGAATGAAATTAGAATAGAATTAGAATAGAATAAAATAGAATAGAATTAGAATTAGAATAGAATAGAATAGAATATTTATTTATTTATTTATTTATTTATTTATTTATTTATTTATTTATTTATTTATTTATTTATTTAATCACATTTTTATACCGCCCTATCTCCCAAGGGACTTATTACAGCCTAATAAAAACACAAATATAAATACAAGATAAAACACTAATTAAAAAACTGATTAAATAAGGCCAAATTTAAAATTATAATTAAAATAATAAAACCCCATTAAAAACTAAATTTAAAATTAAAATTCTAGTCCAGTCCTGCGCAAATAAATAGATGTGTCTTAAGCTCGCGGCGAAAGGTTCGAAGGTCGGAAAGTTGATGGAGTCCTGGGGGAAGTTCATTCCAGAGAGTGGGAGCCACAGAATAGAATAGAATAGAATAGAATAGAATAGAATAGAATTAGGCTGGGGAATTCTAGGAGCTGAAGTCCACAGGTCTTAAAGTTGCCAAGGTTGGAGACCCCTGCCCTGCAGTGTATTTTATTCTGTAACTCGCTGTGATTTTAACACCCTTGAGCTATTCCTGTTTAAAATACGTCTAGCAATGCAAGCATCACATGCTTACTTGTCTCTCCTGGAAAGCTACTGCAAGCTGCAGATTTTTCCAAAATGGAACTGCAAATTCTCCCAGAGTGGTGTTTGCTGTCGGGTGGAACTTTGAAAAGAGAGAGGCTTGTCCATGTTGTTGTTGTTGTTGTTGTTACTTGCGAAGTCGTGTCTGACCCATCGCGATCCCATGGACAACATTCCTCCAGGCCTTCCTGTCCTCTACCATCCTCTGGAGTCCATTTAAGCTCATGCCTACTGCTTCAGTGACTCCATCCAGCCACCTCGTTCTCTGTCATCCCCTTCTTCTTTTGTCCTCAATCTTTCCCAGCATTAGGCTCTTCTCCAGTGAGTCCTTCCTTCTCATTAGGTGGCCAAAGTATTTCAGTTTCATCTTCAGGATCTGACTTTCTAAGGAGCAGTCAGGGTTGATCTCCTCTAGGCAGTAATGGGATTCAGCCAGTTCGCACCACTTCGGGAGAACCGGTTGTTAACTGTCTGAGCACTTTGGCAAACTGGTTGTTGGAAGAAATCATTAGGGCAGAGAACCGGCTTTTAAATTACTTGAATCCCACCACTGCCTCTAGGACTGACTTGTTAGACTTGTCCATATGGCTATACTAAATTTACAAAGTAGGCGGCTGTCTTTGACACTATTCGATTTTTCATAGGTTTCCATAAAGTTTTTTTCCCTGGGAAGTTTAGTTGATGAACGTGTTACGAACTACAGTATAGCAAACGTTTCGTTCGCTGCAAATGGTGGGAAAACTACTTTACCCCATTTGTAGAGCTAAAAGTCTGTAGAGATTCTCGGTCATCCAGGTCGTGGTTGTTCCAAAAGTGCTTTTTTTCCAGGACATTCTTGTTTTTCCTTTTGAAGACGTTTCGCTTCTCACCCAAGAAGCTTCTTTAGCTCTGGCAGGATAATGGGGAATGGGAGGATTTATACTCCTTGCAGACAGCTGGTTATTTGCATCCTTTTAGAGAGTCATTGAGGCTACTTGGAGGTTTATCTGTGTCCTCAGGGTCACCTGAGTAGGGGTCCTGGTTCCTGTAGTCTGCATTTTTTCCCTCTGGAAATCCATTCCTATTCAAAGGATGTTCATCCCAAATTGTATAGCTAAAAATCGATAGAGAGTCTCGAAAAAATTGCAGACTACAGGAACCAGGAGCCCTACTCAGGTGACCCTGAGGACACAGATAAACCTCCTTCAACGACCCTCAGAAATGACCAGTGCAAATGACCAGCTGTCTGCAAGGAATATAATAAATCTTTCCATTCTCCACCATCCAGTCAGAGCCGAAGAAGCTTCTTGGATGAGAAGCAAAACGTCTTCAAAAGAAAAAGCAAGAAAGTCCAGTGGTCTCCCGAAAAAGCATCTTTGGGATAGTTACCCCACTGAGTTTCCTCTTTAAGATGCACAGTTCATCCAGCACAGTTATCTCATGTGCTGTGTATACTGTCATTTTGTGTAAATAAAATTACAGAGTTGGAAGGGAGCTTGGAGGTCTTCTAGTCCAACCCACTGCCCAGGCAGGAAACCCTACACTATTTCAGACAAATGGTTATCCAACATTTTCTTAAAAATTTCCAGTGTTGGAGCATTCATAAGTTCTGCAGGCAAGTCGTTCCACTGATTAATTGTTCTAACTGTCAGGAAATTTCTCCTTAGTTCTAAGTTGCTTCTGTCCTTGATTAGTTTCCACCCATTGCTTCTTGTCCTGTCTTCAGGTGCTTTGGAGAATAGCTTGACTCCCTCTTGTTTCTGGAAGCCCCTGAGAAATTGGAACACTGCTATCATGTCTCCCCTAGTCCTTCTTTTTATTAAACTAGACATACCCAGTTCCTGCAACCATTCTTCATATGTTTTAGCCTCCAGTCCCCTAATCATCTTTGTTGCTCTTCTCTGCACTCTTTTCTAGAATCTCAACATCTTTTTTACATCATAGTTATACTATTGCTGTTCTAGGGCTACAGGATTGTGCTACCAAGAAATATGAATGATTTCCATTTTAAAATTGCAGTTTTCTAGCACATATTGTGTAGATAATTTGGAACCCCTTACAAACCTACCGCTACTTCTAGACAAAACTTTCCGTTAGTAATTCCCTTCTTTTCTATGGTTCAACACTGCCATCTGTTGGAAAAAGTGTGTGTACTTCAAATTGTGGAGAAGCTATGCGTAACGGGGCTCTTAATAAAACTCTAGATAGAAGGGTGATGTTATTGGGAAGGAAAAATATATTTTATTCATTATACATTGCAGTTTTCCTTTTTTTAAAAAAAAATTATTAAACAGATTTTAAAAACAAACAAAAAAAGAAATTAACACTTTCTTCTTTTCAACAGTTTCCCATTGGTTATCAATACTTATACATTTTCTCTCATCCTAATGTATCTTTTATACATATATTTCTAATATATCATATATATATATCACTGTAATATATTATATTATTCTAATTATTTTATTTACATATATACTTAGATATACACATGTACCCAATTTCCTTTCCACAATTGTTGTTTCTTCCTATTTGTTCTTATATTTCTACTCCTAATTTAGCCGTTATTTAATCTTTCCTTGTCCTTCCCCCCCCACTTTTCGTCCAACCATTTATACCATCTCTCCCAGACTAGATAATATTCTGTTTCCTCTTTTTCTTGAATCTCCTTCATAAGCTTATCCATTTCCGCACATTCCATGATTTTTCTAATGACATTGTCTTCAGATGGTATATTGTTATTTTTCCGGTTCTGTGCGTAGACTATGCGTGCTGCTGTAACTATGTGGATCATTAAATACTGTATTTCTTTTTCATAAGAGAAATTTTGTAACCACCCATCATCTCCAATCTTAGTTTGTTCTTTCTCTCCCTTCCCAAGTCAATTTTTGTGACCAATGACCTATCACATTGATAATATTGCTATCAGAAGACAACAAATAAAATAGAATAGAATAGAATTTTTGTTGGCCAAGTGTGATTGGACACACAAGGAATTTGTCTTGGTGCATATGCTCTCAGTGTACATAAAAGAAAAGATACGTTCATCAAGGTACAACATTTACAACACAATTGATGGTCAATATATCAATATAAATCATAAGGATTGCCAGCAACAAGTTATAGTCATACAGTCATAAGTGGAAAGAGATTGGTGATGGGAACTATGAGAAGATTAATAGTAGTGCAGATTCAGTAAATAGTCTGACAGTGTTGAGGGAATTATTTGTTTAGCAGAGTGATGGCCTTCGGGAAAAAACTGTTCTTGTGTCTAGTTGTTGTGCTAATTGATATTTGATAGTTGTGCTAATTGATATACAATTAGCCTCGACTTATGACAAGAATTAGGAGTGGAATTTCTGTTGTGAATCATTGCTGTTGTAACTTGATTAAGCTTTTATAATACTTTTTTAGGCCAGTTAAGTGAATCCAGCTTTCCCAATGAGTGGTGTTTTTTTTTATTTGCTGTAAATTGGCAAACAAATTTGCAAAGGGTGACTGCAGGATACTACAACAGGTTGTAAATGTGAACTATCGCAAAGCCCCTGAATTGAGTGAGCACAAGGGCAGTATAATGGTTGCAAGTGCAAGTACAATACATAAGTTAAATTTTCTCAGGGTGCTGTCACTTTAAAACTGTCATTAAACGAATGGTTGTATTAGGGGTGAAGTTAAAAATTCCACAGAATTCAATATTAAATGCAGCAGAGAGAATGCTAACTTTTCTCTCTCGGGGATTCTCAAGGCTCTGAACTGCCTACCCTCTTTCACTGAATTCTCCCTGTTAAGAAAACTTGAATGCACGAATGAATTAATGAATTAATGAATGAACTGGAAGGGACCCTGGAGGTCTTCTAGTCCAGCCACCTGCTCAAGCAGAATTCCTGCCTAAGCAAGGGGTTGGACTAGAAGGCCTCCAAGATCCTTTCCAACTCTTCTCTTCTCTTCTCTTCTCTTCTCTTCTCTTCTCTTCTCTTCTCTTCTCTTCTCTTCTCTTCTCTTCTCTTCTCTTCTCTTCTCATACTATTTCAGATAAGTGACTGTCTAGACCAGTGGTTCTCAACCTTTATAGTGCTGCGACCCCTTTAATACAATTCCCCACGATGTGGCGACCCCAACCGTAAAATTATTTTCATTTTGAATTTATCGTGCCTGAAGCCGTATTGGCTAGCGATCTGAACTGCTTGCGATTGCCTTGAGGATGGAGGCATTAAAACGGAGACTCCTCCCCTATTAAGTTTATTGCGCCTGAAGCCAGATTAGGCTAGCAATTGGGAGTGATTGCAGCTGGCTTGAGAGGGAGACATCAGAGCAAAGATTTTTCTCTTTTTTAATTCATCGCGCATGAAGCCGAATTCGGCTAGCGATTTGAAGAGCCTGCAGCTGGCTTGTGGAGTCAACCATTGGAGCGCGATTCTTCGACTCGCAAGTATACTTCCCATATTTCCGATGGTCTTAGGCGACCCCTGGCAAATCGTCATTCGACCCCCAACGGGGTCACGGCCCACAGGTTGAGAACCGCTGGTCTAGACTCTTCTTAAAAACATCCAGTGATGGAACCGCTCCACTTGCCTCCAGAAGGTTAATTGTTCTCACTGTTAGGAATAGAACAGAACAGAACAACAGAGTTGGAAGGGACCTTGGAGGTCTTCTAGTCCAACCCCCTGCTCAGGCAGGAAACCCTACACCACTTCAGACAAAAGGTTATCCAATCTCTTCTTAAAAACATCCAGTGTTGGAGCTTTTACAACTTCTGGAGGCAAGTGGTTCCACTGATTAATCATAATTTCTGACTGTCAGGAAATTTCTCCTTAGTTCTCTCCTTGATTAGTTTCCATCCATAGCTTCTCATCCTGCCTTCAGCTGCTTTGGAGAATAGATAGCCTTCCTCTTTTTTGTTGTAGCCCTTCAAATATCAGAACACTGCTATCACGTCCCCCCCTAGTCCTTCTTTTCATTAGACTAGACATTCCCGATTCCAGCAACCGTTCTTGATATGTTTCCATCTCCAGTCTCTCTAATCACCTTTGTTGCTCTTCTCTGCTCTCTTTCTAGAGTCTCAACATCTTTTTTACATCATGGCAACCAAAACTGGATACAGTATTCCAAGTGTGGCCTTATGAAGGCTTATAAAGTGGTATTAACAGTTCACGTGATCTTGATTCTGTGCCTCTGTTAATGCCGCCTAGGAAGTTTCTCCTTAATTCTAGGAGAATTCTCTGGTGCTTTGGAGAATAATTTGATCCCCTCTTCTTTGTGGCAGTCCCTCAAACACTGGAATACTGCTAACATACCACCCCTAATTCTTCTTTTCTTTAGACTAGCCAAACCCAAATTCTGCAGCCGTTCTTCATACGTTTTGGTCTCCAGGCCTTTGATCAGCTTAGCTGCTCTTCTCTGAACCTGAAATCTAGCTTGCAATTATAGAGGGAGCAGCAGCTGGAAGAAACATTTGCCGGCATCCAAGATGAGCCCAGTAATTCCTTGGAAAGACATAGGCGGAGTGGATTTCTTTATCTAGGAAAAATAAAGGGTAGAACGGGCGATAAAAAAGAAAAGGGAGGGTGAAGAAGGAGGCTGGAATGGAAGATGACTTTGATGTGCAAGCGCCTGGTTATCAGTGGGGAGGCACTTTTACATAAACACACGGGCCATTATTGCTAATTGAAAAACCGAGGCAAATGACTTGTTTCTGCAAGAATGCCATCTGTTGAGTTTCCAAAGCTGCCCTTGGTGCCTGTTTTGCTAATCGTTTGTCAGGCAGGCCTGGTGGTGGATTGGAGGTCAGTGATTCATCCCCCCCCCTTGTTAAAAAGCCCAGGGCCGCCCCCATTGAGATCCTGCCAGTCCACCGGTCAGTAAATCACTCCTTCTGGTCCAGCGGTCGACCAATTTAAGACTCCAGATTGCTCTGCTTTTATAACTTTGCAAGACAATTACGGCCCCCACTTGGGATGGTCTGTCTTCGCTGCTGCAGTTTCAGTCAAAGAAGGTGACAGGGAACTATGCTAGTGCAGATTTCTCAACCGGGTTGAATTAGAAATGCCAGCATTCCTAGCGCTTAATATTTAGTAGGCATTGCCATGAAGCTGTAGGCAGCAGTTCTCTGGATATGTATTTGGAGCGTGCAGGATTTCCTTTGTATGTGGGACCATTAAAACATAGATTGGCAATGCATGCTAAATGCTGGTAGGTCTCAACTTAACGACTACAATACAGCCCAAAAGTTACATTTATTTATATAACAACAGAGTTGGAAGGGACCTTGGAGGCCTTCTAGTCCAACCCCCTGCCCAGGCAGGAAACCCTACACCATCTCAGTCAGATGGTTATCCAACATTTTCTTAAAAATTTCCAGTGTTGGAGCATTCACATCTTCTGCAGGCAAGTCGTTCCACTTATTAATTGTTCTAACTGTCAGGAAATTTCTCCTTAGTTCTAAGTTTCTTCTTTCTTTGATCAGTTTCCACCCATTGCTTCTTGTTCTACCCTCAGGTGCTTTGGAGAACAGCCTGACTCCCTCTTCTTTGTGGCAACCCCTGAGATATTAGAAGACTGCTATCATGTCTCCCCTAGTCCTTCTTTTCATTAAACAAGACATACCCAGTTCCTGCAACTGTTTTTCATATGTTTTAGCCTCCAGTCCCCTAATCATCTTTGTTGCTCTTCTCTGCACTCTTTCTAGAGTCTCAGCATCTTTTTTACATCGTGGCGACCAAAACTGGATGCAATATTCCAAGTGTGGCCTTACCAAGGCATTATAAAGTGGCACTAACACTTCACGTGATCTTGATTCTATCCCTCTGTTTATGCAGCCCAGAATTGTGTTGGCTTTTTTAGTTTTTTAAAATTTATTTATTTATTTAGATTTTTATACCGCCCTTCTCCCGAAGGACTCAGGGCGGTGTACAGCCAAATTATAAAACAATACAATATACAATTAAAATAAAAACTTAAAATAAACTTATTCCATAAATGGCCGAAATTTAAAACAATCAAATTTAAAATCTTAAAATTCATAAATAATAACCCCAATTAAAATTATTAAGAATAAAAATTTAAGCCAGTCCCGCTTGAATAAATAAGTGCGTTTTCAGCTCACGGCGAAAGGTCCGAAGGTCAGGTAACTGGCGCAAACCAGGGGGAAGTTCGTTCCAAAGGGTAGGAGCCCCCACAGAGAAGGACCTTCCCCTGGGGGCCGCCAGCCGACATTGCTTGGCGGACGGCACCCTGAGAAGTCCCTCTCTGTGTGAGCGTACGGGTCGGTGGGAGGCGTGAGGTAACAGCAGGCGGTCCCATAAGTACCCGGGCCCTAAGCCATGGAGCGCTTTAAAGGTGGTAACCAAAACCTTAAAGCGCACCCGAAAGATCACAGGAAGCCAGTGCAGACTGCGCAGGAGCGGTGTTACGTGGGAGCAACGTGTGGCTCCCTCAATCACCCGGCGTAGATCTCAATTGGAGTGGGGCGGGAATGGGGATTTTGCAGTATGCTTCCCCTGGAGTGGGGAGGGAATGGGGATTTTGCAGTATGCTTCCCCTGGAGTGGGGCGGGAATGGGGATTTTGCAGTATGCTTCCCCTGGAGTGGGGAGGGAATGGGGATTTTGCAGTATGCTTCCCCTGGAGTGGGGAGGGAATGGGGATTTTGCAGTATGCTTCCTCTGGAGTGGGGCGGGAATGGGGATTTTGCAGTATCCTTCCCCTGGTGTGGGATGGGAGTGGAGATTTTGCAGTGTATTTCCCCTGCCATGCCCACCAAGCCACATCATGCCCACCAGGCCACGCCCACAGAACCGGTAATAAAAAAATGTGGATTTCACCACTGAATTTTGGGGTCAGTTGGGGTCCTAAGTCGAGCACTAACTTGTATTTTATCTGAAAGCTAAAATTGACTGGTTTAGTTCAATAAACAAAAAGATTAAAATCCGTTAATGCAATTATTGCTTCAGAGAGTGTTACATCGGCCTCCCAGAGTCAAATGAGATGCAGCTCAAAAGCCTTTGAAGGAAATCGTGTCACTTAAAAGCAAACAAATATATACTTTCAGGACTGCCATGTTTCAGCCCGATAGATTTAATTTTTTACTTTAGCAGCTGCTATTTCAGTAAAATTAAAAATATGACCACGTATGTAAAGAGTTTCGGACAAACTAAATAACTTAGTTCTGTTTGAAGTAGAACTGTAAGATTTGAAGCATGTTGACTTGAGCCTTCTCTTAAACCATTAGCAGATTATGGAAGTTTGGGAACATGGAAGTTTGTCTTCTGCCAGCTTAAATTCTGCATGTCGTTTCTCTCTCTTTCAAGATTAATCTCAGCTTTCTGTGCAGAGGTTTAGCAACGTTATATCTTTTGGGCACTAAAAGTTGTTTCATCCTAGATTTTCATCACTGAAGTTAGCTGGTCAAGTGGCGTTTATTTTTTATCTATTTTTACAAGTCATTCCTGTATCTCGAAGTTGAGGTTTTGATTACTAATAGAAGACATCTGGAGAAGAAGATCACCAAATGGTGTTGAGTTTGAGAGAAGCTTATCTCGGACTCTTCCCCCCCCCACTTTTGTAAAAAAAATATTTTCCTACTTGAGATAGGGATGAAGAAGTAAGTTTCTAGAACTGCATTTTCTCTTTCATTAAGATGTTGATTCAGAAGTTTGGAATTTGTAAGACATTTGCATCGTAGGCTTCACGATGTTGACTCAATTCTCATGGTACCTTCAGCAGAAATGCATTATCTGATTCAGTATCAGAGGTGGATTTCAGCAGGTTCTGGCCAGTTCTGGTGAACCGATAGCGGAAATTTTGAATAGTTCGGAGAACCGGCAAATACCACCTCTGGCTGGCCCTAGAGTGGGGTGGGGATGGAGATTTTGCAATATCCTTCCCCCAGGAATGGGGAGGGAATGGGGATTTTGCAGTATCCTTCCCCTGGAGTGGGGTTGGAATGGAGATTTTACAGTATCCCTCCTGCCATGCCCACCAAGACACACCCACAGAACTGGAAGTAAAAATTTTGAAACTCACCACTGTTCAGTATCCATTGTTTTCTACAACGTTAAGAGTATCGGCAGAAGAAATCATTTGACGTGTGATAAATTTATGTGGCATTCTTTAACACGGGGTCTTTATGCTAATGCAGTGGTCACCAAACAATGGTCCATGGACCACTGGTGGTCCGCGAGAAAATGTTGGTGGTCCACAGGAAAATTATTTGCATTTTTTATATTGCACTAAATCAGGGGTCCTCAAACTATGGTCCCTGGGCCTGATACGTGCAATGAGTGTTTGTGTTGCTGCAGAGAGTCTCCCCCTTTGGGGTCTTTTTGTGTGGGTTGGAGGAGGGCAGAAATTCTGACTCAGGTCTGCTTCAGCGTCCTGGTACAGGACTTTCGGCAAAGGCTGGAAGGAAGCGCCGCTTGTGGCGAAGAACAGGAGAGCCCTGTTCTAATGGGACTGCATCATGGCCTGGAACTGGCTGATCATCTCAGCCTGCTGAGCCTCCAGGCTCTGGGACCTGGCCTTGCACTCCCGCAGGTCTTCCCTCTATTTGGAAAGCCTATGCTCCTAGCCCTCAGTGAGGTGCTTCTGCTGAGCCTCCTTCTCAGTCAGATCCAATTTGAACTGAGCTGTTTTGCCAACTCTTTCTCAAGGTGGCTGGTTAGCTCTAATAACTGCTTCTTTTGGGGCACTAAGGAGCCTGAGCGGGGAGGCGGGGAGTGGCTGGGTGGGGAGGGGCGAGTAGAGACCGGCGAGGCACCCCTCAATTTGAGTGACATCGAGTTTACTACGCCCACCCAGTCAGATGACCACCTAGCCAGGCCCACCTAGCCAGTTATTAGACATATCATATTAGTGGTCCATGGGATTTAAAATTATGAATTTAGTGGTCCCTGAGGCCTGAAAAGTTGGTGACCCCTGGACTAGAAGACCTCCAAGGTCCCTTCCAACTTTGTTAACAACAACAGGGAAATCTGAATATAGAGATGAAAAAGTCAGAGTTGACAGCATACAGTGTTAATTGTCATTTTGGCACCAGAGAAGAATTAAGATTGTCAGTACAGGTAATCCTTGACTTAAAACAATTCATTTAGTGACCGAAGTTACAACGGCACTGAAAAAAGTGACTTACGACCGTTTCTCAGACTTACGACTGCTGTAGCATCCCCCATGGTCATGTGATCAAAATTTGGATGCTCAGCCACCGACTCGTATTTACGACGGTTGCTGTGGCCCCGGAATCATGTGATCTCCTTTTACGACCTTCTGACGAGCAAAGTCAAAGGGAAGAAGCCAGATTCATCTAACGACCGTGATCTTGACTTAACACCTGTAGGGGGATTCACTGTACGACGTGGCAAGAAAGGTCGTAAAACGGGTCAAAATTCACCGAACAATGGTCTCACTTAGCGACAGGTATTTTGGGCTCAACCGTGGTCGTAAGTTGAGAATTACCCATAGATATTTCCAACGTGCATTGTAGATGCGTCCTATCTGTTTTCTATTTAATCATTACTTTTTTACTTTTGTGTTCTGTTTTTCAGTTGACCTTTGCTATGGGTCCTTCCCGAAAAGAATTCTGGATCTTGGGCTACCTCCTGGCAGGTAAGAGTTGCCTTCAATGGGATATTTTTGCCAAGTTCAGCATCTTTGGTTAAATCTACCCTGCTTAAGCCTGGAACAAGCAGCCTGATGATTTCTCCAGATATTTTAGATCTCCTTTGCCAGCCTTTCCAGTCGATGGGGAATTGCGAGAACTGCCCCACATTCCAGAATTCTAGTCTGTTGCTTGAGCAACATTCAATTCATTTTACTCTCATTTTCATACTGTGTTTCCCCAAAAATAGACTGGGTCTTATATTAATTTTTGCTCCAAAAGACACATTAGGGCAGTGGTGGGATTCAGCCAGTTCGCACCACTTCGCAAGAACCGGTTGTTAACTTTCTGAGCTGTTTGCTGAACTGGTTGTTGGAAGAAATCATTAGGGCAGAGCTGGGGTGAAATGCTCCCGGTTCGGACCGGATTGCCCGATCTGGTAGTGATGGCAGTGGGTGGGTTCGGAGAACCGGTAGCAAAAATTCCTGCCCCCACCCATGCTCAGCTGAGCCACGCGATCATCAGAGGGTTTTTTTTTTTACTTTTAAAAGCATTTTTTCTTCGGCCAAAAAAAATGCTTTTAAAAGTAAAAAAAAAAGCCTCTGATGATCGCGCGGCTCAGCTGGGATCATCTGTGGAGCCTTTTAAAAGCATTTTTTCTACAACCTCTTCGGCCGAAGAGTTTGTAAAAAAAATGCTTTTCAAAGGCTCCTCTGACTATCCCAGCTGAGCTGCCTTATCGTCAGAGGCTTTTTTTCCTTTTAAAGGCAAAAAAAATGCTTTTAAAAGAAAAGAAAAGCCTCTAATGATCAGGCAACTCAGCTGGGATCGTCAGAGGAGCCTTTGAAAAGCATTTTTTTACAACCTCTTCAGTCGAAGAGGTTGTAGAAAAAATGCTTTTAAAAGTAAAAAAAAAAAGAGTTGGCCACACCCACCCAGTCACATTACCCTCCCCCACCAAGCCATGCCCACAGAACCGGTAGTAATTAATTTTACCTTTCACCACTAGGGCAGAGAACCGGTTGTTAAATTATTTGAATCCCTCCACTGCATTAGGGAGTGCATTATTTTCTGGTTAAGTCTTATTTTTGGAGAAATACGGTACTAAATGCCTCCATCTGGCTGACAATCTAACTGGGGCTTATTTTGGGGATAGGGCTTATATTGCGAGCATCCTGAAAAACCATGCTAGGACTTATTTTCCAGTTCGGTCTTATTTTCGGGGAAACAGGGTAGGTCCCAGGAACAGCATCAGAAATGTATTTTATCTCCTGGCGTTGCGTGGGAAAAAAAAAAAGAAGTTTCTTTGATTTCCCTCATCGTGCATCATTTCTCTTCCCAAAAGGGAGATCCTGGGTGCAAATCTCCAAGAATGTTAAGCATGGCAGGCTCAGACTCAAAGACAACAAGGTCTGAATTTCATACATTTTCTGGGCCAGAGCTGGAAAAGCTGAAAAATTCCTCCACCAGAAATTTTAGAGAAAGGTGAAGTTAATAGCTAAGTTTGGCCTGCCTGGGGTAAAATATGTATTGATTTCTTTGGCAGGCGCTCAGTTTGTAGACAGGACATACTAAATTCCTTGGGTTTTGAGAAGAATCTGACCGTCTCTTGAATAAAAAATATGCTACCGCCAGATCCAGTTTGAAACATGCAGGCTACAGCATAGGAAGAGGGACATAGTGCAAAATAACGCTATTTTGGAAACACATATCGACTATTTGGGCTTGACTTCCGCAAAAACTCTTAGGAACAATATAATAAAAACAAAGTTTAAAACTTTAAACGGACAGAAACACCAAGCTTTGCAAAATGTATAACGTGCTCCCAAGCAAATGTATTTACCACACGGTTTGGGAATGCCTCAGGACTACTTGTAATCACAATCTAGCGAGTCCTTGACTTCACAACGGGATCACGCACGCCTGCTAGCTTTGCTTCTGCAGAAGCTTCTGTGCATGCGCAGATGGTCTATGATGCCATCCTGGTGGGTGGGTGGAACCCACCCCTGGTTTTACTACCGGTTCGCAAGAACCGGACCGAACCGGGGGCAACCCACCACTGGTTCACTTAACAATTGTGGCAAGGAAGTTCATAAAATGGGGGCACTTAACAAATGTCTTGCTTAGCAACAAAAATTTTGGACTCAATTGCGGTCGTAAATCAAGGATTACTTGCAATCAAATATTACAAACCTGCTCTAATAGGAACAGATCCCAGAAACAAAAACACTGCAGAAACATATGGATTACAAATCTTGATCAAGGCAAAACAATAGATGCAATTTACATAGACTTCTGTAAAGCTTTTGACTCAGTGGTACATGACAAACTTCTCCTAAAACTAAAATCCTAAAAAACAGAATAACCGAATAAGAGTGGGAACGGTCTTTGCAGGTCATCTAGTCCAACCCCCTGTCCCCATTCAAGCAAGAGACCCTACTACACCATTTCTCTTGGAATGATGTTTTAACCTTCTCGCTTTTTGTCCTGGTAGCGTTCCTGTTGATTTTATTCCAGTTGATTTTTTTTCTCGCAGAGAGGCAGTGATGTAAATGGCCCGAAGGAGTTGATCATCATTTCCTCGAGATTAAACCACGTTCTTCGCGGTAACACACCACCATGCTTTCTATTTGTAGGGTCGTGCCTCATCTCCTGCCAGAGTTCGCTTCCCACTATTCTCCCAAACGAAGAGCAAATGGTCGTGCAGCTGAACGGCCCCTTCACGTTGAAATGTTCTGGAGACAGCGAAGTCAGCTGGCAACATCCCATCCCGGAAGGCAACCACTCCATAAGCATCAGAAACGAAGAGAACAACAGCGGCCTTTTTGTGACCGTCCTTGAAGTGGCAAACGCTTCGGCGTCTCTCACCGGATTATACATTTGTTATTATAATCACTCTCAGGAGGAAGATGGAGAGGTGGAGGGGAAAGAGATCTACATTTTTGTGCCAGGTGAGTTGATGCGAGTTGCGGTGGCGCAGTGGTCAGAGTGCAGTACTGCAGGCTGCCGTTGCTGACTGCCGGCTGCCTGCAGTTTGGCAGTTCGAATCTCACCAGGCTCAAGGTTGACTCAGTCTTTTGTCCTTCCGATGTGGGTAAAATGAGGACCCAAATTGTTGGGGGGGCGATAGGCTGACTTAGAAAGGGCTGTAAACAGTGGTGGGTTTCAAAGATTTTTACCACCAGTTCTGTGGGCATGGTTTGGTGGGCATGAGGATATAAATTCAAATAAAATAAAAAATAAATAAATAAATAAACTGGTCTGGTTTGGTGGGCATGGCTCTGTGGGCATGGCAGGGGAAGGATACTGTAAAATCTCCATTCCCATCCCACTCCATGGGAAGGATACTGTAAAATGTCCATTCCTACCCCACTCCAGGGGAAGGATACTGCAAAATCCCCATTTCCTCCCGATCAGCTGGGACTCGGGAGGCAGAGAATAGATGGAGGCAGAGCCAGTCAGAATTTTTACTACCGGTTCTCCGAACTACTCAAAATTTCCACTACTGGTTGTCCAGAACTGGTCAGAACCTGCTGAAACCCACCTCTGGCTGTAAAGCACTTGGCCAATAAAAAATTCTATTCTATTCTATTCTATTCTATTCTATTCTGTTCTGTTCTGTTCTGTTCTGTTCTGTTCTATTCTATTCTATTCTATTCTATTCTATTCTATTCTATTCTATTCTATTCTATTCTATTCTATAGCATTGTAAAGTGGTATATAAGTAGAAGTGCTATTGCTATTAAGTCACCTGGTAGGGTTTGGGCTAGAGCAGGGGTGTCAAACTTGATTTCATTGAGGGCTGCATCAGGGTTGTGCTTGACCTCGTGTGTGTGTGTGTGTGTGTGTGTGTGTGGCCAGGGTAGCCATGGCCAGCTCGATGTCACTTGTGATGGAGTGCTCATGTTGGCCCGAGTACTCTGCCAGCAAAAATGGACTTCCGAGCTGCCAGCGAAGGGCCGGCTTCCTGAAACCCTCTGCCAATGAAAACGGAGTTCAGGAGGGCTGCCCATGGCCCTCCCTGGCCACACACACACATGCTGGCTCAGGAATTCTGGGAGTTGAAGTCCACAAGTCCTACAAGGGTCCGTAGTTCCCCACCGCAGCTCCTTCTTTTGTTGCCTCTTCTTCCCATGTCACAATTCCCAAGTTTGCAGCCCATATACTTTTTACAATAAGGTACTATTAGTAACATTATGAAAACTAGATTTTTAAAACGGTCTTTGATTTTAAGGCTAGAAATGCTTTTTCTTCCCTAATTATCAAACTTTACACAGGTGCACACATTCTGCAGTAGAAAAAGGATGCTGTGCCCAATTATGCAATTCAGCAAAATTTGCACAAGGTCTCGTGTCTTAAATGTTGTAGCTGTACAGCATAATTAATTAATCTTGTCCTTAAGAAAATAGTGCAGCTCTTGTCCCTCAAGGACCTAGTCCTCATTCCAACACATTTGAAAAACAAGTGTTTGCTCTTAACTCTGGTACAGAATCTCTTTTATCTGATCCTTAAAAATCCATGCAGTACATTCATTGGCCTTCAGGACTTGTTCCTTAAACATTCAAATATGTTTCACAAAAATTGAAATGTGTAATGATATGTGGGAAGACTTTGGGAGATGGGGCCAGAATGGCCAGATGAGAAAGAGCATAGCCCAGAGCTGGATAGTGGACATAAGAATAGAATAAAATAGAATAGAATAGAATAGAATAGAATAGAATTCTTTATTGGCCAAGTGTGATTGGACACACAAGGAATTTGTCTTTGGTGCATATGCTCTCAGTGTACATAAAAGAAAAGATACCTTCATCAAGAATCTTAAGGTACAACACTTTATGATAGTCATAGGGTACAAATTAGTAATCAAATCATACTAGGAAACAATCGTAAGGATACAGCAACACATTACAGTCATACAGTCATAAGCGGAAGGAGGATGGGTGGTGGAACGATGAGAAGATTAATAGTAGTGTAGATTTAGTAATAGTTTGTCAGTGTTGAGGGAATTATTTGTTTAGCAGAGTGATGGCCTTCGGGGAAGAAACTGTCCTTGTGTCTAGTTGTTCTGGTATGCAGAGCTCTGTAACGTCGTTTTGATGGTAGGAGTTGAAACAATTGATGTCCAGCATGCGAAGGACCTGTAAATATTTTCACAGCCCTCTTTTTGACTTGTGCAGTATACAGGTCCTGAATGGGAGGCAGGTTGGTAGTAAAAAGTTGGGTAGAGGCTCAGACAGGAGTCTCCTGAATTTTTGGGGCTCTAAAGGACATGGCAGAGAATCATACTTTCAGACTTGAAAGATTCTGTTAATGTAGCTTTGCAAGACAGGTACTCCTCAAATTACAGCCATTTGTTTAGTGACGGTTCGAACTTACAGTGCCCCTGAAAACAGTGACTTATGAGCATTGTTCACACTTACGACTGTTAAAAGCATCCCCATGATCACGTGATCAATGGAATAACTCATATTACTGTACAACACATGGAATGCAGCAGAGGTGGGTTTCAGCAGGTTCTGACCAGTTCTGGAGAACCGGTAGTGGAAATTTTGAGTAGTTCGGAGAACCGGTAGTAAAAATTCTGACTGGCTCCACCCCCATCTATTCTCTGCCTCCCAAGTCCCAGCTGAATGGGAGGAAATGGGGAGTTTACAATATCCTTCCCCTGGAGTGGGGTAGGAATGGAGATTTTACAGTATCTGTCCTGTGCCCCGCCCCACCCACCAAGCCATGCCACTCCCACCAAGCCACACCCACAGAACCGGTAGTAAAAAAATGTGAAACCCACCACTGGAATGCAGGCTCGGGATTGAACCTATTAATGTATATATGTATGTATTTATGTATTCCTATTGATGCATCAGTGTATCTCATTCTCAACAGATCCAGCTGTTCCTTTTGTCCCAACTTCCCCAGAAGATTTGTTCATTGTTGCCAGCGAGGAAGACAATTCTTCAATTATCCCCTGTCGCACGACTGATCCTAACACTCAAGTCACTCTGATGAACAGAGAAGGAAAAATGATCTATGCCTCTTACGACAACAGGCTGGGCTTCATTGGAAACTTCTCTTTGGGGTCCTACATATGCAAGACAACTGTCAAAACAGTCCAATTCGAGTCCGGCGAATTTTTCATCTATGTTTACAAAGGTACATCTCTATGTAATTCTCCTTAGATGCTTCGTGAAAAGGACCCAACTGCTTCTAGTTAAAGACGTGGTCATCTTACAAGTAGCAGTAGTTCTCGGCTTACGACCAGAGCCCAACACTTCTGTTGTCAAGCAGGACATTGGTTAAGTGAATTTTTTGCCCCATTTTACAATTGTTAAGAGAATTCACTGCCACTGATAAGTTAGTGACAGGGCTGTTAAAACGAACCTGGCTTGCCCATTTATTTTGCTCATCAAAAGCTTGCAAAGAGTTATCACACGACCTTAGGACGTACGTTGCAATGGTCATAAGTATGAGTCAGTTGCCAAGCACCTGATCATGGGTTTGCTACAAAAAAAGATTGCAAACGGTCATAAGTCACCTTTTTTCTATGCCGTTGTAACTTGAAACGGTCACTGAATGCAGTGTTGTAAATCGAGGACTATCTGTACAGATTTTATTCTCACATGGCAACGGGAAAATAACTGTTAACGCCCCTCCCCCAAAAGACGGATGGAAACGGGACCTCCTGTGCAAAAAAAGAGAGACCAAGCAAACTGTTATATATAGCGCGAGAAAGAGGTACAAACAGGTTTGAATGTTTATTTTATAGGAAGAACTATTGCAGTCATTGGAATAATCTACTTACGGATTTCTGACTTTACTCCGATAAAATGTACCATTTGTCAGAAGTTTGGAAGTTCTTTCAACTTGCCTAGTTGGTTCCAGTCTTACCAATTGAAGGCAAATAGTCTTCTTTCATGTGGCCTGTGAGGCATAAATAATTCAGTTCTGGCCAGGGGTGAAATGCTTCCGGTTCAGACCGGTTCACACGATCTGGTAGTGATGGCAGCAGGTGGTTCAGAGAACCAGTAGCAAAAATCCCTGCCCCCCATATGCCCAGCTGAGCCACGCAATCATCAAGGTTTTTGTTTTTTGTTTTTAAAAGTATTTTTTCTTCAGCTGAAAAAATGCTTTTAAAAGTGAAAAAAAAAGCCTCTGATGATCGCGCGGCTCAGCTGGGATCGTCAGAGGCTTTTAAAAGCATTTTTTCTACAACCTCTTCAACTGAAGAGGTTGTAAAAAAATGCTTTTAAAAGGTTCTGGCAATCCCAGCTGAGTTGCCTGATCGTCAGAGGCTTTTAAAAGCATTTTTTAACAACCTCTTTGGCTGAATACTGGTTCACAGAGGGATCGCCCGCGCGCGCTTGCTTCTACGCATGCACAGAAGCTCCCTGATGATGTTGGGGTTGGTGGGCAGAGCCTATCCCTGGTTTTACTACTGGTCCGCAAAAATTTGTCTGAACCGGAGGCAACCCACCACTGCACCAGGTGCTGGGAGAATAATTTAGAGAACAATGTGCCCTCTTCCACATCTACAACTAGGTTCCTGCTTTTGAATCCCAAAGTTCCACCCTTATAACGATTCAAATATGTTATTTATTTTATATGGCAAAGAATGCTATTTTAGCTCCACTCCCCCCCCCCAATGCCTTGAGTTGGCCCCATGAATGACAGTTTTTGAAAATACTATGATTTAGTTTAATAAATTTCTCCCCACACTTCTTTAATGTTGATGTTCTCCTTAATACACAGAGAAAAATAAGGTATTCAGGAGAATGACGTTCTACGCCTGTTATTTCCTCAAAAATGTTTAATCCTCTTCCAGCTCCATCGTACCTTCATGTTGAAATTGAGTCTCCCAAGACTGTATATAAAACAGGAGAAACCATTACTGTTACTTGTGTGGTCTTGGATAATGAAGTGGTGAACCTAGAGTGGAATTATCCAGGGAAAGTGGTAAATATCCCTCTTTGTTATTGACTCAGTGACTGGAGGAGACCGTGGGTGGGGCTTTAATTCCTTATTTTATTTTATTTTTTATTTTTTTTTAAAAAGAAAATGTTCCGGATAAAAACATTTGGAAGAAAGGCCAATTGTTAAATGCGTTCGCTTGGTCCACTGTCAAGACTGAACGGTTAGCAAGCATGCAGAACTTTGCAGAATGTTATGCGGAGATGAGTAACACATGAGTTTGACAGGAAGTGGGAGAGGGAGAGTAATAACACTTCCACAAACCTGGAGAAAATGCAACACGACAAAAATGGTTTTTGTATAGTTGCTCACAAGTTACACTCGTGCTGATGAAAGAACCGGATTATTTCCAAATGTCTTTAAGTCGTAATCCAAAGCAGCCTTCTCTAACATGGCCTCCTGGGCCAGAATGGCCAGATAAGAAAGAGCATAGCCCAGGGCTGGATAGTGGATATAAGAATAGAATAGAATAGAATAGAATAGAATAGAATAGAATAGAATTCTTTATCGGCCAAGTATGATTGGACACACAAGGAATTTGTCTTGGTGCATATGCTCTCAGTGTACATAAAAGAAAAGATACATTCGTCAAGAATCATAAGGTACAACACTTATGATAGTCATGGGCTACAAATAAGCAATCAAATCATACTAGAAAACAATATCAATATAAATCGTAAGGATACAGCAACAAGTTACAGTCATACAGTCATAAGTGGAAGGAGATGGGTGATGGGAATGATGAGAAGATTAACAGTAGTGCAGACTAAGTAAATAGATTGACAGTGTTGAGGGAATTATTTGTTTAGCAGAGTGATGGCGTTTGGGAAAAAACTGTTCTTGTGTCTAATTGTTCTGGTCTGCAGTGCTCTATAGTTTCAAAAATGGTTTTTGTGTAGTTGCTCACATGTTACACTCGTGCTGATGAAAGAACTGGATTATTTCCAAATGTCTTTAAGTCGTAATCCAAAGCAGCCTTCTCTAACATGGCCTCCTCCAGAATGCTTGGACTCTCCAACCTGCATAATTAGACAGCTTTGGACTCTCCAACCTTCATAATTAGACAGCTTTGACAAATATGGAATCCAGAATGGGACTTCCTCTGAAAATTCTTGTGGACCTGGAGGCTGATGAGATAGCACAATATTTTCTGAAGCTATCTTGACTATCTGTTCCATTCCCTCTCTCCCATATGCAGAAAAATAAAGGCATAATCACCCTTGATGACATCAAAGTTCCAACCCAGAAGCTGATATATAATTTAACCATTCCAGATGCATCAGCGAAGGACAGCGGAGATTACGAGTGTGCTGTCCGACATGTCACCAAAGATTTTAAGAAAATGGAAAGGATAGTCATCTATGTCCACGGTAGAGTCTTGTTTCTCTTTCTCACGCTATTGGTCATGGGAATGGCAACCGAGGTAGTCATGGAACTATTGTCTTCCTACAGATAAAGGGTTCATTCATTTGGAACCCCATTTCAAGCCCACGGAAGCTGTCAATCTGCACGAGGTCAGAAACTTTGTCATTTACGTCTACGCCTACCCAGAGCCAAAATTGTTTTGGCTGAAGGACAACGTCACCCTGATGGAGAATCTCACAGAGATTGTGACCAGTTCCAAGCAAATCCAAGAAACAAGGTAAAGGGACAAGTCCGTCAGAGCAGGCTTCTCCAACCTTGGTCCCTTTAAGACTTGTGGACTTCAACTCCAGAGACCCTCAGCCAGCAATTCCCCTCCTGGGGAATTCTGGGAGTTGAAGTCCACAAATCTTTGGACTTTGGACAATGAAGTTCCCAAGGTCTACCGGTCTACAGGTCTGAATTGAAATGTAATTTACCTGCTTGTTCTGTCCTAGGAGAAGGTAAATCACATAATGGAAGAACATCATTTTTGGTTTTCTCCTGGCTAGACTGGCTTGATGAAGTAGTTCTTTTCTCAATTATTTCAACAACCTCTGGATAATCCATTTTTTGGGGGGCATCAATCAACCCTTTTACTGTTCCACCAGAAACCTACCAAGAAGGGAACAAAGATGAAATAATTTGGAAGGTTCACTGCCCCCCAAAACTCTACATAGATACAATAATATCTAGTGAAGGGGTCTCCAACCTTGGCAACTTTAAGACTTGTGGATTTGAAGTTACCAAGGTTAGAGGTTAGAGACCCTAATCTAGTGAGGAACTCTGGGAGTTGAAGTCCACAAGTCTTAAAGGGACCGAGGTTGGAGACCCCTGCGTCAGAGATTGGTGGGTTTCTTCACCATTAAATTCTCCATTTGTGAAAGAAGGTTTCTTCTCAGAAATTATTTATTCTCCCTGCTGAATAATCTTCTTTCCACGATACGCCTCTCTGAAATTTTTCTCTACTTCTCAGTCTACATCAGTCAACTTCCGGACCTTCGAACCTTCCGTCGCGAGCTCAAGACACATTTATTCATCTGTGCAGGACTGGCTTAGATTTTAAATTTTATAGGGGTTTTAAATTGATTTTAATATTTATATTTCTATTTTTAATGATAGGGCACTGGAATAAGTTTTTTAAAGATTATTTTAAGATTATTTTAATTTTGTACACTGATGTTTTATATGCCTGTGAACCGCCCTGAGTCCTTTGGGAGATAGGGCGGTATATAAATTTAAATAATAATAATAATAATAATAATATGGCGAACCTTTTCGGGACTGAGTGCCCAAACCGGAACACGTGTGCATGTGCGTGCATGTGCATGTGAGGGCACCGGAAACCCAAAGACCAGCTGGCTGGCACAAGCTTGCCTGTGTTTTGGCTGGTTTTCAGGCCATTTTTTGGCCTGGAAAATGACCCCAAAACAGCCTGAAAACAGCCAAAAAACAGCCGGTAAATGGCCCAAAACCGGCCTGAAAACAGCCAAAGAACAGCTGGAAAATAGCCCAAAACCGGCCTGAAAACAGCCAAAAAACAGCCAGAAAATGGCCCCAAACCTGCCTGAAAACAGCCAAAAAACAGCTGGTAAATGGCCCAAAACTGGCCTGAAAACAGCCAAAAAACAGCCAGAAAATGCCCCAAAAATGGCCTGAAAAAGGCCTGAAAAATGGCTGTTTTCAGGCTCTTTTTCTGGCTCTCCAGCACCTGCGAAGACCAGCTGGCACTGGAAAATAGAGCAGCTGGTGACGGCATGCATGCCCACAGAGAGGGCTTTGCGTGCCACTGGTTCGCCATCACAGGTCTACGTCATCCACTCCATTTTTGACTGATGATTTTGTCTTTGTCTCCCTAACCCTACCCTCCAAGGTCCCTTCCAGACTTATGACTCCAAGTATCGGTTGAACAGAACATAGAGTAGTTCTGGTTTATTCCTTGTTTCTTTGTCGGTCAGGGCCAGATAGACATTACGAAAACCACACAGCTTCTTGTGTTTTCCTTCCTAAGATGTTATTAACCCTTTTCATTCCAAATCATTGAAAATATTGACTCTATACTCGCGACACGTCTGTAATCTGAACTATCTATTCCCGCCCTCCCTGTTTTCTTCCCCTTCTGCTATATCCATGATGGCGAACCTATGGCACGTGTGCCAGGACTGGCATGCGGAGCTATCTCTCCGGGCAGGCCAGCCATCGCCTGTTGCTCTTCCAGGTTCCGGAGCACAGCTGGTCTTTGCATGCACGGGAGCGCCAGAAACTGGAAAAGCAGTTTCCTGGTGTGCGCTGAGCTTCCAGTTTCCAGCCTGCACATGCGCATGCATCCCCTTGTCTTCTGGTTTCTGGTTTGTATGTCCATGCAAACTCGGTGCCAAAAAGGTTCGCCAACACTGTGCTGTATCTTTCACTGTAACAGCAATTATACCAGTTTCAAATCTTATGAGTTCATAACTGCAAACTTGCAACATTTATTCTTCTGTGTAATCAGTTTGCTGCCTGTCTTTTGAGTCAGACAGTAAGTCCCAACATCCCCAATTTTCTTTGATTGAAGAGAAGTAAGGCCAGTGATCTTAACTCTGTCAGTGGAAAAAGGGATGTTGTTGTTGTTAGTTGTGAAGTCGTGTCCGACCCATTGCGACCCCATGGACAATGTTCCTCCAGGCATTCCTGTCCTCTACCATCTTCTGGAGTCCATTTAAGTTCACTCCTACTGCTTCAGTGACTCCATCCAGCCACCTCGTTCTCTGTTGTCCCCTTCTTCTTTTGCCCTCAATCTTTCCCAGCATTAGGTTCTTCTCCAGTGAGTCCTTCCTTCTCATTAGGTGGCCAAAGGATTTCAGTTTCATCTTCAGGATCTGGCCTTCTAAAGGGATATAAATGCTATAAATTTGATTTAGGATCAAAGAGAAGCAGAACGGTGACATGTTGGTCTAATGAGTCTTTTCTGATACATACGGTATATTTTGGCTTCCATTAAAATAATTACTTGCTTCCTACTGTGCTTTGCTATTTTTTTAATCATAGTTTTTTTTTAATTCCTCTCACAGATATCAGAGTGTATTAAAATTAATTCGTGCCAAGGAAGAAGACAGTGGATATTATACACTAGTAGCACAGAACGAGGATGAAATCCAGAGATACACTTTCTCTCTGCTCATACAAGGTAAACTTGTAAAATGGGACAAGCCAATATCAATAAAGGAGAATATTTGTAGTTCAGGGTTGATATGAAGGGTCCTTGGGTACTCTCTGAGCTTGGTGGTTTTCTTGCAGACGTTTCATTACCCAAGTAGGTAACATCATCAGTGCTAGTAGCAAGAAAACAAGCAAGCTCAGATAAGCCAATATTACAATGCATCACATCATGCAAAGTGCACGAGGTATAAATGTAATGTATCAAGTCCAATGTGTAAATATAATATTGAGGAACAGTTTAGAATGCCAGATCAGCTTTGAGGGCCAGTAGTAACACATCTCAAAATTCTTGTGATGATCAAATGAAGGAAAACCCTCCTTTGTCCACCTTGTCTGAAGAGGAATTGAAGTAGTAGCACATTGAAATATGGTAGGAAGATCAGAAAAGGAAAAAAAAAATAGATGGGCATAGATGAAGTGGACCTAGTAAGAAAATCATCATCATCTCGTCTGCTGTGTATACTGTCATTTTTGTAAATAAAATAATAATAATAATAATAATAATAATAACAACAACAACAACAACAACAACAACAACAGCAACAACAACAACAACAGCTGGTATAACAAAGCACTGCATGGACAGTTCCTTGAAAAGATGCAAGGAAAAGTAGATAAGGAAAAGACCTGGTCATGGCTGACCAATGGAACATTGAAGAAAGAAACAGAAGGCCTAATTCTTGCGGCCCAAGAACAAGCCATTAGAACAAATGCAATCAAAGCCAGAATAGAAAAATCTGCTGATGATCCGAAATGCAGACTCTGCAAAGAAGCAGATGAAACCATTGATCACATACTGTAAGACAATAGCTCAGACCGACTACAAACACCGTCACAACACAGTTGCTCAGATGGTCCACTGAACTTATGTCACAACTACCATCTGCCTGTAGCAAAGAACTGGTGGGATCATAAGCCTGAAAAAGTGATTGAAAATGAGCATGCAAAACTACTGTGGGATTTCCGAATACAGACTGATAAAGTTTTGGAACACAATACCCCGGATATCACGATTGTGGAAAAGAAAAAAGTGTGGATAGTCGACATTGCTATACCTGGTGACAGCAGAATTGATGAGAAACAACTTGAAAAAGTCACCAGATATCAAGATTTGAGAATCGAATTGCAGAGACTCTGGCATAAACCAGTGCAGGTGGTTCCAGTGGTACTCGGCACACTGGGAGCTGTGCCTAAAGACCTAGGCAAGCACTTAAAAGCAATTGGCGCTGACAAGATCACCATTGGTCAGCTGCAGAAGGCCACCTTACTGGGATCTGCTCGCATAATTCGCCGATACATCACGCAGTCCTAAACGCTTGGGAAGTGTTCAACTAGTGATCTGTGATACGAAATCCAGCATAATTATCTCGTTTGCTGTGTATACTTTCATTTTGTGTAAGTAATAATAATAATAATAATAATAATAATAATAATAATAATAATAATGATGATGATGATGATGATGATGATGATGATGATGATGATGATGATGTGAAATAGTTGGCCTTTATTCCAACAAATTCATGAGTGAAATGGATGGACTGCACCAATCCAGCAATAATAATAATACCTTCAATGGACTCCCCTTTCCACATCATGAAATGCTTTGGAAATTCAGCCACCAACTTAGCAAATGATGTAGGAAAATTGTGCTGGCTTGTTGATACCGGTGGGATGATAGCCTGGGGATTTATTTCAGTCGACATACTGTACTTAAACATCTGGTGCACTTGGCTGAAAGGCAGATGTGGTCCCATCCATGCGGTTTTAATTTGGAGAGAGGAAGGGGCACATTAAAGGGATCAGGAATTACAGAACAAAATAAGCATTTAGTGGAGAAACTTACCCCGATGACCATGTTTAAGGAAGAAATTTGGAAGGAGTTCATAGAGACCTGTTTCCATTCAGTGCTATCAGATACTTTTCATTTACTTGCGTCCTTAAAAAGGGCTTCAATTAATTGGCTCGTAGATTAAAAATTGTATGTTTTCATACAATTTGCAGATGGTAAAATGCTGTTTTGAAGGACTTCTTCTCTCTGACACAGGGAGGAATGTGTACAGTAGTGGCTAAAATTGTGGAGACCTTTTGGGAAAGGTGTAATTTTGAGATTTGATGGCTAATAATGCCACTTTTTTGGGGGGAATCCTATTCCACTGCTGGAATGGCCTGAGAATAGCCCAGACCTTAACCCAATTGAAAATCTATGGAGCCAACTAAAGAAACTTGTTGGTCAGAAGTGACCCAGCAATTAAACCATTAATAGAAGCAATCCTTCAATCTTGGTTTCACATCATAACAGCTGCAGAACTAAAAGACTTGGTTCACCCCATGGGAAGACGTTGTAAGGCCGTCATTCCTGCTAAAGGTTATCCAACGAAGTATTAAGTGACATGGTGATAATCTTTGTATATCTCGTTTTTTCTATGGTGATCATTTTTGTATATCTCATTTTTTCTACCTGTTTCACTTTTCTTCTTTATACTGTAACTGTTATTCTAATAGCAAATCTTTCATAAACGTTATTGCATTACATTCTTGATTAAATTATCTTTCCATCGATATATGATTTTATGGTTCTACTCCAAAAAAAAAAAATGTTGTTAGCTGGTTCCACAATTTTGGCCACTACTGTAGTTTTTAATCACAAGATCTACAATAGAATAGAATTTTTTATTGGCCAAGTGTGATTGGACACACAAGGAATTTGTCTTGGTGCATATGCTCTCACTGTACATAAAAGAAAAGATACGTTCATCAAGGTACAACATTTACAACACAATTGATGGTCAGCATATCAATATAAATCAATAACAATGCACAATGCTTTCACTAAAATCTGAATGTCCCTTTTGCTTCTTGAACGATTGGATTGATATATTGGTAAAATTAACCGATTGGCAAACTGATTGTTAATGGAAATCTTGTAACCTCGGTAAGGGAATCATTTGTAATTCACACTGATTGGATTTACTATAAAGTTCTCGATATGTAGCAAGGTAAATCTTTATTTAAAAAAAATACTGAGAGAAGTGTTACAAGCTTCAATTAGTAAATGTTTTCACTGTGGCAAAACTCCCATGATAGAAAATGAAAAATTATTTTTGGATTTAAAGCACTTTCTCTGCTAATGACACTTATATTGAAGCTCTGGTAATGCTGTATGTCAAAGAACCCGAATAATTTAATTTTCTAATTATTTGTGGTGTAGGGTCTGCTTGGGCGGGGGTTGGACTATATGACCTACAAGATCCCTTCTAACTCTGTTAATCTTTATATCTACAAGTAATAATAAGTACTGGAAGCCTAAACTCTGAGATAAGGAACGCTTTGTTAAGATTGAAAATTGAATTAGCTAATTTTAAGTTGAAATAGTCAATTTAAGTCTTGATTCCTCACATTTTTTTCATAGAAATATGGGGGCAGAAGACTTGTTAAAAGCAATATCTTATCCAGTTGCCTATGTTGTATTGTTGAAAACATGGTCCCAGATATTCTGTATTTAACAGCAAAATATTGCTAACTCAGAAGGTGTAATTCCCTCTGGAGTCAGTACTAATAGGGCTTGTTTAGTGACTGTTTGCAGTTACGGTGGCAATGAAAAAGTAACCAATCCTCGTATTTATGACCTTTGCAGGTCTGTAAAGCAGAGGAAAGCTGAAGTAAAATCATAACCAGAGTCCTAGTTTCACTTGGTGATTGCTTTCCTTGCTGACCAAGTTGTCTGTCCCAATTTTGCTCTGCTAAAAGAGGACTTCCCATAAACTATCAGTTCCCACTGAAAATGAAGAAATAGCTTGGCCTCGTACCACTTATCTTCATGGTACTGATTTCCATATATATTGGATTTCAGTTCTCGTGATTTGTAAGCACCCTGGGTGTTGGGCCATATTGGCTGAGAATAAGGGACGTTCAACAGATCCCAAACCCACCAGATTCAAGGAAGGTTCCTTTTGCAGTTTGCAATTCCGTTTAGTTGGGGGTACCTCTGGGAAAATGTCCAATGTATTGTCATCTAGTAATGCAATCTTCCTGTTTAGAAGTAAGTTATGGTGAATTACTCTCTGCTCTGTGGCAGTCGAATCAGATGAGGAGAAGGGCGTGGGAATCAGGGTCAGCATTAAGGCAACCTGAGAGCTCCCAGGGGGAAGTGGGAATGAAGCTGGCAGAAAGAGAGAGAAAGGGAAGGAGCCTGGGCTGTCCATCAGCCCTGAGATGGAAAGTCAGCAGGCCCCAGGTCTGGAGTGGGCTGATGAGGAAGTGGAGGAACAGCTGGGTCCAGTGCCTGATGCGCAGAAGGCAGAGGAGAGGAGAGCAGTGGAAATCTATGGGCCGATCCTTGGGACGGAAGAATCACTGCTGTTAGTGAAGCCCCACCCTAGCTCTGGGGATAAAAAGGCAGGGGGCGGAGTTGAATAGATGTGGCAGACAAAATATTCATCTTGTTAGCCTGTGGTGAGAGAGAAACTTTTTGCTGGGGCTGCTGGCGCTCCCAATAAAGGAATCACTGAGTTAACTTCAGAGGGTTTGTCATATTTGGGGAGCTGGGTCAGAACACTCTCCCTTTTAGGCAAAGCAATCACAGTACTGCCTGATACAGTCAACTCTTACGGGTGTTTGATTAAAGTTCATCTCATTGAGTTAAGAGAAAAGTATTTCAGGTAAATAAGCCAGTGGTGGGTTGTTCCTGGTTCGCACCGGTTCGAGAGTACCGGTAGTATCAGAGGCAGGAGGCTCCGCCCACCTGCCTGGAAGTCATCAAATACACTCTGCGCATGTGAGCGGACCGGTAGCAAAGGTAAGGGAAACCCACCGCTGAAATAGGTATAGATAATTCATATAATACAGGAGACTGTCCTGTCTCAGGGAATATAAGCAAAAAAACAAAAACAAAACAAAACAAAACCGGTGTCCATTTCTGAAGCTTCCTCAAGAAACAACGGTGTCTGCCAGGCAGATGTGAATTCAGAAATAGACTGACTCTGAAGAAACCACCTCCAGCACACAGATCTCTTACATGCTCTTCCTAATTTATCCCTTTTCAGTTCCAGCTTTAATTCGAGACCTGGTAGATAATCACCATGGCTCTTCTGGGCAGACAGTCAAATGTTTGGCAGAAGGCACACCGCTCCCCGATGTCGAATGGCTGGTTTGCAAGGACATTAAAAAGTAAGGCCTTTGATTTTTGGCCGCCTCAAGTGGCTTTATCTGGCTGGCATAATAATATGTTTATCCTTTTCATAATAGATATGTTCCCCAACCCGGGTGCCTTCATGTTTTGTATTGCATTTCAACTCCCGTAACTCCAAAATGGTTAATCATTTATTAGCTAATAATAAAGTAGTAATACTGAATGGCACTGGGCAGTAAGAATGGAGAATGGCTAAACGGTTATGGGAGTTGAAACCATTTTAAAATACATTTTTGATGTCGCTGACCTCTTGAATGTTTAACTCTTATTTATTTATTATTTATTTTTATTTAATCATATTTGTATACCGCCCTATCTCCCGAGGGACTCAGGGCGGTTAACAGGCACTTAAAAACACATAAATACAGCATAAAAACAATATTAAAAAACTTATTCTCAAAGCCCAATAACTAAAAAATATAAAAATAAAACCCAATTTAAAACCCGTAAATTTAAAATCTAACTCAGTCCTGAGTGCAATTGGTGTATTGTTAAATGTGTGAATGCATATAATGTATCTTTAAACAACCCAAGCGACAAGATTTCTTAATCGGAATTGGAGAAGCAGCGATGGTTAATCATTTGTCTTAAATGGTTGTCTACTCCACAGTTATTATTTTCTTCCTAGTCTAGTTTAATGAAAAGAAGGACTAGGGGAGACATGATAGCAGGGGTTGCCACAAAGAAGAGGGAGTCAAACTATTCTCCAAAGCACCTGAGGGTAGAACAAGAAACAATGGGTGGAAACTAATCAAGGAGAGAAGCAACTTAGAACTAAGGAGAAATTTCCTGACAGTTAGAACAATTAATCAGTGGAACAACTTGCCTGCAGAAGTTGTGAATGCGCCAACACTGGAAGTTTTTAAGAACAGATTGGATAACCATTTGTCTGAAATGATGTAGGATTTCCTGCCTGAGCAGGGGGTTGGACTAGAAGACCTCCAAAGTCCCTTGCAACTTTGCTGTTCTATTCTATTCCTTATAGAAACTGGTACCCCTTGTGCGTTGGAGTTATATATAATTTAAAGCCCAAGATTAATGATTAATAATAAGTCAACTTTATAAACTGCCCCTAACAATATTTCCTAAGTTTAAATTTTGTGTGAAAAGCAGGCTATAAACCTATCAAATAAATACTTTGGTATAAAGAATAACAACTGAGATTTGTCTACATACATGGTGCCATTCTTAATACACCTGAAATGTTGCTTGTAGTCTAAATCAGTGGCTGTTGTTGAAAGACAATGTTGATTCCGCTTAAGCAACGTGACATGTAGAGATGCACGTAAAGTTATTTATTCCCTCAATAGTCTTCCGTAAAAGAAGATTCTTTGGCGGGATCAATCAAAAAGTGACTTCTTTCTAGATGCAACAATGACACCTCATGGACTCTCCTGACCAACAATATCTCTGATGTGACGGTGGAGACTCATCTTGATGAGAGGAACATGGTAGCCAGTCAGGTGACTTTTCAGAAGGTGGAAGAAATAATGGCCGTTCGCTGTATGGCAAAGAATGACCTTCGGACGGTTACAAGAGAACTGAAGCTTGTGGCTCCTAGTAAGTTAACTTTGATCAAAGTACCGTATTTTTCGGAGTATAAGACTCACTGGAGTACAAGGCGCACCTTAGTTTTTGGGGAGGAAAATAAGAAAAAAGCTGATTGGCGGATGGATTGGCCTCCCAGAATACCCCCAATCAGCTGTTCCCAGAGGTGAATCTTAGCAACAGGTTCATTGGTTGTGAGCTCTGTGCCTTGCTTTCTTTTCTGCCTTTGAAACTTCTGAAACTCTTTCAGAAAAAAACTTCTTTTTCTGCCTCTGAAAGCCTCCAAATCAGAGCTTCAGAAAAAAAGCCTCTGAAGCTCTGTTTCTGAGGCTTTT